>NW_027423535.1:0-350000 GCF_048934315.1 Petromyzon marinus
GACCGACCCGGGACCGACCCGGGACCGACCAGGGACCGACCCGGGACCGCCCGGGACCAACCCGGGACCGGACCGGGACCGACCCGGGACCGACCCGGGACCGACCCTGGACCGCCCCGGGACCGACCCGGGACCGCCCCGGGACCGACCCGGGACCGCCCCGGGACCGACCCGGGACCGCCCCGGGACCGACCCGGGACCGCCCCGGGACCGACCCGGGACCACCCCGGGACCGACCCGGGACCGCCCCGGGACCGACCCGGGACCGCCCCGGGACCGACCCGGGACCGCCCCGGGACCGACCCGGGACCGCCCCGGGACCGACCCGGGACCGCCCCGGGACGGACCCGGGAGCGCCCCGGGACCGACCCGGGACCGCCCCGGGACCGCCCCGGACCGACCCGGAACCGCCCGGGGACCGAACCGGGACCGCCCCCGGAACTGACCCGGGACCGCCCCGGGACCGACCCGGGATTGCCCCGGGACCAACCCGGGCGAGCCCCGGGACCGACCCGGGACCGCCACGTGACCGCCCCGGGACCGCCCAGGGACCGACCCGGGGCCGACCCGGGACCGACCCGGGGCCGACCCGGGACCGACCCGGGGCCGACCCGGGACCGACCCGGGGCCGACCCCGGGACCGACCCGGGACCGCCCCGGGACCGCCCCGGGACCGCCCCGGGGACCGCGCCGAGACCGCCCGGGGACCGCCCCGGGACCGCCCCGGACCGCCCCGGGGCCGACCCGGGACCGACCCGGGACCGACCCGGGACCGCCCCGGGACCAACCCGGGGCCGACCCGGGACCGCCCCGGGACCGACCCGGGACCGCCCCGGGACCGACCAGGGACCGCCCCGGGACCGACCCCGGACCGCCCCGGGACCGACCCGGGACCGCCCCGGTACCGACCCGGGACCGCCCCGGTACCGACCCGGGACCGCCCCGGGACCGACCCGGGACCGCCCCGGGACCGACCCGGGGACCGCCCCGGGACCGACCCGGGACCGCCCCGGGACCGCCCCGGGACCGCCCCGGGACCGACCCGGGACCGCCCCGGGACCGACCCGGGACCGCCCCGGGACCGACCCGGGACCGCCCCGGGACCGCCCCGGGACCGACCCGGGACTGACCCGGGACCGACCCGGGACCGACCCGGGACCGCCCCGGGACCGAGCCGGGACCGCCCCGGGACCGACCCGGGACCGCCCCGGGACGGACCCGGGACCGCCCCGGGACCGACCCGGGACCTCCCCGGGACCGACCCGGGACCGCCCCGGGACCGCCCCGGGACCGCCCCGGGACCGACCCCGGACCGCCCTGGGACCACCCTGGGACCGACCCGGGACCGACCCGGGACCGACCCGGGACTGACCCGGGATTGACCCGGGACCGCCCCGGGACCAACCCGGGACCGCCCCGGGACCGCCCCGGGACCGACCCGCGACCGGCCCGGGACCGACCCGGGACCGCCCCGGGACCGCCCCGGGACCGCCCCGGGTCCGCCCCGGGACCGACCCGGGACCGCCCCGGGATCGACCCGGGACCGCCCCGGGCCGCCCCGGGACCGACCCGGGACCGACCCGGGACCGACCCGGGACCGACCCGGGACCGATCCGGGTCGGTCCCGACCCGGGACCGACCCGGGACCGACCCGGGACCGACCCGGGACCGCCCCGGGACCAACCCGTGACCGCCCCGGGACCGACCCGCGACCGCCCGGGACCGACCCGCGACCGCCCCGGGACCGACCCGCGACCGCCCCGGGACCGACCCGCGACCGCCCGGGACCGACCCGCGACCGCCCCGGGACCGACCCGGGACCGCCCCGGGACCGCCCCGGGACCGACCCGGGACCGCCCCGGGACCGCGCCGGGATCGACTCGGGACCGCCCCGGGACCGCCCCGGGACCGCCCCGGGACCGCCCGGGACCGCCCCGGGACCGACCCGGGACCACCGCCCCGGGACCGACCCGGGACCGCCCCGGGACCGACCCGGGACCGACCCGGGACCGACCCGGGACCGGCCCGGGACCGACCCGGGACCAACCCGGGACCGACCAGGGACCGACCCGGGACCGCCCCGGGACCAACCCGGGACCGGACCGGGACCGACCCGGGACCGACCCGGGACCGACCCTGGACCGCCCCGGGACCGACCCGGGACCGCCCGGGACCGACCCGGGACCGCCCCGGACCGACCCGGGACCGCCCCGGGACCGACCCGGGACCGCCCCGGACCGACCCGGGACCACCCCGGGACCGACCCGGGACCGCCCGGGACCGACCCGGGACCGCCCCGGGACCGACCCGGGACCGCCCCGGGACCGACCCGGGACCGCCCCGGGACCGACCCGGGACCGCCCCGGGACGGACCCGGGACCGCCCCGGGACCGACCCGGGACCGCCCCGGGACCGCCCCGGACCGACCCGGAACCGCCCAGGGACCGAACCGGGACCGCCCCCGGAACTGACCCGGGACCGCCCGGGACCAACCCGGGCGAGCCCCGGGACCGACCCGGGACCGCCCCGTGACCGCCCCGGGACCGCCCAGGGACCGACCCGGGGCCGACCCGGGACCGACCCGGGGCCGACCCGGGACCGACCCGGGGCCGACCCGGGACCGACCCGGGGCCGACCCGGGGACCGACCCGGGACCGCCCCGGGACCGCCCCGGGACCGCCCGGGACCGACCTGGGACCGCCTCGGCACCGCCCCGGGATCGACCCGGGACCGCCCCGGGACCGCCCCGGGACCGCCCCGGGACCGCGCCGAGACCGCCCGGGGACCGCCCCGGGACCGCCCCGGGACCGCCCCGGGGCCGACCCGGGACCGACCCGGGACCGACCCGGGACCGCCCCGGGACCAACCCGGGGCCGACCCGGGACCGCCCCGGGGCCGACCCGGGACCAACCCGCGACCGCCCCGGGACCGACCCGCGACCGCCCGGGACCGACCCGCGACCGCCCCGGGACCGACCCGCGACCGCCCCGGGACCGACCCGCGACCGCCCCGGGACCGACCCGGGACCGCCCCGGGACCGCCCCGGGACCGACCCGGGACCGCCCCGGGACCGCCCCGGGATCGACCCGGGACCGCCCCGGGACCGCCCCGGGACCGCCCCGGGATTGCCCCGGGACCGACCCGGGACCGCCCCGGACCGACCCGGGACCGACCCGGGACCGACCCGGGACCGACCCGGGACCGGCCCGGGACCGGCCCGGGACCGACCCGGGACCGACCCTGGACCGCCCCGGGACCGACCCGGGACCGCCCCGGGACCGACCCGGGACCGCCCCGGGACCGACCCGGGACCGCCCGGGACCGACCCGGGATCGACCCGGGACCGCCCCGGGACCGACCCGGGACCGCCCCGGGACCGACCCGGGACCGCCCCGGGACCGACCCGGGACCGCCCCGGGACGGACCCGGGACCGCCCCGGGACCGACCCGGGACCGCCCCGAGACCGCCCAGGGACCGACCCGGGAACGCCCCGGGACCGACCCGGGACCGCCCCGGGACCGACCCGGGACCGCCCCGGGACCGACCCGGGAGCGCCCCGGGACCGACCCGGGACCGCCCCGGGACCGACCCGGGACCGCCCCGGGACCGCCCCGGGACCGACCCGGGACCGCCCCGGGACCGACCCGGGACCGCCCCGGGACCGGCCCGGGACCGCCCCGGGACCGACCCGGGACCGCCCCGGGACCGCCCCGGGACTGCCCCGGGACCGCCCCGGGACCGCCCCGGGACCGCCCCGGACCGACCCGGAACCGCCCGGGGACCGAACCGGGACCGCCCCCGGAACTGACCCGGGACCGCCCCGGGACCGACCCGGGACCGCCCCGGGACCAACCCGGGCGAGCCCCGGGACCGACCCGGGACCGCCCCGTGACCGCCCCGGGACCGCCCAGGGACCGACCCGGGGCCGCCCCGGGACCGACCCGGGGCCGCCCCGGGACCGACCCGGGCCGCCCGGGGACCGACCCGGGGCCGCCCCGGGACCGACCCGGGGACGCCCCGGGACCGACCGGGGGCCGCCCCGGGACCGACCCGGGGCCGACCCGCGACCGACCCGGGGCCGCCCCGGGACCAACCCGGGACCGCCCTGGGACCGACCCGGGACCGCCCCGGGACCGCCCCGGGACCGCCGCGGGACCGCCCCGGGACCGACCCGGGACCGCCATGGCACCGCCCCGGGATTGACACGGGACCGCCCCGGGACCGCCCCGGGACCGCCCCGGGACCGCGCCGAGACCGCCCCGGGACCGCCCCGGGACCGCCCCGGGACTGCCCCGGGACCGACCCGGGACCGCCCCGGGATCGACCCGGGACCGCCCCGGGCCGCCCCGGGACCGACCCGGGACCGACCCGGGACCGACCCGGTACCGACCCGGGTCGGTCCCGACCCGGGACCGACCTGGGACCGACCCGGGACCGACCCGGGTCGGTCCCGACCGGGGACCAACCCGTGACCGACCCGGGACCGACCCGGGACCGCCCCGGGACCAACCCGCGACCGCCCCGGGACCGACCCGCGACCGCCCGGGACCGACCCGCGACCGCCCCGGACCGACCGCGACCGCCCCGGGACCGACCCGCGACCGCCCCGGGACCGCCCCGGGACCGACCCGGGACCGCCCCGGGACCGCCCCGGGACCGACCCGGGACCGCCCCGGGACCGCCCCGGGATCGACCCGGGACCGCCCCGGGACCGCCCCGGGACCGCCCCGGGACCGCCCCGGGACCGACCCGGGACCGACCCGGGACCGCCCCGGGACCGAACCGGGACCGCCCCGGGACTGACCCGGGACCGACCCGGGACCGACCCGGGACCGGCCCGGGACCGCCCCTGGACCGACCCGGGACCGACCCGGGACCGACCCGGGACCGACCCGGGACCGCCCCGGGACCGACCCGGGACTGACCCGGGACCGACCCGGGACCGACCCTGGACCGCCCCCGGGACCGACCCGGGACCCGCCCCGGGACCGACCCGGGACCGCCCCGGGACCGACCCGGGACCGCCCTGGGACCGACCCGGGACCGCCCCGGGACCGACCCGGGACCGCCCCGGGACCGCACCGGGACCGCCCCGGGACCGACCCGGGACCGCCCCGGGACCGCCCGGGACCGCCCCGGGACCGCCCCGGGACCGACCCGGGACCGCCCCGGACCGACCCGGAACCGCCCGGGGACCGAACCGGGACCGCCCCCGGAACTGACCCGGGACCGCCCCGGGACCGACCCGGACCTCCCCGGGACCGACCCGGGCGAGCCCCGGGACCGACCCGGGACCGCCCCGTGACCGCCCCGGGACCGCCCAGGGACCGACCCGGGGCCGCCCCGGGACCGACCCGGGGCAGCCCCGGGACCGACCCGGGGCTGCCCGGGGACCGACCCGGGGCCGCCCCGGGACCGACCCGGGGACGCCCCGGGACCGACCCGGGGACGCCCCGGGACCGACCCGGGGCCGCCCCGGGACCGAACCGGGGCCGCCCCGGGACCGACCGGGGGCCGCCCCGGGGCCGACCCGGGACCGAACCGGGGCCGCCCCGGGACCGAACGGGGCCGACCCGGGACCGAACCGGGGCCGCCCCGGGGACGCCCCGGGACCGACCCGGGGCCGCCCCGGGACCGAACCGGGGCCGCCCCGGGACCGACCCGGGGCCGCCCCGGGACCGACCCGGGACCGCCCCGGGGCCGACCCGGACCCGCCCCGGGGCCGCCCCGGGACCGACCCGGGACCGCCCCGGGACCGCCCCGGGGCCGCCCCGGGGCCGACCGGGACCGGCCCGGGGCCGACCCGGGCCGACCCGGGACCGACCCGGGACCGCCCCGGGACCGACCCGGGACCGACCCGGGACCAACCCGGGACCGCCCCGGGACCGACCCGGGACCAACCCGGGACGGACCCGGGACCGCCCCGGGACCGACCCGGGACCGCCCCGAGACCGCCCAGGGACCGACCCGGGAACGCCCCGGGACCGACCCGGGACCGCCCCGGGACCGACCCGGGACCGCCCCGGGACCGACCCGGGAGCGCCCCGGGACCGACCCGGGACCGCCCCGGGACCGCCCCGGGACCGACCCGGGACCGCCCTGGGACCGACCCGGGACCGCCCCGGGACCGGCCCGGGACCGCCCCGGGACCGACCCGGGACCGCCCCGGGACCGCCCCGGGACTGCCCGGGACCGCCCCGGGACCGCCCCGGGACCGCCCCGGACCGACCCGGAACCGCCCGGGGACCGAACCGGGACCGCCCCCGGAACTGACCCGGGACCGCCCCGGGACCGACCCGGGACCGCCCCGGGACCAACCCGGGCGAGCCCCGGGACCGACCCGGGACCGCCCCGTGACCGCCCCGGGACCGCCCAGGGACCGACCCGGGGCCGCCCCGGGACCGACCCGGGGCCGCCCCGGGACCGACCCGGGGCCGCCCGGGGACCGACCCGGGGCCGCCCCGGGACCGACCCGGGGACGCCCCGGGACCGACCGGGGGCCGCCCCGGGACCGACCCGGGGCCGACCCGGGACCGACCCGGGCCGCCCCGGGACCAACCCGGGACCGCCCTGGGACCGACCCGGGACCGCCCCGGGACCGCCCCGGGACCGCCCCGGGACCGCCCCGGGACCGACCGGGACCGCCATGGCACCGCCCCGGGATTGACCCGGGACCGCCCCGGGACCGCCCCGGGACCGCCCCGGGACCGCGCCGAGACCGCCCCGGGACCGCCCCGGGACCGCCCCGGGACTGCCCCGGGACCGACCCGGGACCGCCCCGGGGATCGACCCGGGACCGCCCGGGCCGCCCCGGGACCGACCCGGGACCGACCCGGGACCGACCCGGTACCGACCCGGGTCGGGCCCGACCCGGGACCGACCTGGGACCGACCCGGGACCGACCCGGGTCGGTCCCGACCGGGGACCAAACCCGTGACCGACCCGGGACCGACCCGGGACCGCCCCGGGACCAACCCGCGACCGCCCCGGGACCGACCCGCGACCGCCCGGGACCGACCCGCGACCGCCCCGGACCGACCCGCGACCGCCCCGGGACCGACCCGCGACCGCCCCGGGACCGCCCCGGGACCGACCCGGGACCGCCCCGGGACCGCCCGGGACCGACCCGGGACCGCCCCGGGACCGCCCCGGGATCGACCCGGGACCGCCCCGGGACCGCCCCGGGACCGCCCCGGGACCGCCCCGGGACCGACCCGGGACCGACCCGGGACCGAACCGGGACCGCCCCGGGACTGACCCGGGACCGACCCGGGACCGACCCGGGACCGGCCCGGGACCGCCCCTGGACCGACCCGGGACCGACCCGGGACCGACCCGGGACCGACCCGGGACCGCCCCGGGACCGACCCGGGACCGACCCGGGACCGACCCGGGACCGACCCTGGACCGCCCCGGGACCGACCCGGGACCGCCCCGGGACCGACCCGGGACCGCCCCGGGACCGACCCGGGACCGCCCTGGGACCGACCCGGGACCGCCCCGGGACCGACCCGGGACCGCCCCGGGACCGACCCGGGACCGCCCCGGGACCGACCCGTGACTGCCCCGGGACCGACCCGGGACCGCCCCCGGGACCGACCCGGGACCGCCCCGGGACCGCCCAGGGACCGACCCGGGAACGCCCCGGGACCGACCCGGGACCGCCCGGGACCGACCCGGGACCGCCCCGGGACTGACCCGGGGACCGCCCCGGGACCGACCCGGGACCGCCCCGGGACGGACCCGGGACCGCCCCGGGATCGACCCGGGACCGCCCGGACCGCCCGGGACCGACCCGGGACCGCCCCGGGACCGACCCGGGACCGCCCCGGGACCGCCCCGGGACCGCACCGGGACCGCCCCGGGACCGACCCGGGACCGCCCCGGGACCGCCCCGGGACCGCCCCGGGACCGCCCCGGGACCGACCCGGGACCGCCCCGGACCGACCCGGAACCGCCCGGGGACCGAACCGGGACCGCCCCCGGAACTGACCCGGGACCGCCCCGGGACCGACCCGGGACCTCCCCGGGACCGACCCGGGCGAGCCCCGGGACCGACCCGGGACCGCCCCGTGACCGCCCCGGGACCGCCCAGGGACCGACCCGGGGCCGCCCCGGGACCGACCCGGGGCAGCCCCGGGACCGACCCGGGCTGCCCGGGACCGACCCGGGGCCGCCCCGGGACCGACCCGGGGACGCCCCGGGACCGACCCGGGGACGCCCCGGGACCGACCCGGGGCCGCCCCGGGACCGAAATGGGGCCGCCCCGGGACCGACCGGGGGCCGCCCCGGGGCCGACCCGGGACCGAACCGGGGCCGCCCCGGGACCGAACCGGGGCCGACCCGGGACCGAACCGGGGCCGCCCCGGGGACGCCCCGGGACCGACCCGGGGCCGCCCCGGGACCGAACCGGGGCCGCCCGGGACCGACCCGGGGCCGCCCCGGGACCGACCCGGGACCGCCCGGGGCCGACCCGGGACCGCCCCGGGGCCGCCCCGGGACCGACCCGGGACCGCCCCGGGACCGCCCCGGGGCCGCCCCGGGGCCGACCCGGGACCGGCCCGGGCCGACCCGGGGCCGACCCGGGACCGACCCGGGACCGCCCCGGGACCGACCCGGGACCGACCCGGGACCAACCCGGGACCGCCCCGGGACCGACCCGGGACCAACCCGGGACCGCCCGGGACCGACCCGGGACCGCCCCGGGACCGACCCGGGACCGCCCCGGGACCGACCCGGGACCGCCCCGGGACCGACCCGGGACCGACCCGGGACCGACCCGGGACCGACCCGGGACCGACCCGGGACCGCCCCGGGACCGACCCGGGACCGACCCGGGACCGACCCGGGACCGCCCGGGACCGACCCGGGACCGCCCCCGGGACCGACCTGGGACCGCCCCGGGACCGACCTGGGACCGCCCCGGGACCGCCCCGGGACCGACCCGGGACCGCCCCGGGACCACCCCGGACCGCCCCGGGACCGCCCCGGGACCGCCCCGGGACCGACCCGGACCGCCCCGGACCGACCCGGAACCGCCCGGGGACCGAACCGGGACCGCCCCCGGAACTGACCCGGGACCGCCCCGGGACCGACCCGGGACCGCCCGGACCGACCCGGGCGAGCCCCGGGACCGACCCGGGACCGCCCAGGGACCGACCCGGGGCCGACCCGGGACCGACCCGGGGCCGACCCGGGACCGCCCCGGGGCCGACCCGGGACCGCCCCGGGGCCGCCCCGGGACCAACCCGGGACCGACCCGGGACCGACCCGGGACCGCCCCGGGGCCGGCCCGGGACCGCCCCGGGGCCGCCCCGGGACCAACCCGGGACCGCCCCGGGACCGACCCGGGACCGCCCCGGGACCGACCCGGGACCGCCCCGGGACCGCCCCGGGACCGACCCGGGACCGCCCCGGGACCTACCCGGGACCGCCCCGGGACCGACCCGGGACCGCCCCGGGACCGACCCGGGAGCCCCGGGACCTACCCGGGACCGCCCCGGGACCGACCCGGGACCGCCCCGGGGACCGACCCGGGACCGCCCCGGGACCGACCCGGGACCGCCCGGGACCGCCCCGGGGCCGCCCGGGGCCGACCCGGGACCGGCCCGGGGCCGACCCGGGGCCGACCCGGGACCGACCCGGGACCGCCCCGGGACCGACCCGGGACCGACCCGGGACCAACCCGGACCGCCCCGGGACCGACCCGGGACCAACCCGGGACCGCCCCGGGACCGACCCGGGACCGCCCCGGGACCGACCCGGGACCGCCCCGGGACCGACCCGGGACCGCCCCGGGACCGACCCGGGACCGACCCGGGACCGACCCGGGACCGACCCGGGACCGACCCGGGACCGCCCCGGGACCGACCCGGGACCGACCCGGGACCGACCCGGGACCGCCCCGGGACCGACCCGGGACCGCCCCGGGACCGACCTGGGACCGCCCCGGGACCGACCTGGGACCGCCCCGGGACCGCCCCGGGACCGACCCGGGACCGCCCCGGGACCACCCCGGGACCGCCCCGGGACCGCCCCGGGACCGCCCCGGGACCGACCCGGGACCGCCCCGGACCGACCCGGAACCGCCCGGGGACCGAACCGGGACCGCCCCCGGAACTGACCCGGGACCGCCCCGGGACCGACCCGGGACCGCCCCGGGACCGACCCGGGCGAGCCCCGGGACCGACCCGGGACCGCCCAGGGACCGACCCGGGGCCGACCCGGGACCGACCCGGGGCCGACCCGGGACCGCCCCGGGGCCGACCCGGGACCGCCCCGGGGCCGCCCCGGGACCAACCCGGGACCGACCCGGGACCGACCCGGGACCGCCCGGGGCCGGCCCGGGACCGCCCCGGGGCCGCCCCGGGACCAACCCGGGACCGCCCCGGGACCGACCCGGGACCGCCCCGGGACCGACCCGGGACCGCCCCGGGACCGCCCCGGGACCGACCCGGGACCGCCCCGGGACCTACCCGGGACCGCCCCGGGACCGACCCGGGACCGCCCCGGGACCGACCCGGGACCGCCCCGGGACCGACCCGGGGACCGCCCCGGGGCCGCCCCGGGGCCGACACGGGACCGCCCCGGGGCCGCCCCGGGACCGCCCCGGGGCCGACCCGGGGCCGCCCCGGGACCGCCCCGGGACCGCCCCGGGACCGCCCCGGGCCGATCCGGGACGGCCCCGGGGCCGACCCGGGACCGCCCCGGGGCCGACCCGGGACCGCCCCGGGACCGCCCCAGGACGGACCCGGGACCGCCCCGGGACCGACCCGGGACCGCCCCGGGACCGCCCCGGGACCGACCCGGGACCGCCCCGGGACCGACCCGGGACCGCCCCGGGACCGCCCCCGGACCGCCCCGGGACCGCCCCGGGACCGCCCCGGGACCGACCCGGGACCGCCCCGGGATCGACCCGGGACCGCCCCGGGCCGCCCCGGGACCGACCCGGTACCGACCCGGGACCGACCCGGTACCGACCCGGGTCGGTCCCGACCCGGGACCGACCTGGGACCGACCCGGGACCGACCCGGGTCGGTCCCGACCGGGGACCAACCCGTGACCGACCCGGGACCGACCCGGGACCGCCCCGGACCAACCCGCGACCGCCCCGGGACCGACCCGCGACCGCCCGGGACCGACCCGCGACCGCCCCGGGACCGACCCGCGACCGCCCCGGGACCGACCCGCGACCGCCCCGGGACCGCCCCGGGACCGACCCGGGACCGCCCCGGGACCGCCCCGGGACCGACCCGGGACCGCCCCGGGACCGCCCCGGGATCGACCCGGGACCGCCCCGGGACCGCCCCGGGACCGCCCGGGACCGCCCCGGGACCGACCCGGGACCGACCCGGGACCGCCCCGGGACCGAACCGGGACCGCCCCGGGACTGACCTGGGACCGACCCGGGACCGACCCGGGACCGGCCCGGGACCGCCCCTGGACCGACCCGGGACCGACCCGGGACCGACCCGGGACCGACCCGGGACCGCCCCGGGACCGACCCGGGACCGACCCGGGACCGACCCGGGACCGACCCGGGACCGACCCGGGACCGCCCGGGACCGACCCGGGACCGCCCCGGGACCAACCCGGGACCGCCCCGGGACCGACCCGGGACCGCCCCGGGACCGACCCGGGACCGCCCCGGGACCGACCCGGGACCGCCCCGGACCGACCCGTGACTGCCCCGGGACCGACCCGGGACCGCCCCGGGACCGACCCGGGACCGCCCCGGGACCGCCGCCCGGGACCGACCCGGGACCGCCCCGGGACCGACCCGGGACCGCCCCGGGACCGACCCGGGACCGCCCCGGGACCGACCCGGGACCGCCCCGGGACCGACCCGGGACCCCCGGGCCGACCCGGGACCGCCCCGGGACCGACCCGGGACCGACCCGGGACCGCCCCGGGACCGACCCGGGACCGCCCCGGGACCGACCCGGGACCGCCCCGGGACCGCCCCGGGACCGCCCCGGGACCGCCCCGGGACCGCCCCGGGACCGCCCCGGGACCGCCCCGGGACCGCCCCGGGACCGCCCCGGGACCGACCCGGGACCGCCCCGGACCGACCCGGAACCGCCAGGGGACCGAACCGGGACCCGCCCCCGGAACTGACCCGGGACCGCCCCGGGACCGACCCGGGACCGCCCCGGGACCGACCCGGGCGAGCCCCGGGACCGACCCGGGACCGCCCGTGACCGCCCCGGGACCGCCCAGGGACCGACCCGGGCCGCCCGGGACCGACCCGGGGCAGCCCCGGGACCGACCCGTGGCTGCCCGGGGACCGACCCGGGGCCGCCCCGGGACCGACCCGGGGACGCCCCGGGACCGACCCGGGGACGCCCCGGGACCGACCCGGGGCCGCCCCGGGACCGAACCGGGGCCGCCCCGGGACCGACCGGGGGCCGCCCCGGGGCCGACCCGGGACCGAACCGGGGCCGCCCCGGGGACCGAACCGGGGCCGACCCGGGACCGAACCGGGGCCGCCCCGGGGACGCCCCGGGACCGACCCGGGCCGCCCCGGGACCGAACCGGGGCCGCCCCGGGACCGACCGGGGCCGCCCCGGGACCGACCCGGGACCGCCCCGGGGCCGACCCGGGACCGCCCCGGGGCCGCCCCGGACCGACCCGGGACCGCCCGGGACCGCCCCGGGGCCGCCCCGGGGCCGACCCGGGACCGCCCCGGGGCCGACCCGGGGCCGACCCGGGACCGACCCGGGACCGACCCGGGACCGACCCGGGACCGCCCCGGGACCGACCCGGGACCGCCCCGGGACCGACCCGGGACCGCCCCGGGACCGACCCGGGACCGCCCCGGGACCGACCTGGGACCGCCCCGGGACCGCCCCGGGACCGACCCGGGACCGCCCCGGGACCACCCGGGACCGCCCCGGGACCGCCCCGGGACCGCCCCGGGACCGACCAGGGACCGCCCCGGACCGACCCGGAACCGCCCGGGACCGAACCGGGACCGCCCCGGAACTGACCCGGGACCGCCGGGACCGACCCGGGACCGCCCCGGGACCGACCCGGGCGAGCCCCGGGACCGACCCGGGACCGCCCAGGGACCGACCCGGGGCCGACCCGGGACCGACCCGGGGCCGACCCGGGACCGCCCCGGGGCCGACCCGGGACCGCCCCGGGGCCGCCCCGGGACCAACCCGGGACCGACCCGGGACCGACCCAGGACCGCCCGGGGCCGGCCCGGGACCGCCCCGGGGCCGCCCGGGACCAACCCGGGACCGCCCCGGGACCGACCCGGGACCGCCCCGGGACCGACCCGGGACCGCCCCGGGACCGCCCCGGGACCGACCCGGGACCGCCCCGGGACCTACCCGGGACCGCCCCGGGACCGACCCGGGACCGCCCCGGGACCGACCCGGGACCGCCCCGGGACCGACCCGGACCGCCCCGGGGCCGCCCGGGGCCGACACGGGACCGCCCCGGGGCCGCCCCGGGACCGCCCCGGGGCCGACCCGGGGCCGCCCCGGGACCGCCCCGGGACCGCCCCGGGACCGCCCCGGGGCCGATCCGGGACGGCCCGGGGCCGACCCGGGACCGCCCCGGGGCCGACCCGGGACCGCCCCGGGACCGCCCCGGGACGGACCCGGGACCGCCCCGGGACCGACCCGGGACCGCCCCGGGACCCGCCCCGGGACCGACCCGGGACCGCCCCGGGACCGACCCGGGACCGCCCCGGGACCGCCCCGGGACCGCCCCGGGACCGCCCCGGGACCGCCCCGGGACCGCCCCGGGACCGACCCGGGACCGCCCCGGACCGACCCGGAACCGCCCGGGGACCGAACCGGGACCGCCCCGGGACCGACCCGGGACCGCCCCGGGACCGCCCCGGGACCGCCCCGGGACCGACCCGGGACCGCCCCGGACCGACCCGGGAACCGCCCGGGGACCGAACCGGGACCGCCCCCGGAACTGACCCGGGACCGCCCCGGGACCGACCCGGGACCGCCCCGGGACCGACCCGGGCGAGCCCCGGGACCGACCCGGGACCGCCCTGTGACCGCCCCGGGACCGCCCAGGGACCGACCCGGGGCCGCCCCGGGACCGACCCGGGGCCGCCCCGAGACCGACCCGGGGATGCCCCGGGACCGACCCGGGGCCGCCCCGGGACCGAACCGGGGCCGCCCCGGGACCGACCGGGGGCCGCCCCGGGACCGACCCGGGACCGCCCCGGGACCGCCCCGGGACCGCCCCGGGACCGCCCCGGGACCGACCCGGGACCGCCCCGGGACCGCCCCGGGACCGCCCCGGGACCGCCCCGGGACCGACCCGGGACCCCGGGGACCGAACCGGGACCGCCCCCGGAACTGACCGGGACCGCCCCGGGACCGACCCGGGACCGCCCCGGGACCGACCCGGGCGAGCCCCGGGACCGACCCGGGACCGCCCCGTGACCGCCCCGGGACCGCCCAGGGACCGACCCGGGGCCGCCCCGGGACCGACCCGGGGCCGCCCCGGGACCGACCCGGGGCCGCCCCGGGACCGACCCGGGGCCGCCCCGGACCGACCCGGGGCCGCCCCGGGACCGACCCGGGGCCGCCCCGGGACCGACCCGGGGACGCCCCGGGACCGACCCGGGCCGCCCCGGGACCGACCCGGGACCGCCCCGGGACCGTCCCGGGGCCGACCCGGGACCGCCCCGGGGCCGCCCCGGGACCAACCCGGGACCGCCCCGGGACTGACCCGGGACCGCCCGGGACCGACCCGGGACCGCCCCGGGACCGCCCCGGGGCCGACCCGGGACCGCCCCGGGGCCGCCCCGGGACCAACCCGGGACCGCCCCGGGACCGACCCGGGACCCGCCCCGGGACCGACCCGGGACCGCCCCGGGACCGCCCCGGGACCGACCCGGGACCGCCCCGGGACCGACCCGGGACCCCCCCGGGACCGACCCGGGACCGCCCCGGGACCGCCCGGGACCGACCCGGGACCGCCCGGGACCGCCCCGGGGCCGACCCGGGACCGCCCCGGGACCACCCCGGGACCGACCCGGGACCGCCCCGGGGCCGACCCGGGACCGCCCCGGGGCCGACCCGGGACGGCCCCGGGGCCGACCCGGGACCGCCCCGGGGCCGACCCGGGACCGACCCGGGGCCGACCCGGGACCGCCCCGGGGCCGACCCGGACCGCCCCGGGGCCGCCCCGGGACCAACCCGGGACCGACCCGGGACCGACCCGGGACCGCCCCGGGGCCGGCCCGGGACCGCCCCGGGGCCGCCCCGGGACCAACCCGGGACCGCCCCGGGACCGACCCGGGACCGCCCCGGGACCGACCCGGGACCGCCCCGGGACCGCCCCGGGACCGACCCGGGACCGCCCCGGGACCTACCCGGGACCGCCCCGGGACCGACCCGGGACCGCCCCGGGACTGACCCGGGACCGCCCGGGACCGACCCGGGACCGCCCCGGGGCCGCCCCGGGGCCGACACGGGACCGCCCCGGGGCCGCCCCGGGACCGCCCCGGGGCCGACCCGGGGCCGCCCCGGACCGCCCCGGACCGCCCCGGGACCGCCCCGGGGCCGATCCGGGACGGCCCCGGGGCCGACCCGGGACCGCCCCGGGGCCGACCCGGGACCGCCCCGGGACCGCCCCGGGACGGACCCGGGACCGCCCCGGGACCGACCCGGGACCGCCCCGGGACCGCCCCGGGACCGACCCGGGACCGCCCCGGGACCGACCCGGGACCGCCCCGGGACCGCCCCGGGACCGCCCCGGGACCGCCCCGGGACCGCCCCGGGACCACCCCGGGACCGACCCGGGACCGCCCCGGACCGACCCGGAACCGCCCGGGGACCAAACCGGGACCGCCCCGGGACCGACCCGGGACCGCCCCGGGACCGCCCCGGGACCGCCCCGGGACCGACCCGGGACCGCCCCGGACCGACCCGGAACCGCCCGGGGACCGAACCGGGACCGCCCCCGGAACTGACACGGGACCGCCCCGGGACCGACCCGGGACCGCCCCGGGACCGACCCGGGCGAGCCCCGGGACCGACCCGGGACCGCCCTGTGACCGCCCCGGGACCGCCCAGGGACCGACCCGGGGCCGCCCCGGGACCGACCCGGGGCCGCCCCGAGACCGACCCGGGGATGCCCCGGGACCGACCCGGGGCCGCCCCGGGACCGAACCGGGGCCGCCCGGGACCGACCGGGGGCCGCCCCGGGACCGACCCGGGACCGCCCCGGGACCGCCCCGGGACCGCCCCCGGGACCGCCCCGGGACCGACCCGGGACCGCCCCCGGGACCGCCCCGGGACCGCCCCGGGACCGCCCCGGGACCGACCCGGGACCGCCCGGGGGACCGAACCGGGACCGCCCCCGGAACTGACCCGGGACCGCCCCGGGACCGACCCGGGACCGCCCCGGGACCGACTCGGGCGAGCCCCGGGACCGACCCGGGACCGCCCCGTGACCGCCCCGGGACCGCCCAGGGACCGACCCGGGCCGCCCCGGGACCGACCCGGGGCCGCCCCGGGACCGACCCGGGGCCGCCCCGAGACCGACCCGGGGCCGCCCCGGGACCGACCCGGGGCCGCCCCGGGACCGACCCGGGGCCGCCCCGGGACCGACCCGGGGACGCCCCGGGACCGACCCGGGGCCGCCCCGGGACCGACCCGGGACCGCCCCGGGACCGCCCCGGGGCCGACCCGGGACCGCCCCGGGGCCGCCCCGGACCAACCCGGGACCGCCCCGGGACCGACCCGGGACCGCCCGGGACCGACCCGGGACCGCCCGGGACCGCCCCGGGGCCGACCCGGGACCGCCCCGGGGCCGCCCCGGGACCAACCCGGGACCGCCCCGGGACCGACCCGGACCGCCCCGGGACCGACCCGGGACCGCCCCGGGACCGCCCCGGGACCGACCCGGGACCGCCCCGGGACCTACCCGGGACCGCCCCGGGACCGACCCGGGACCGCCCCGGGACAGACCCGGGACCGCCCCGGGACCGACACGGGACCGCCCCGGCCGACCCGGGACCGCCCCGGGACCGACCCGGGACCGACCCGGGACCGCCCCGGGACCGCCCCGGGACCGCCCCAGGGCCGGCCCGGGACCGCCCGGGGCCCCCCGGAAAAAACCCGGGACCGCCCCGGGACCGACCCGGACCGCCCCGGGACCGACCCGGGACCGCCCCGGGACCGCCCCGGGACCGACCCGGGACCGCCCCGGGACCGCCCCGGGGCCGACCCGGGACCGCCCCGGGACCACCCCGGGACCGACCCGGGACCGCCCCGGGGCCGACCCGGACCGCCCCGGGGCCGACCCGGGACGGCCCCGGGCCGACCCGGGACTGCCCCGGGGCCGACCCGGGGCCGACCCGGGACCGACCCGGGACCGACCCGGGACCGCCCCGGGACCGACCCGGGACCGCCCCGGGACGGACCCGGGACCGCCCCGGGACCGACCCGGGACCGCCACGGGACCGACCCGGGACCGCCCCGGGACTGACCCGGGACCGCCCCGGGACCGACCCGGGACCGCCCCGGGGCCGCCCCGGGGCCGACACGGGACCGCCCCGGGGCCGCCCCGGGACCGCCCCGGGGCCGACCCGGGGCCGCCCCGGGACCGCCCCGGGACCGCCCGGGACCGCCCCGGGGCCGATCCGGGACGCCCCGGGGCCGACCCGGGACCGCCCCGGGGCCGACCCGGGACCGCCCCGGGACCGCCCCGGGACGGACCCGGGACCGCCCCGGGACCGACCCGGGACCGCCCCGGGACCGCCCCGGGACCGACCCGGGACCGCCCCGGGACCGACCCGGGACCGCCCCGGGACCGCCCCGGGACCGCCCCGGGACCGCCCCGGGACCGCCCCGGGACCACCCCGGGACCGACCCGGGACCGCCCCGGGACCGACCCGGGACCGCCCCGGGACTGACCCGGGACCGCCCCGGGACCGACCCGGGACCGCCCCGGGGGCCGCCCCGGGGCCGACACGGGACCGCCCCGGGGCCGCCCCGGGACCGCCCCGGGCCGACCCGGGGCCGCCCCGGGACCGCCCCGGGACCGCCCCGGGACCGCCCCGGGGCCGATCCGGGACGGCCCCGGGGCCGACCCGGGACCGCCCCGGGGCCGACCCGGGACCGCCCCGGGACCGCCCCGGGACGGACCCGGGACCGCCCCGGGACCGACCCGGGACCGCCCCGGGACCGCCCCGGGACCGACCCGGGACCGCCCCGGGACCGACCCGGGACCGCCCCGGGACCGCCCCGGGACCGCCCCGGGACCGCCCCGGGACCGCCCCGGGACCACCCCGGGACCGACCCGGGACCGCCCCGGACCGACCCGGAACCGCCCGGGGACCGACCCGGGACCGCCCCGGGACTGACCCGGGACCGCCCCGGGACCGCCCGGGACCCCCCCGGGGCCGCCCCGGGGCCGACACGGGACCGCCCCGGGGCCGCCCCGGGACCGCCCCGGGGCCGACCCGGGGCCGCCCCGGGACCGCCCCGGGACCGCCCCGGGACCGCCCGGGGCCGGATCCGGGACGGCCCCGGGGCCGACCCGGGACCGCCCCGGGGCCGACCCGGGACCGCCCCGGGACCGCCCCGGGACGGACCCGGGACCGCCCCGGGACCGACCCGGGACCGCCCGGGACCGCCCCGGGACCGACCCGGGACCGCCCCGGGACCGACCCGGGACCGCCCCGGGACCGCCCCGGGACCGCCCCGGGACCGCCCCGGGACCGCCCCGGGACCACCCCGGGACCGACCCGGGACCGCCCCGGACCGACCCGGAACCGCCCGGGGGACCAAACCGGGACCGCCCGGGACCAACCGGGACCGCCCCGGGACCGACCCGGGACCGCCCCGGGACCGCCCCGGGACCGCCCGGGACCGACCCGGGACCGCCCCGGACCGACCCGGAACCGCCCGGGGACCGAACCGGGACCGCCCCCGGAACTGACACGGGACCGCCCCGGGACCGACCCGGGACCGCCCCGGGACCGACCCGGGCGAGCCCCGGGACCGACCCGGGACCGCCCTGTGACCGCCCCGGGACCGCCAGGGACCGACCCGGGGCCGCCCCGGGACCGACCCGGGGCCGCCCCGAGACCGACCCGGGGATGCCCCGGGACCGACCCGGGGCCGCCCGGGACCGAACCGGGGCCCGCCCCCGGGACCGACCGGGGGCCGCCCCGGGACCGACCCGGGACCGCCCCGGGACCGCCCCGGGACCGCCCCGGGACCGCCCCCGGGACCGACCCGGGACCGCCCCGGGACCGCCCCGGGACCGCCCGGGACCGCCCCGGGACCGACCCGGGACCGCCCGGGGACCGAACCGGGACCGCCCCCGGAACTGACCCGGGACCGCCCCGGGACCGACCCGGGACCGCCCCGGGACCGACTCGGGCGAGCCCCGGGACCGACCCGGGACCGCCCCGTGACCGCCCCGGGACCGCCCAGGGACCGACCCGGGGCCGCCCCGGGACCGACCCGGGGCCGCCCCGGGACCGACCCGGGGCCGCCCCGAGACCGACCCGGGGCCGCCCCGGGACCGACCCGGGGCCGCCCCGGGACCGACCCGGGGCCGCCCGGGACCGACCCGGGGACGCCCGGGACCGACCCGGGGCCGCCCCGGGGACCGACCCGGGACCGCCCCGGGACCGCCCCGGGGCCGACCCGGGACCGCCCCGGGGCCGCCCCGGGACCAACCCGGGACCGCCCCGGGACCGACCCGGGACCGCCCCGGGACCGACCCGGGACCGCCCCGGGACCGCCCCGGGGCGACCCGGGACCGCCCCGGGGCCGCCCCGGGACCAACCCGGGACCGCCCCGGGACCGACCCGGGACCGCCCCGGGACCGACCCGGGACCGCCCCGGGACCGCCCCGGGACCGACCCGGGACCGCCCCGGGACCTACCCGGGACCGCCCCGGGACCGACCCGGGACCGCCCCGGGACAGACCCGGGACCGCCCCGGGACCGACACGGGACCGCCCCGGGGCCGACCCGGGACCGCCCCGGGACCGACCCGGGACCGACCCGGGACCGCCCCGGGACCGCCCCGGGACCGCCCCAGGGCCGGCCCGGGACCGCCCCGGGGCCCCCCGGAAAAACCCGGGACCGCCCCGGGACCGACCCGGGACCGCCCCGGGACCGACCCGGGACCGCCCCGGGACCGCCCCGGGACCGACCCGGGACCGCCCCGGGACCGCCCCGGGGCCGACCCGGGACCGCCCCGGGACCACCCCGGGACCGACCCGGGACCGCCCCGGGGCCGACCCGGGACCGCCCCGGGGCCGACCCGGGACGGCCCCGGGGCCGACCCGGGACTGCCCGGGGCCGACCCGGGGCCGACCCGGGACCGACCCGGGACCGACCCGGGACCGCCCCGGGACCGACCCGGGACCGCCCCGGGACGGACCCGGGACCGCCCCGGGACCGACCCGGGACCGCCACGGGACCGACCCGGGACCGCCCCGGGACCGCCCCGGGACCGCCCCGGGACCGCCCCGGGATCGACCTGGGACCGCCCCGGGACCACCCCGGGACCGCCCCGGGACCGCCCCGGGACCGCCCCGGGACCGATCCGGGACCGCCCGGACCGACCCGGAACCGCCCGGGGACCGAACCGGGACCGCCCCCGGAACTGACCCGGGACCGCCCCGGGACCGACCCGGGACCGCCCCGGGACCGACCCGGGCGAGCCCCGGGACCGACCCGGGACCGCCCCGTGACCGCCCCGGGACCGCCCAGGGACCGACCCGGGGCCGCCCCGGGACCGACCCGGGGCCGCCCCGGGACCGACCCGGGGACGCCCCGGGACCGACCCGGGGCCGCCCCGGGACCGAACCGGGGCCGCCCCGGGACCGACCGGGGGCCGCCCCGGGACCGACCCGGGACCGCCCCGGGGCCGACCCGGGACCGCCCCGGGGCCGACCCGGGACCGCCCCGGGGCCGACCCGGACGGCCCCGGGGCCGACCCGGGACCGCCCCGGGGCCGACCCGGGACCGACCCGGGGCCGACCCGGGACCGCCCCGGGCCGACCCGGGACCGCCCCGGGGCCGCCCCGGGACCAACCCGGGACCGACCCGGGACCGACCCGGGACCGCCCCGGGGCCGGCCCGGGACCGCCCCGGGGCCGCCCCGGGACCAACCCGGGACCGCCCCGGGACCGACCCGGGACCGCCCCGGGACCGACCCGGGACCGCCCCGGGACCGCCCCGGGACCGACCCGGGACCGCCCCGGGGACCTACCCGGGACCGCCCCGGGACCGACCCGGGACCGCCCCGGGACTGACCCGGGACCGCCCCGGGACCGACCCGGGACCGCCCCGGGGCCGCCCCGGGGCCGACACGGGACCGCCCCGGGGCCGCCCCGGGACCGCCCCGGGGCCGACCCGGGGCCGATCCGGGACGGCCCCGGGGCCGACCCGGAACCGCCCCGGGGCCGACCCGGGACCGCCCCGGGACCGCCCCGGGACGGACCCGGGACCGCCCGGGACCCGGGACCGCCCCCCGGGACCGACCCGGGACCGCCCCGGGACCGCCCCGGGACCGACCCGGGACCGCCCCGGGACCGACCCGGGACCGCCCCGGGACCGCCCCGGGACCGCCCGGACCGCCCCGGGACCGCCCGGGGACCGCCCCGGGACCGACCCGGGACCGCCCCGGACCGACCCGGAACCGCCCGGGGACCAAACCGGGACCGCCCCGGGACCGACCCGGGACCGCCCCGGGACCGCCCCGGGACCGCCCCGGGACCGACCCGGGACCGCCCCGGACCGACCCGGAACCGCCCGGGGACCGAACCGGGACCGCCCCCGGAACTGACCCGGGACCGCCCCGGGACCGACCCGGGACCGCCCCGGGACCGACCCGGGCGAGCCCCGGGACCGACCCGGGACCGCCCTGTGACCGCCCCGGGACCGCCCAGGGACCGACCCGGGGCCGCCCCGGGACCGACCCGGGGCCGCCCCGAGACCGACCCGGGGATGCCCCGGGACCGACCCGGGGCCGCCCCGGGACCGAACCGGGGCCGCCCCGGGACCGACCGGGGGCCGCCCCGGGACCGACCCGGGACCGCCCCGGGACCGCCCCGGGACCGCCCCGGGACCGCCCCGGGACCGACCCGGGACCGCCCCGGGACCGCCCCGGGACCGCCCCGGGACCGCCCCGGGACCGACCCGGGACCGCCCGGGGACCGAACCGGGACCGCCCCCGGAACTGACCCGGGACCGCCCCGGGACCGACCCGGGACCGCCCCGGGACCGACTCGGGCGAGCCCCGGGACCGACCCGGGACCGCCCCGTGACCGCCCCGGGACCGCCCAGGGACCGACCCGGGGCCGCCCCGGGACCGACCCGGGGCCGCCCCGGGACCGACCCGGGGCCGCCCCGAGACCGACCCGGGGCCGCCCCGGGACCGACCCGGGGCCGCCCCGGGACCGACCCGGGGCCGCCCCGGGACCGACCCGGGGACGCCCCGGGACCGACCCGGGGCCGCCCCGGGACCGACCCGGGACCGCCCCGGGACCGCCCCGGGGCCGACCCGGGACCGCCCCGGGGCCGCCCCGGGACCAACCCGGGACCGCCCCGGGACCGACCCGGGACCGCCCCGGGACCGACCCGGGACCGCCCCGGGACCGCCCCGGGGCCGACCCGGGACCGCCCCGGGGCCGCCCCGGGACCAACCCGGGACCGCCCCGGGACCGACCCGGGACCGCCCGGGACCGACCCGGGACCGCCCCGGGGACCGCCCCGGGACCGACCCGGGACCGCCCCGGGACCTACCCGGGACCGCCCCGGGACCGACCCGGGACCGCCCCGGGACAGACCCGGGACCGCCCCGGGACCGACACGGGACCGCCCCGGGGCCGACCCGGGACCGCCCCGGACCGACCCGGGACCGACCCGGGACCCCCAGGGCCGGCCCGGGACCGCCCCGGGGCCCCCCGGGACCAATCCGGGACCGCCCCGGGACCGACCCGGGACCGCCCCGGGACCGACCCGGGACCGCCCCGGGACCGCCCCGGGACCGACCCGGGACCGCCCCGGGACCGCCCCGGGGCCGGACCCGGGACCGCCCCGGGACCACCCCGGGACCGACCCGGGACCGCCCCGGGGCCGACCCGGGACCGCCCCGGGGCCGACCCGGGACGGCCCCGGGCCGACCCGGGACCTGCCCGGGGCCGACCCGGGGCCGACCCGGGACCGACCCGGGACCGACCCGGGACCGCCCCGGGACCGACCCGGGACCGCCCCGGGACGGACCCGGGACCGCCCGGGACCGACCCGGGACCGCCACGGGACCGACCCGGGACCGCCCCGGGACCGCCCCGGGACCGCCCCGGGACCGCCCCGGATCGACCTGGGACCGCCCGGGACCACCCCGGGACCGCCCCGGGACCGCCCCGGGACCGCCCCGGGACCGATCCGGGACCGCCCCGGACCGACCCGGAACCGCCCGGGGACCGAACCGGGACCGCCCCCGGAACTGACCCGGGACCGCCCCGGGACCGACCCGGGACCGCCCCGGGACCGACCCGGGCGAGCCCCGGGACCGACCCGGGACCGCCCCGTGACCGCCCCGGGACCGCCCAGGGACCGACCCGGGGCCGCCCCGGGACCGACCCGGGTCCGCCCGGGACCGACCCGGGGACGCCCCGGGACCGACCCGGGGCCGCCCCGGGACCGAACCGGGGCCGCCCCGGGACCGACCGGGGGCCGCCCCGGACCGACCCGGGGCCGACCCGGGACCGCCCCGGGACCAACCCGCGACCGCCCCGGGGCCGACCCGCGACCGCCCGGGACCGACCCGCGACCGCCCCGGGACCGCCCCAGGACCGCCCAGGACCGACCCGGGGCCGACCCGGGACCGACCCGGGGCCGACCCGGGACCGACCCGGGGCCGACCCGGGACCGCCCGGGACCAACCCGCGACCGCCCCGGGACCGACCCGCGACCGCCCGGGACCGACCCGCGACCGCCCCGGGACCGCCCCGCGACCGCCCCGGGACCGACCCGCGACCGCCCGGGACCGACCCGCGACCGCCCCGGGACCAACCCGGGACCGCCCCGGGACCGCCCCGGGACCGACCCGGGACCGCCCCGGGACCGCCCCGGGATCGACCCGGGACCGCCCCGGGACCGCCCCGGGACCGCCCCGGGACCGCCCCGGGACCGCCCCGGGACCGACCCGGGACCGCCCCGGGACCGACCCGGGACCGACCCGGGACCGACCCGGGACCGACCCGGGACCGGCCCGGGACCGACCCGGGACCGACCCGGGACCGACCCGGGACCGCCCCGGGACCGACCCGGGACCGGCCCGGGACCGACCCGGGGACCGACCCGGGACCGACCCGGGACCGACCCTGGACCGCCCCGGGACCGACCCGGGACCGCCCCGGGACCGACCCGGGACCGCCCCGGGATCGACCCGGGACCGCCCCGTGACCGACCCGGGACCGCCCCGTGACCGACCCGGGACCGCCCCGGGACCGACCCGGGACCGCCCCGGGACCGACCCGGGACCGCCCCGGGACCGACCCGGGACCGCCCCGGGACGGACCCGGGACCGCCCCGGGACCGACCCGGGACCGCCCCGGGACCGCCCAGGGACCGACCCGGGAACGCCCCGGGACCGACCCGGGACCGCCCCGGGACCGACCCGGGACCGCCCGGGACCGACCCGGGACCGCCCCGGGACCGCCCCGGGACCGACCCGGGACCACCCCGGGACCGCCCCGGGGCCGACCCGGGACCGCCCCGGGACCACCCCGGGACCGACCCGGGACCGCCCCGGGGCCGACCCGGGACCGCCCCGGGGCCGACCCGGGACGGCCCCGGGGCCGACCCGGGACTGCCCCGGGGCCGACCCGGGGCCGACCCGGGACCGACCCGGGACCGACCCGGGACCGCCCCGGACCGACCCGGGACCGCCCCGGGACGGACCCGGGACCGCCCCGGACCGACCCGGGACCGCCACGGGACCGACCCGGGACCGCCCCGGGACCGCCCCGGGACCGCCCCGGGACCGCCCCGGGATCGACCTGGGACCGCCCCGGGACCACCCCGGGACCGCCCCGGGACCGCCCCGGGACCGCCCCGGGACCGATCCGGGACCGCCCCGGACCGACCCGGAACCGCCCGGGGACCGAACCGGGACCGCCCCCGGAACTGACCCGGGACCGCCCCGGGACCGACCCGGGACCGCCCCGGGACCGACCCGGGCGAGCCCCGGGACCGACCCGGGACCGCCCCGTGACCGCCCCGGGACCGCCCAGGGACCGACCCGGGGCCGCCCCGGGACCGACCCGGGGCCGCCCCGGGACCGACCCGGGGACGCCCCGGGACCGACCCGGGGCCGCCCCGGGACCGAACCGGGGCCGCCCCGGGACCGACCGGGGGCCGCCCCGGGACCGACCCGGGGCCGACCCGGGACCGCCCCGGGACCAACCCGCGACCGCCCCGGGGCCGACCCGCGACCGCCCGGGACCGACCCGCGACCGCCCCGGGACCGCCCCGCGACCGCCCAGGGACCGACCCGGGGCCGACCCGGGACCGACCCGGGGCCGACCCGGGACCGACCCGGGGCCGACCCGGGACCGCCCCGGGACCAACCCGCGACCGCCCCGGGACCGACCCGCGACCGCCCGGGACCGACCCGCGACCGCCCCGGGACCGCCCCGCGACCGCCCCGGGACCGACCCGCGACCGCCCGGGACCGACCCGCGACCGCCCCGGGACCAACCCGGGACCGCCCCGGGACCGCCCCGGGACCGACCCGGGACCGCCCCGGGACCGCCCGGGATCGACCCGGGACCGCCCCGGGACCGCCCCGGGACCGCCCCGGGACCGCCCCGGACCGACCCGGGACCGCCCCGGGACCGACCCGGGACCGACCCGGGACCGACCCGGGACCGACCCGGGACCGGCCCGGGACCGACCCGGGACCGACCCGGGACCGACCCGGGACCGCCCCGGGACCGACCCGGGACCGGCCCGGGACCGACCCGGGACCGACCCGGGACCGACCCGGGACCGACCCTGGACCGCCCCGGGACCGACCCGGGACCGCCCCGGGACCGACCCGGGACCGCCCGGGATCGACCCGGGACCGCCCCGTGACCGACCCGGGACCGCCCCGTGACCGACCCGGGACCGCCCCGGGACCGACCCGGGACCGCCCCGGGACCGACCCGGGACCGCCCCGGGACCGACCCGGGACCGCCCCGGGACGGACCCGGGACCGCCCCGGGACCGACCCGGGACCGCCCCGGGACCGCCCAGGGACCGACCCGGGAACGCCCCGGGACCGACCCGGGACCGCCCCGGGACCGACCCGGGACCGCCCCGGGACCGACCCGGGACCGCCCCGGGACCGACCCGGGACCGCCCCGGGACCGACCCGGGACCGCCCCGGGACCGCCCCGGGACCGACCCGGGACCGCCCCGGGACCGACCCGGGACCGCCCCGGGACCGCCCCGGGACCGCCCCGGGACCGACCCGGGACTGCCCCGGGACGGCCCCGGGACCGCCCCGGGACCGCCCCGGGACCGCCCCGGGACCGCCCCGGACCGAACCGGAACCGCCCGGGGACCGAACCGGGACCGCCCCCGGAACTGACCCGGGACCGCCCCGGGACCGACCCGGGACCGCCCCGGGACCAACCCGGGCGAGCCCCGGGACCGACCCGGGACCGCCCCGTGACCGCCCCGGGACCGCCCAAGGACCGACCCGGGGCCGCCCCGGACCGACCCGGGGCCGCCCGGGGACCGACCCGGGGCCGCCCCGGGACCGACCCGGGGACGCCCCGGGACCGACCCGGGGCCGCCCCGGGACCGAACGGGGCCGCCCGGGACCGACCGGGGGCCGCCCCGGGACCGACCCGGGGCCGACACGGGACCGACCCGGGACCGACCCGGGACCGCCCCGGGACCGCCCCGGGGCCGACCCGGGACCGGCCCGGGGCCGCCCGGGACCAACCCGGGACCGCCCTGGGACCGACCCGGGACCGCCCCGGGACCGCCCCGGGACCGCCCCGGGACCGCCCCGGGACCGACCCGGGACCGCCCCGGGATCGACCCGGGACCGCCCCGGGCCGCCCCGGGACCGACCCGGGACCGACCCGGGACCGACCCGGGAACGACCCGGGACCGACCCGGGTCGGTCCCGACCCGGGACCGACCTGGGACCAACCCGGGACCGACCCGGGTCGGTCCCGACCGGGGACCGACCCGTGACCGACCCGGGACCGACCCGTGACCGCCCCGGGACCAACCCGCGACCGCCCCGGGACCGACCCGCGACCGCCCGGGACCGACCCGCGACCGCCCCGGGACCGACCCGCGACCGCCCCGGGACCGACCCGCGACCGCCCCGGGACCGACCCGGGACCGCCCCGGGACCGCCCCGGGATCGACCCGGGATTGACCCGGGACCGCCCCGGGACCGACCCGGGACCGACCAGGACCGCCCCGGGACCGCCCCGGGATCGACCCGGGACCGCCCCGGGACCGCCCCGGGACCGCCCCGGGACCGACCCGGGACCGACCTGGGACCGACCCGGGACCGACCCGGGACCGCCCTGGGACCGACCCGGGACCGCCCAGGGACCGACCCGGGAACGCCCCGAGACCGACCCGGGACCGCCCCGGGACCGACCCGGGACCGCCCCGGGACCGACCCGGGACCGCCCCGGGACCGACCGGGACCGCCCCCGGACCGACCCGGGACCGCCCCGGGACCGCCCCGGGACCGACCCGGGACCGACCCGGGACCGCCCAGGGACCAACCCGGGAACGCCCCGGGACCGACCCGGGCCGCCCCGGGACCGACCCGGGACCGCCCCGGACCGACCCGGGACCGCCCCGGGACCGACCCGGGACCGCCCCGGGACCGACCCGGGACCGACCCGGGACCGCCCCGGGACCGACCCGGGACCGCCCCGGGACCGACCCGGGACCGCCCCGGGACCGCCCCGGGACCGCCCCGGGACCGACCCGGGACCGCCCCGGGACCGACCCGGGACCGCCCCGGGACCGCCCCGGGACCGACCCGGGACCGACCCGGGACCGCCCCGGACGACCCGCGACCGCCCCGGGACCGACCCGCGACCGCCCGGGACCGACCCGCGACCGCCCCAAGACCGACCCGCGACCGCCCGGGACCGACCCGCGACCGGCCCGGGACCGCCCCGGGACCGACCCGGGACCGCCCCGGGACCGCACCGGGACCGACCCGGGACCGCCCCGGGACCGCCCCGGGATCGACCCGGGACCGCCCCGGGACCGCCCGGGACCGCCCCGGGACCGCCCCGGGACCGACCCGGGACCGACCCGGGACCGCCCCAGGACCGACCCGGGACCGGCCCGGGACCGCCCCGGGACCGGCCCGGGACCGACCCGGGACCGACCCGGGACCGCCCGGGACCGACCCGGGACCGACCCGGGACCGACCCGGGACCGACCCTGGACCGCCCCGGGACCGACCCGGGACCGCCCCGGGACCGACCCGGGACCGCCCCCGGGACCGACCCGGGACCGCCCCGGGACCGACCCGGGACCGCCCGGGACCGACCCGGGACCGCCCCGGGACCGACCCGGGACCGCCCGGACCGCCCAGGGGACCGACCCGGGAACGCCCCGGGACCAACCCGGGACCGCCCAGGGACCGACCCGGGAACGCCCGGGACCGACCCGGGACCGCCCCGGGACCGACCCGGGCGAGCCCCGGGACCGACCCGGGACCGCCCCGTGACCGCCCCGGGACCGCCCAGGGACCGACCCGGGGCCGCCCCGGGACCGACCCGGGGCAGCCCCGGGACCGACCCGGGGCTGCCCGGGGACCGACCCGGGGCCGCCCCGGGACCGACCCGGGGACGCCCCGTGACCGACCCGGGGACGCCCCGGGGACCGACCGGGGCCGCCTCGGGACCGAACCGGGGCCGCCCCGGGACCGACCGGGGGCCGCCCCGGGCCGACCCGGGACCGAACCGGGGCCGCCCCGGGACCGAACCGGGGCCGACCCGGGACCGAACCGGGGCCGCCCCGGGGACGCCCCGGGACCGACCCGGGGCCGCCCCGGGACCGAACCGGGGCCGCCCCGGGACCGACCCGGGGCCGCCCCGGGACCGACCCGGGACCGCCCCGGGGCCGACCCGGGACCGCCCCGGGGCCGCCCCGGGACCGACCCGGGACCGCCCCGGGACCGCCCGGGGCCGCCCGGGGCCGACCCGGACCGCCCCGGGGCCGCCCCGGGACCAACCCGGGACCGACCCGGGACCGACCCGGGACCGCCCCGGGGCCGGCCCGGGACCGCCCCGGGGCCGCCCCGGGACCAACCCGGGACCGCCCCGGGACCGACCCGGGACCGCCCCGGGACCGACCCGGGACCGCCCCGGGACCGCCCCGGGACCGACCCGGGACCGCCCCGGGACCTACCCGGGACCGCCCCGGGACCGACCCGGGACCGCCCCGGGACCGACCCGGGACCGCCCCGGGACCGACCCGGGACCGCCCCGGGGCCGCCCCGGGGCCGACACGGGACCGCCCCGGGGCCGCCCCGGGACCGCCCCGGGGCCGACCCGGGGCCGCCCCGGGACCGCCCGGGACCGCCCCGGGACCGCCCCGGGGCCGATCCGGGACGGCCCCGGGGCCGACCCGGGACCGCCCCGGGGCCGACCCGGGACCGCCCCGGGACCGCCCCGGACGGACCCGGGACCGCCCCGGGACCGACCCGGGACCGCCCCGGGACCGCCCCGGGACCGACCCGGGACCGCCCCGGGACCGACCCGGGACCGCCCCGGGACCGCCCCGGGACCGCCCCGGACCGCCCCGGGACCGCCCCGGGACCGACCCGGGACCGCCCCGGACCGACCCGGAACCGCCCGGGGACCGAACCGGGACCGCCCCGGGACCGACCCGGGACCGCCCCGGGACCGCCCCGGGACCGCCCCGGGACCGACCCGGGACCGCCCCGGACCGACCCGGAACCGCCCGGGGACCGAACCGGGACCGCCCCCGGAACTGACCCGGGACCGCCCCGGGACCGACCCGGGACCGCCCCGGGACCGACCCGGGCGAGCCCCGGGACCGACCCGGGACCGCCCTGTGACCGCCCCGGGACCGCCCAGGGACCGACCCGGGGCCGCCCCGGGACCGACCCGGGGCCGCCCCGAGACCGACCCGGGGATGCCCGGGACCGACCCGGGGCCGCCCCGGGACCGAACCGGGCCGCCCCGGGACCGACCGGGGGCCGCCCCGGGACCGACCCGGGACCGCCCCGGGACCGCCCCGGGACCGCCCCGGGACCGCCCCGGGACCGACCCGGGACCGCCCCGGGACCGCCCCGGGACCGCCCCGGGACCGCCCCGGGACCGACCCGGGACCGCCCGGGGACCGAACCGGGACCGCCCCCGGAACTGACCCGGGACCGCCCCGGAACCGACCCGGGACCGCCCCGGGACCGACCCGGGCGAGCCCCGGGACCGACCCGGGACCGCCCCGTGACCGCCCCGGGACCGCCCAGGGACCGACCCGGGGCCGCCCCGGGACCGACCCGGGGCCGCCCCGGGACCGACCCGGGGCCGCCCCGGGACCGACCCGGGGCCGCCCCGGGACCGACCCGGGGCCGCCCCGGGACCGACCCGGGGCCGCCCCGGGACCGACCCGGGGACGCCCCGGGACCGACCCGGGGCCGCCCCGGGACCGACCCGGGACCGCCCGGGACCGCCCCGGGGCCGACCCGGGACCGCCCCGGGCCGCCCCGGGACCAACCCGGGACCGCCCCGGGACCGACCCGGGACCGCCCCGGGACCGACCCGGACCGCCCCGGGACCGCCCCGGGGCCGACCCGGGACCGCCCCGGGGCCGCCCCAGGACCAACCCGGGACCACCCCGGGACCGACCCGGGACCGCCCCGGGACCGCCCCGGGACCGACCCGGGACCGCCCCGGGACCTACCCGGGACCGCCCCGGGACCGACCCGGGACCGCCCCGGGACAGACCCGGGACCGCCCCGGGACCGACCCGGGACCGCCCCGGGGCCGACCCGGGACCGCCCCGGGACCGACCCGGGACCGACCCGGGACCGCCCCGGGACCGCCCCGGGACCGCCCCAGGGCCGGCCCGGGACCGCCCCGGGGCCGCCCCGGGACCAACCCGGGACCGCCCCGGGACCGACCCGGGACCGCCCCGGGACCGACCCGGGACCGCCCCGGGACCGCCCCGGGACGGACCCGGGACCCCCCCGGGACCGCCCCGGGGCCGACCCGGGACCGCCCGGGACCACCCCGGGACCGACCCGGGACCGCCCCGGGGCCGACCCGGGACCGCCCGGGGCCGACCCGGGACGGCCCCGGGGCCGACCCGGGACCGCCCCGGGGCCGACCCGGGGCCGACCCGGGACCGACCCGGGACCGACCCGGGACCGCCCCGGGACCGACCCGGGACCGCCCCGGACGGACCCGGGACCGCCCCGGGACCGACCCGGGACCGCCACGGGACCGACCCGGGACCGCCCCGGGACCGCCCCGGGACCGCCCCGGGACCGCCCCGGACCGACCTGGGACCGCCCCGGGACCACCCCGGGACCGCCCCGGGACCGCCCCGGGACCGCCCCCGGACCGATCCGGGACCGCCCCGGACCGACCCGGAACCGCCCGGGGACCGAACCGGGACCGCCCCCGGAACTGACCCGGGACCGCCCCGGGACCGACCCGGGACCGCCCCGGGACCGACCCGGGCGAGCCCCGGGACCGACCCGGGACCGCCCCCGTGACCGCCCCGGGACCGCCCCGGGACCGACCCGGGGGACCGCCCCGGGACCGACCTGGGACCGCCCCGGGACCACCCCGGGACCGCCCCGGGACCGCCCCGGGACCGCCCCGGGAACGCCCCGGGACCGATCCGGGACCGCCCCGGACCGACCCGGAACCGCCCGGGGACCGAACGGGACCGCCCCCGGAACTGACCCGGGACCGCCCCGGGACCGCCCCGGGACCGCCCCGGGACCGATCCGGGACCGCCCCGGACCGACCCGGAACCGCCCGGGGACCGAACCGGGACCGCCCCCGGAACTGACCCGGGACCGCCCCGGGACCGCCCCGGGACCGGCCCCGGGACCGCCCCGGGACCGATCCGGGACCGCCCCGGACCGACCCGGAACCGCCCGGGGAACCGAACCGGGACCGCCCCCGGAACTGACCCGGGACCGCCCCGGGACCGACCCGGGACCGCCCCGGGACCGACCCGGGCGAGCCCCGGACCGACCCGGGACCGCCCCGTGACCGCCCCGGGACCGCCCCGGGACCGACCCGGGACCGCCCCGGGACCGACCCGGGACCGCCCCGGGACCGCCCCGGGACCGCCCCGGGACCGCCCCGGGACCGCCCCGGGACCGACCCGGGACCGCCCCGGACCGACCCGGAACCGCCGGGGACCGAACCGGGACCGCCCCGGGACCGACCCGGGACCGCCCCGGGACCGCCCCGGGACCGCCCGGGACCGACCCGGGGACCGCCCCGGACCGACCCGGAACCGCCCGGGGACCGAACCGGGACCGCCCCCGGAACTGACCCGGGACCGCCCCGGGACCGACCCGGGACCGCCCGGGACCGACCCGGGTGAGCCCCGGGACCGACCCGGGACCGCCCTGTGACCGCCCCGGGACCGCCCAGGGACCGACCCGGGGCCGCCCCGGGACCGACCCGGGCCGCCCCGAGACCGACCCGGGGATGCCCCGGGACCGACCCGGGGCCGCCCCGGGACCGAACCGGGGCCGCCCCGGGACCGACCGGGGGCCGCCCCGGGACCGGACCCGGGACCGCCCCGGGACCGCCCCGGGACCGCCCCGGGACCGCCCCGGGACCGACCCGGGACCGCCCCGGGACCGCCCGGGACCGCCCGGGACCGCCCCGGGACCGACCCGGAACCGCCCGGGGACCGAACCGGGACCGCCCCCGGAACTGACCCGGGACCGCCCCGGAACCGACCCGGGACCGCCCCGGGACCGACCCGGGCGAGCCCCGGGACCGACCCGGGACCGCCCCGTGACCGCCCCGGGACCGCCCAGGGACCGACCCGGGGCCGCCCCGGGACCGACCCGGGGCCGCCCCGGGACCGACCCGGGGCCGCCCCGGGACCGACCCGGGGCCGCCCCGGGACCGACCCGGGGCCGCCCCGGGACCGACCCGGGGACGCCCCGGGACCGACCCGGGGCCGCCCCGGGACCGACCCGGGACCGCCCCGGGACCGCCCCGGGGCCGACCCGGGACCGCCCCGGGGCCGCCCCGGGACCAACCCGGGACCGCCCCGGGACCGACCCGGGACCGCCCCGGGACCGACCCGGGACCGCCCGGGACCGCCCCGGGGCCGACCCGGGACCGCCCCGGGGCCGCCCCAGGACCAACCCGGGACCGCCCCGGGACCGACCCGGGACCGCCCCGGGACCGCCCCGGGACCGACCCGGGACCGCCCGGGACCTACCCGGGACCGCCCGGGACCGACCCGGGACCGCCCGGGACAGACCCGGGACCGCCCCGGGACCGACCCGGGACCGCCCCGGGGCCGACCGGGACCGCCCGGGACCGACCCGGGACCGACCCGGGACCGCCCCGGGACCGCCCCGGGACCGCCCCAGGGCCGGCCCGGGACCGCCCCGGGGCCGCCCCGGGACCAACCCGGGACCGCCCCGGGACCGACCCGGGACCGCCCCGGGACCGACCCGGGACCGCCCCGGGACCGCCCCGGGACGGACCCGGGACCACCCCGGGACCGCCCCGGGGCCGACCCGGGACCGCCCCGGGACCACCCCGGGACCGACCCGGGACCGCCCCGGGGCCGACCCGGGACCGCCCCGGGGCCGACCCGGGACGGCCCCGGGGCCGACCCGGGACCGCCCCGGGGCCGACCCGGGGCCGACCCGGGACCGACCCGGGACCGACCCGGGACCGCCCCGGGACCGACCCGGGACCGCCCCGGGACGGACCCGGGACCGCCCCGGGACCGACCCGGGACCGCCACGGGACCGACCCGGGACCGCCCCGGGACCGCCCCGGGACCGCCCCGGGACCGCCCCGGGACCGACCTGGGACCGCCCCGGGACCACCCCGGGACCGCCCCGGGACCGCCCCGGGACCGCCCCGGGACCGATCCGGGACCGCCCCGGACCGACCCGGAACCGCCCGGGGACCGAACCGGGACCGCCCCCGGAACTGACCCGGGACCGCCCCGGGACCGACCCGGGACCGCCCCGGGACCGACCCGGGCGAGCCCCGGGACCGACCCGGGACCGCCCCGTGACCGCCCCGGGACCGCCCAGGGACCGACCCGGGGCCGCCCCGGGACCGACCCGGGGCCGCCCCGGGACCGACCCGGGGACGCCCCGGGACCGACCCGGGGCCGCCCCGGGACCGAACCGGGGCCGCCCCGGGACCGACCGGGGGCCGCCCCGGGACCGACCCGGGGCCGACCCGGGACCGCCCCGGGACCAACCCGCGACCGCCCCGGGGCCGACCCGCGACCGCCCGGGACCGACCCGCGACCGCCCCGGGACCGCCCCGCGACCGCCCAGGGACCGACCCGGGGCCGACCCGGGACCGACCCGGGGCCGACCCGGGACCGACCCGGGGCCGACCCGGGACCGCCCCGGGACCAACCCGCGACCGCCCCGGGACCGACCCGCGACCGCCCGGGACCGACCCGCGACCGCCCCGGGACCGCCCCGCGACCGCCCCGGGACCGACCCGCGACCGCCCGGGACCGACCCGCGACCGCCCCGGGACCAACCCGGGACCGCCCCGGGACCGCCCCGGGACCGACCCGGGACCGCCCCGGGACCGCCCCGGGATCGACCCGGGACCGCCCCGGGACCGCCCCGGGACCGCCCCGGGACCGCCCCGGGACCGACCCGGGACCGCCCCGGGACCGACCCGGGACCGACCCGGGACCGACCCGGGACCGACCCGGGACCGGCCCGGGACCGACCCGGGACCGACCCGGGACCGACCCGGGACCGCCCCGGGACCGACCCGGGACCGGCCCGGGACCGACCCGGGACCGACCCGGGACCGACCCGGGACCGACCCTGGACCGCCCCGGGACCGACCCGGGACCGCCCCGGGACCGACCCGGGACCGCCCCGGGACCGACCCGGGACCGCCCCGGGATCGACCCGGGACCGCCCCGTGACCGACCCGGGACCGCCCCGTGACCGACCCGGGACCGCCCCGGGACCGACCCGGGACCGCCCCGGGACCGACCCGGGACCGCCCCGGGACCGACCCGGGACCGCCCCGGGACGGACCCGGGACCGCCCCGGGACCGACCCGGGACCGCCCCGGGACCGCCCAGGGACCGACCCGGGAACGCCCCGGGACCGACCCGGGACCGCCCCGGGACCGACCCGGGACCGCCCCGGGACCGACCCGGGACCGCCCCGGGACCGACCCGGGACCGCCCCGGGACCGACCCGGGACCGCCCCGGGACCGCCCCGGGACCGACCCGGGACCGCCCCGGGACCGACCCGGGACCGCCCCGGGACCGCCCCGGGACCGCCCCGGGACCGACCCGGGACTGCCCCGGGACGGCCCCGGGACCGCCCCGGGACCGCCCCGGGACCGCCCCGGGACCGCCCCGGACCGAACCGGAACCGCCCGGGGACCGAACCGGGACCGCCCCCGGAACTGACCCGGGACCGCCCCGGGACCGACCCGGGACCGCCCCGGGACCAACCCGGGCGAGCCCCGGGACCGACCCGGGACCGCCCCGTGACCGCCCCGGGACCGCCCAGGGACCGACCCGGGGCCGCCCCGGGACCGACCCGGGGCCGCCCGGGGACCGACCCGGGGCCGCCCCGGGACCGACCCGGGGACGCCCCGGGACCGACCCGGGGCCGCCCCGGGACCGAACCGGGGCCGCCCCGGGACCGACCCGGGGCCGACACGGGACCGACCCGGGACCGACCCGGGACCGCCCCGGGACCGCCCCGGGGCCGACCCGGGACCGGCCCGGGGCCGCCCCGGGACCAACCCGGGACCGCCCTGGGACCGACCCGGGACCGCCCCGGGACCGCCCCGGGACCGCCCCGGGACCGCCCCGGGACCGACCCGGGACCGCCCCGGGATCGACCCGGGACCGCCCCGGGCCGCCCCGGGACCGACCCGGGACCGACCCGGGACCGACCCGGGAACGACCCGGGACCGACCCGGGTCGGTCCCGACCCGGGACCGACCTGGGACCAACCCGGGACCGACCCGGGTCGGTCCCGACCGGGGACCGACCCGTGACCGACCCAAGACCGACCCGTGACCGCCCCGGGACCAACCCGCGACCGCCCCGGGACCGACCCGCGACCGCCCGGGACCGACCCGCGACCGCCCCGGGACCGACCCGCGACCGCCCCGGGACCGACCCGCGACCGCCCCGGGACCGACCCGGGACCGCCCCGGGACCGCCCCGGGATCGACCCGGGATCGACCCGGGACCGCCCCGGGACCGACCCGGGACCGACCCGGGACCGCCCCGGGACCGCCCCGGGATCGACCCGGGACCGCCCCGGGACCGCCCCGGGACCACCCCGGGACCGACCCGGGACCGACCTGGGACCGACCCGGGACCGACCCGGGACCGCCCCAGGACCGACCCGGGACCGCCCAGGGACCGACCCGGGAACGCCCCGAGACCGACCCGGGACCGCCCCGGGACCGACCCGGGACCGCCCCGGGACCGACCCGGGACCGCCCCGGGACCGACCCGGGACCGCCCGGGACCGACCCGGGACCGCCCCGGGACCGCCCCGGGACCGACCCGGAACCGACCCGGGACCGCCCAGGGACCGACCCGGGAACGCCCCGGGACCGACCCGGGACCGCCCCGGGACCGACCCGGGACCGCCCCGGGACCGACCCGGGACCGCCCCGGGACCGACCCGGGACCGCCCCGGGACCGACCCGGGACCGCCCCGGGACCGCCCCGGGACCGACCCGGGACCGCCCCGGGACCGACCCGGGACCGCCCCGGGACCGACCCGGGACCGCCCCGGGACCGCCCCGGGACCGCCCCAGGACCGACCCGGGACCGCCCCGGGACCGACCCGGGACCGCCCCGGGACCGCCCCGGGACCGACCCGGGACCGACCCGGGACCGCCCCGGGACCGACCCGCGACCGCCCCGGGACCGACCCGCGACCGCCCGGGACCGACCCGCGACCGCCCCAAGACCGACCCGCGACCGCCCCGGGACCGACCCGCGACCGCCCCGGGACCGCCCCGGGACCGACCCGGGACCGACCTGGGACCAACCCGGGACCGACCCGGGTCGGTCCCGACCGGGGACCGACCCGTGACCGACCCAAGACCGACCCGTGACCGCCCCGGGACCAACCCGCGACCGCCCCGGGACCGACCCGCGACCGCCCGGGACCGACCCGCGACCGCCCCGGGACCGACCCGCGACCGCCCCGGGACCGACCCGCGACCGCCCCGGGACCGACCCGGGACCGCCCCGGGACCGCCCCGGGATCGACCCGGGATCGACCCGGGACCGCCCCGGGACCGACCCGGGACCGACCCGGGACCGCCCCGGGACCGCCCCGGGATCGACCCGGGACCGCCCCGGGACCGCCCCGGGACCACCCCGGGACCGACCCGGGACCGACCTGGGACCGACCCGGGACCGACCCGGGACCGCCCCGGGACCGACCCGGGACCGCCCAGGGACCGACCCGGGAACGCCCCGAGACCGACCCGGGACCGCCCCGGGACCGACCCGGGACCGCCCCGGGACCGACCCGGGACCGCCCCGGGACCGACCCGGGACCGCCCCGGGACCGACCCGGGACCGCCCCGGGACCGCCCCGGGACCGACCCGGAACCGACCCGGGACCGCCCAGGGACCGACCCGGGAACGCCCCGGGACCGACCCGGGACCGCCCCGGGACCGACCCGGGACCGCCCCGGGACCGACCCGGGACCGCCCCGGGACCGACCCGGGACCGCCCCGGGACCGACCCGGGACCGCCCCGGGACCGCCCCGGGACCGACCCGGGACCGCCCCGGGACCGACCCGGGACCGCCCCGGGACCGACCCGGGACCGCCCCGGGACCGCCCCGGGACCGCCCCAGGACCGACCCGGGACCGCCCCGGGACCGACCCGGGACCGCCCCGGGACCGCCCCGGGACCGACCCGGGACCGACCCGGGACCGCCCCGGGACCGACCCGCGACCGCCCCGGGACCGACCCGCGACCGCCCGGGACCGACCCGCGACCGCCCCAAGACCGACCCGCGACCGCCCCGGGACCGACCCGCGACCGCCCCGGGACCGCCCCGGGACCGACCCGGGACCGCCCCGGGACCGCACCGGGACCGACCCGGGACCGCCCCGGGACCGCCCCGGGATCGACCCGGGACCGCCCCGGGACCGCCCCGGGACCGCCCCGGGACCGCCCCGGGACCGACCCGGGACCGACCCGGGACCGCCCCGGGACCGACCCGGGACCGGCCCGGGACCGCCCCGGGACCGACCCGGGACCGACCCGGGACCGACCCGGGACCGCCCCGGGACCGACCCGGGACCGACCCGGGACCGACCCGGGACCGACCCTGGACCGCCCCGGGACCGACCCGGGACCGCCCCGGGACCGACCCGGGACCGCCCCGGGACCGACCCGGGACCGCCCCGGGACCGACCCGGGACCGCCCCGGGACCGACCCGGGACCGCCCCGGGACCGACCCGGGACCGCCCCGGGACCGACCCGGGACCGCCCCGGGACCGCCCAGGGACCGACCCGGGAACGCCCCGGGACCAACCCGGGACCGCCCCGGGACCGACCCGGGACCGCCCCGGGACCGACCCGGGACCGCCCCGGGACCGACCCGGGACCGCCCCGGGACGGACCCGGGACCGCCCCGGGACCGACCCGGGACCACCCTGGGACCGCCCCGGGACCGACCCGGGACCGCCCCGGGACCGACCCGGGACCGCCCCGGGACCGCCCCGGGACCGCCCCGGGACCGCCCCGGGACCGACCCGGGACCGCCCCGGGACCACCCCGGGACCGCCCCGCGACCGCCCCGGGACCGACCCGGGACCGCCCCGGACCGACCCGGAACCGCCCGGGGACCGAACCGGGACCGCCCCCGGAACTGACCCGGGACCGCCCCGGGACCGACCCGGGACCGCCCCGGGACCGACCCGGGCGAGCCCCGGGACCGACCCGGGACCGCCCCGGGACCGACCCGGTGACGCCCCGGGACCGACCCGGGGCCGCCCCGGGACCGAACCGGGGCCGCCCCGGGACCGACCGGGGGCCGCCCCGGGACCGACCCGGGGCCGACCCGGGACCGAACCGGGGCCGACCCGGGACCGCCCCGGGGCCGCCCCGGGACCAACCCGGGACCGCCCCGGGACCGACCCGGGACCGCCCCGGGACCGACCCGGGACCGCTCCGGGACCGCCCCGGGACCGACCCGGGGCCGACCCGGGGCCGCCCCGGGACCGACCCGGGGCCGCCACGGGACCGACCCGGGGCCGCCCCGGGACCGACCCGGGGCCGCCCCGGGACCGCCCCGGGGCCGACCCGGGACCGCCCCGGGGCCGACCCGGGACGGCCTCAGGGCCGACCCGGGACCGCCCCGGGGCCGACCCGGGGCTGACCCGGGACCGCCCCGGGGCCGACCCGAGGCCGACCCGGGACCGCCCCGGGGCCGACCCGGGGCCGATCCGGGACCGCCCCGGGGCCGACCCGGGGCCGACCCGGGACCGCCCCGGGGCCGACCCGGGACCGCCCCGGGGCCGACCCGGGACGGCCCCGGGGCCGACCCGGGACCGCCCCGGGGCCGACCCGGGGCCGACCCGGGACCGACCCGGGACCGACCCGGGACCGCCCCGGGACCGACCCGGGACCGCCCCGGGACGGACCCGGGACCGCCCCGGGACCGACCCGGGACCGCCACGGGACCGACCCGGGACCGCCCCGGGACCGCCCCGGGACCGCCCCGGGACCGCCCCGGGACCGACCTGGGACCGCCCCGGGACCACCCCGGGACCGCCCCGGGACCGCCCCGGGACCGCCCCGGGACCGATCCGGGACCGCCCCGGACCGACCCGGAACCGCCCGGGGACCGAACCGGGACCGCCCCCGGAACTGACCCGGGACCGCCCCGGGACCGACCCGGGACCGCCCCGGGACCGACCCGGGCGAGCCCCGGGACCGACCCGGGACCGCCCCGTGACCGCCCCGGGACCGCCCAGGGACCGACCCGGGGCCGCCCCGGGACCGACCCGGGGCCGCCCCGGGACCGACCCGGGGACGCCCCGGGACCGACCCGGGGCCGCCCCGGGACCGAACCGGGGCCGCCCCGGGACCGACCGGGGGCCGCCCCGGGACCGACCCGGGGCCGACCCGGGACCGCCCCGGGACCAACCCGCGACCGCCCCGGGGCCGACCCGCGACCGCCCGGGACCGACCCGCGACCGCCCCGGGACCGCCCCGCGACCGCCCAGGGACCGACCCGGGGCCGACCCGGGACCGACCCGGGGCCGACCCGGGACCGACCCGGGGCCGACCCGGGACCGCCCCGGGACCAACCCGCGACCGCCCCGGGACCGACCCGCGACCGCCCGGGACCGACCCGCGACCGCCCCGGGACCGCCCCGCGACCGCCCCGGGACCGACCCGCGACCGCCCGGGACCGACCCGCGACCGCCCCGGGACCAACCCGGGACCGCCCCGGGACCGCCCCGGGACCGACCCGGGACCGCCCCGGGACCGCCCCGGGATCGACCCGGGACCGCCCCGGGACCGCCCCGGGACCGCCCCGGGACCGCCCCGGGACCGACCCGGGACCGCCCCGGGACCGACCCGGGACCGACCCGGGACCGACCCGGGACCGACCCGGGACCGGCCCGGGACCGACCCGGGACCGACCCGGGACCGACCCGGGACCGCCCCGGGACCGACCCGGGACCGGCCCGGGACCGACCCGGGACCGACCCGGGACCGACCCGGGACCGACCCTGGACCGCCCCGGGACCGACCCGGGACCGCCCCGGGACCGACCCGGGACCGCCCCGGGACCGACCCGGGACCGCCCCGGGATCGACCCGGGACCGCCCCGTGACCGACCCGGGACCGCCCCGTGACCGACCCGGGACCGCCCCGGGACCGACCCGGGACCGCCCCGGGACCGACCCGGGACCGCCCCGGGACCGACCCGGGACCGCCCCGGGACGGACCCGGGACCGCCCCGGGACCGACCCGGGACCGCCCCGGGACCGCCCAGGGACCGACCCGGGAACGCCCCGGGACCGACCCGGGACCGCCCCGGGACCGACCCGGGACCGCCCCGGGACCGACCCGGGACCGCCCCGGGACCGACCCGGGACCGCCCCGGGACCGACCCGGGACCGCCCCGGGACCGCCCCGGGACCGACCCGGGACCGCCCCGGGACCGACCCGGGACCGCCCCGGGACCGCCCCGGGACCGCCCCGGGACCGACCCGGGACTGCCCCGGGACGGCCCCGGGACCGCCCCGGGACCGCCCCGGGACCGCCCCGGGACCGCCCCGGACCGAACCGGAACCGCCCGGGGACCGAACCGGGACCGCCCCCGGAACTGACCCGGGACCGCCCCGGGACCGACCCGGGACCGCCCCGGGACCAACCCGGGCGAGCCCCGGGACCGACCCGGGACCGCCCCGTGACCGCCCCGGGACCGCCCAGGGACCGACCCGGGGCCGCCCCGGGACCGACCCGGGGCCGCCCGGGGACCGACCCGGGGCCGCCCCGGGACCGACCCGGGGACGCCCCGGGACCGACCCGGGGCCGCCCCGGGACCGAACCGGGGCCGCCCCGGGACCGACCCGGGGCCGACACGGGACCGACCCGGGACCGACCCGGGACCGCCCCGGGACCGCCCCGGGGCCGACCCGGGACCGGCCCGGGGCCGCCCCGGGACCAACCCGGGACCGCCCTGGGACCGACCCGGGACCGCCCCGGGACCGCCCCGGGACCGCCCCGGGACCGCCCCGGGACCGACCCGGGACCGCCCCGGGATCGACCCGGGACCGCCCCGGGCCGCCCCGGGACCGACCCGGGACCGACCCGGGACCGACCCGGGAACGACCCGGGACCGACCCGGGTCGGTCCCGACCCGGGACCGACCTGGGACCAACCCGGGACCGACCCGGGTCGGTCCCGACCGGGGACCGACCCGTGACCGACCCAAGACCGACCCGTGACCGCCCCGGGACCAACCCGCGACCGCCCCGGGACCGACCCGCGACCGCCCGGGACCGACCCGCGACCGCCCCGGGACCGACCCGCGACCGCCCCGGGACCGACCCGCGACCGCCCCGGGACCGACCCGGGACCGCCCCGGGACCGCCCCGGGATCGACCCGGGATCGACCCGGGACCGCCCCGGGACCGACCCGGGACCGACCCGGGACCGCCCCGGGACCGCCCCGGGATCGACCCGGGACCGCCCCGGGACCGCCCCGGGACCACCCCGGGACCGACCCGGGACCGACCTGGGACCGACCCGGGACCGACCCGGGACCGCCCCAGGACCGACCCGGGACCGCCCAGGGACCGACCCGGGAACGCCCCGAGACCGACCCGGGACCGCCCCGGGACCGACCCGGGACCGCCCCGGGACCGACCCGGGACCGCCCCGGGACCGACCCGGGACCGCCCCGGGACCGACCCGGGACCGCCCCGGGACCGCCCCGGGACCGACCCGGAACCGACCCGGGACCGCCCAGGGACCGACCCGGGAACGCCCCGGGACCGACCCGGGACCGCCCCGGGACCGACCCGGGACCGCCCCGGGACCGACCCGGGACCGCCCCGGGACCGACCCGGGACCGCCCCGGGACCGACCCGGGACCGCCCCGGGACCGCCCCGGGACCGACCCGGGACCGCCCCGGGACCGACCCGGGACCGCCCCGGGACCGACCCGGGACCGCCCCGGGACCGCCCCGGGACCGCCCCAGGACCGACCCGGGACCGCCCCGGGACCGACCCGGGACCGCCCCGGGACCGCCCCGGGACCGACCCGGGACCGACCCGGGACCGCCCCGGGACCGACCCGCGACCGCCCCGGGACCGACCCGCGACCGCCCGGGACCGACCCGCGACCGCCCCAAGACCGACCCGCGACCGCCCCGGGACCGACCCGCGACCGCCCCGGGACCGCCCCGGGACCGACCCGGGACCGACCTGGGACCAACCCGGGACCGACCCGGGTCGGTCCCGACCGGGGACCGACCCGTGACCGACCCAAGACCGACCCGTGACCGCCCCGGGACCAACCCGCGACCGCCCCGGGACCGACCCGCGACCGCCCGGGACCGACCCGCGACCGCCCCGGGACCGACCCGCGACCGCCCCGGGACCGACCCGCGACCGCCCCGGGACCGACCCGGGACCGCCCCGGGACCGCCCCGGGATCGACCCGGGATCGACCCGGGACCGCCCCGGGACCGACCCGGGACCGACCCGGGACCGCCCCGGGACCGCCCCGGGATCGACCCGGGACCGCCCCGGGACCGCCCCGGGACCACCCCGGGACCGACCCGGGACCGACCTGGGACCGACCCGGGACCGACCCGGGACCGCCCCGGGACCGACCCGGGACCGCCCAGGGACCGACCCGGGAACGCCCCGAGACCGACCCGGGACCGCCCCGGGACCGACCCGGGACCGCCCCGGGACCGACCCGGGACCGCCCCGGGACCGACCCGGGACCGCCCCGGGACCGACCCGGGACCGCCCCGGGACCGCCCCGGGACCGACCCGGAACCGACCCGGGACCGCCCAGGGACCGACCCGGGAACGCCCCGGGACCGACCCGGGACCGCCCCGGGACCGACCCGGGACCGCCCCGGGACCGACCCGGGACCGCCCCGGGACCGACCCGGGACCGCCCCGGGACCGCCCCGGGACCGACCCGGGACCGCCCCGGGACCGACCCGGGACCGCCCCGGGACCGACCCGGGACCGCCCCGGGACCGCCCCGGGACCGCCCCAGGACCGACCCGGGACCGCCCCGGGACCGACCCGGGACCGCCCCGGGACCGCCCCGGGACCGACCCGGGACCGACCCGGGACCGCCCCGGGACCGACCCGCGACCGCCCCGGGACCGACCCGCGACCGCCCGGGACCGACCCGCGACCGCCCCAAGACCGACCCGCGACCGCCCCGGGACCGACCCGCGACCGCCCCGGGACCGCCCCGGGACCGACCCGGGACCGCCCCGGGACCGCACCGGGACCGACCCGGGACCGCCCCGGGACCGCCCCGGGATCGACCCGGGACCGCCCCGGGACCGCCCCGGGACCGCCCCGGGACCGCCCCGGGACCGACCCGGGACCGACCCGGGACCGCCCCGGGACCGACCCGGGACCGGCCCGGGACCGCCCCGGGACCGACCCGGGACCGACCCGGGACCGACCCGGGACCGCCCCGGGACCGACCCGGGACCGACCCGGGACCGACCCGGGACCGACCCTGGACCGCCCCGGGACCGACCCGGGACCGCCCCGGGACCGACCCGGGACCGCCCCGGGACCGACCCGGGACCGCCCCGGGACCGACCCGGGACCGCCCCGGGACCGACCCGGGACCGCCCCGGGACCGACCTGGGACCGCCCCGGGACCGACCCGGGACCGCCCCGGGACCGCCCAGGGACCGACCCGGGAACGCCCCGGGACCAACCCGGGACCGCCCCGGGACCGACCCGGGACCGCCCCGGGACCGACCCGGGACCGCCCCGGGACCGACCCGGGACCGCCCCGGGACGGACCCGGGACCGCCCCGGGACCGACCCGGGACCACCCTGGGACCGCCCCGGGACCGACCCGGGACCGCCCCGGGACCGACCCGGGACCGCCCCGGGACCGCCCCGGGACCGCCCCGGGACCGCCCCGGGACCGACCCGGGACCGCCCCGGGACCACCCCGGGACCGCCCCGCGACCGCCCCGGGACCGACCCGGGACCGCCCCGGACCGACCCGGAACCGCCCGGGGACCGAACCGGGACCGCCCCCGGAACTGACCCGGGACCGCCCCGGGACCGACCCGGGACCGCCCCGGGACCGACCCGGGCGAGCCCCGGGACCGACCCGGGACCGCCCCGGGACCGACCCGGTGACGCCCCGGGACCGACCCGGGGCCGCCCCGGGACCGAACCGGGGCCGCCCCGGGACCGACCGGGGGCCGCCCCGGGACCGACCCGGGGCCGACCCGGGACCGAACCGGGGCCGACCCGGGACCGCCCCGGGGCCGCCCCGGGACCAACCCGGGACCGCCCCGGGACCGACCCGGGACCGCCCCGGGACCGACCCGGGACCGCTCCGGGACCGCCCCGGGACCGACCCGGGGCCGACCCGGGGCCGCCCCGGGACCGACCCGGGGCCGCCACGGGACCGACCCGGGGCCGCCCCGGGACCGACCCGGGGCCGCCCCGGGACCGCCCCGGGGCCGACCCGGGACCGCCCCGGGGCCGACCCGGGACGGCCTCAGGGCCGACCCGGGACCGCCCCGGGGCCGACCCGGGGCTGACCCGGGACCGCCCCGGGGCCGACCCGAGGCCGACCCGGGACCGCCCCGGGGCCGACCCGGGGCCGATCCGGGACCGCCCCGGGGCCGACCCGGGGCCGACCCGGGACCGCCCCGGGGCCGACCCGGGACCGCCCCGGGACCGACCCGGGACCGACCCGGGACCGCCCCGGGACCGACCCGGGGCCGACCCGGGACCGCCCCGGGGCCGACCCGGGACCGACCCGGGGCCGCCCCGGGACCGACCCGGGACCGACCCGGGGCCGCCCCGGGACCGCCCCGGGGTCGACCCGGGACCGCCCCGGGACCGACCCGGGACCGCCCCGGGACCGACCCGGGACCGCCCCGGGACCGCCCCGGGACCGCCCCGGGACCGCCCCGGGACCGACCCGGGACCGCCCCGGGACCACCCAGGGACCGCCCCGGGACCGCCACGGGACCGCCCCGGGACCGACCCGGGACCGCCCCGGACCGACCCGGAACCGCCCGGGGACCGAACCGGGACCGCCCCCGGAACTGACCCGGGACCGCCCCGGGACCGACCCGGGACCGCCCCGGGACCGACCCGGGCGAGCCCCGGGACCGACCCGGGACCGCCCCGTGACCGCCCCGGGACCGCCCAGGGACCGACCCGGGGCCGCCCCGGGACCGACCCGGGGCCGCCCCGGGACCGACCCGGGGCCGCCCCGGGACCTAACCGGGGCCGCCCCGGGACCGACCGGGGGCCGCCCCGGGACCGACCCGGGGCCGACCCGGGACCGCCCCGGGGCCGCCCCGGGACCAACCCGGGACCGCCCCGGGACCGACCCGGGACCGACCCGGGACCGCCCCGGGACCGCCCCGGGACCGCCCCGGGGCCGGCCCGGCACCGCCCCGGCGCCGCCCCGGGACCAACCCGGGACCGCCCCGGGACCGACCCGGGACCGCCCCGGGACCGACCCGGGACCGCCCCGGGACCGCCCCGGGACCGACCCGGGACCGCCCCGGGACCTACCCGGGACCGCCCCGGGACCGACCCGGGACCACCCCGGGACCGACCCGGGACCGCCCCGGGACCGACCCGGGACCGCCCCGGGGCCGCCCCGGGGCCGACCCGGGACCGCCCCGGGGCCGACCCGGGACCGCCCCGGGACCGACCCGGGACCGCCCCGTGACCGCCCCGGGACCGCCCAGGGACCGACCCGGGGCCGCCCCGGGACCGACCCGGGGCCGCCCCGGGACCGACCCGGGGATGCCCCGGGACCGACCCGGGGCCGCCCCGGGACCGAACCGGGGCCGCCCCGGGACCGACCGGGGGCCGCCCCGGGACCGACCCGGGGCCGACCCGGGACCGACCCGGGGCCGACCCGGGACCGCCCCGGGACCGCCCCGGGACCGCCCCGGGACCGCCCCGGGACCGACCCGGGACCGCCCCGGGACCGACCCGGGACCGCCCCGGACCGACCCGGAACCGCCCGGGGACCGAACCGGGACCGCCCCCGGAACTGACCCGGGACCGCCCCGGGACCGACCCGGGACCGCCCCGGGACCGACCCGGGCGAGCCCCGGGACCGACCCGGGACCGCCCCGTGACCGCCCCGGGACCGCCCAGGGACCGACCCGGGGCCGCCCCGGGACCGACCCGGGGCCGCCCCGGGACCGACCCGGGACCGCCCCGGGACCGCCCCGGGACCGACCCGGGACCGCCCCGGACCGACCCGGAACTGCCCAGGGACCGAACCGGGACCGCCCCCGGAACTGACCCGGGACCGCCCCGTGACCGCCCCGGGACCGCCCAGGGACCGACCCGGGGCCGCCCCGGGACCGACCCGGGGCCGCCCCGGGACCGACCGGGGGCCGCCCCGGGACCGACCCGGGGCTGACCCGGGACCGACCCGGGGCCGACCCGGGACCGACCCGGGACCGCCCCGGGACCGCCCCGGGGCCGACCCGGGACCGCCCCGGGACCGCCCCGGGACCGACCCGGGACCGCCCCGGGGCCGACCCGGGTCGGCCCCGGGGCCGTCCCGGGGCCGACCCGGGACCGACCCGGGGCCGACCCGGGACCGACCCGGGGCCGACCCGGGACCGACCCGGGACCGACCCGGGACCGACCCGGGACCGCCCCGGGACCGACCCGGGACCGCCCCGGGACCGAGCCGGGACCGCCCCGGGACCGACCCGGGACCGCCCCGGGACCGAACCGGGACCGCCCCGGGACCGACCCGGGACCGCCCCGGGACCGACCCGGGACCGCCCCGGGACCGACCCGGGACCGCCCCGGGACCGACCCGGGACCGCCCCGGGACCGACCCGGGACCGCCCCGGGACCGCCCCGGGACCGACCCGGGACCGCCCCGGGACCGACCCGGGACCGCCCCGGGACCGACCCGGGACCGCCCCGGGACCGACCCGGGACCGCCCCGGGACCGACCCGGGACCGCCCCGGGACCGACCCGGGACCGCCCCGGGACCGACCCGGGACCGCCCCGGGACCGACAGATGTACCAGTAGTTTCACAAATGTCCCAATAGTTTCACAGATTTCCCAATAGTTCCACATATGTACCAGTAGTTTTACACATTTCCCAATAGTTTCACATATGTCCCATTAGTTTCACAGATGTCCCCATAGTTTCACAGATGTCCCAATAGTTTCCCAGATGTCCCAATAGTTTCACAGATGTACCAGTAGTTTAAAAGATGTTCCAATAGTTTAACAGATGTCCCAGTAGTTTCACAGATGTCCCAGTAGTTTTACAGATGTCCCAGTAGTTTCACAGATGTCCCAGTAGGTTAACAGATGTCCCGATAGTTTCACAGATGTCCCAGTAGTTTCACAGATGTCCCAAAAGTTTCACAGATGTACCAGTAGTTTCACAGATGTACCAGTAGTTTCACACATGTCCCACTAGTTTCACAGATTTCCCAATAGTTTCACATATGTACCAGTAGTTTTACACATTTCCCAATAGTTTCACATATGTCCCATTAGTTTCAGAGATGTCCCCATAGTTTCACAGATGTCCCAATAGTTTCCCAGATGTCCCAATAGTTTCACAGATGTACCAGTAGTTTAACAGATGTTCCAATAGTTTAACAGATGTCCCAGTAGTTTCACAGATGTCCCAGTAGTTTCACAGATGTCCCAGTAGTTTCACATATGTCCCAGTAGTTTAACAGATGTCCCAATAGTTTCACAGATGTCCCAGTAGGTTAACAGATGTCCCCATAGTTTCACAGATGCCCACTAGTTTCATAGATGTCCCAATAGTTTCACAGATGTCCCCATAGTTTCACAGATGTACCAGTAGTTTCACAGATGTCCCAATAGTTTCACAGATGTCCCAATAGTTTCACTGATGTCCCAATAGTTTCACATATGTCCCATTAGTTTCACAGATGACCCCATAGTTTCACAGATGTCCCAATAGTTTCACAGATGTCCCAATAGTTTCACCTATGTCCCATTTGTTTCACAGATGTCCCCATAGTTTCACAGATGTCCCAATAGTTTCACAGATGTACCAGTAGTTTCACAGATGTCCCAATAGTTTCACAGATGTCCCAATAGTTTCACAGATGTCCCAGACGTTTTACAGACATCCCAGTAGGTTAACAGATGTCCCGATAGTTTCACAGATGTACCAGTAGTTTCACAGATCTCCCAATAGTTTCACAGATATCCCAGTAGTTTAACAGATGTCCCCATAGTTTCACAGATGTCCCAATAGTTTAACAGATGTCCCAGTAGTTTTACAGATGTCCCAGTAGTTTCACACATGTCCCAATAGTTTCACAGAGGCCCCAATAGTTTCACATATGTCCCATTAGTTTTACAGATGTCTCCATAGTTTCACAGATGTCCCAATAGTTTCACAGATGTCCCAATAGTTTCACCTATGTCCCATTTGTTTCACAGATGTCCCCATAGTTTCACAGATGTCCCAATAGTTTCACAGATGTACCAGTAGTTTCACAGATGTCCCAATAGTTTCACAGATGTCCCAATAGTTTCACAGATGTCCCAGAAGTTTTACAGACATCCCAGTAGGTTAACAGATGTCCCGATAGTTTCACAGATGTACCAGTAGTTTCACAGATCTCCCAATAGATTCACATACGTCCCATTAGTTTCACAGATGTCCCCATAGTTTCACAGATGTCCCAATAGTTTAACAGATGTCCCAGTAGTTTTACAGATGTCCCAGTAGTTTCACACATGTCCCAGTAGTTTCACAGACGCCCCATTAGTTTCACATATGTCCCATTAGTTTTACAGATGTCCCCATAGTTTCACAGATGTCCCCATATTTTTACAGATGTCCCAATAGTTTCCCAGATGTCCCGTTAGTTTCACAGATGTCCCAATAGTTTCACAGATGTCCCAATAGTTTCACCTATGTCCCATTTGTTTCACAGATGTCCCCATAGTTTCACAGATGTCCCAATAGTTTCACAGATGTACCAGTAGTTTCACAGATGTCCCAATAGTTTCACAGATGTCCCAATAGTTTCACAGATGTCCCAGACGTTTTACAGACATCCCAGTAGGTTAACAGATGTCCCGATAGTTTCACAGATGTACCAGTAGTTTCACAGATCTCCCAATAGTTTCACAGATATCCCAGTAGTTTAACAGATGTCCCCATAGTTTCACAGATGTCCCAATAGTTTAACAGATGTCCCAGTAGTTTTACAGATGTCCCAGTAGTTTCACACATGTCCCAATAGTTTCACAGAGGCCCCAATAGTTTCACATATGTCCCATTAGTTTTACAGATGTCCCCATAGTTTCACAGATGTCCCAATAGTTTCACAGATGTCCCAATAGTTTCACCTATGTCCCATTTGTTTCACAGATGTCCCCATAGTTTCACAGATGTCCCAATAGTTTCACAGATGTACCAGTAGTTTCACAGATGTCCCAATAGTTTCACAGATGTCCCAATAGTTTCACAGATGTCCCAGAAGTTTTACAGACATCCCAGTAGGTTAACAGATGTCCCGATAGTTTCACAGATGTACCAGTAGTTTCACAGATCTCCCAATAGATTCACATACGTCCCATTAGTTTCACAGATGTCCCCATAGTTTCACAGATGTCCCAATAGTTTAACAGATGTCCCAGTAGTTTTACAGATGTCCCAGTAGTTTCACACATGTCCCAGTAGTTTCACAGACGCCCCATTAGTTTCACATATGTCCCATTAGTTTTACAGATGTCCCCATAGTTTCACAGATGTCCCCATATTTTCACAGATGTCCCAATAGTTTCCCAGATGTCCCGTTAGTTTCACAGATGTCCCAATAGTTTCACAGATGTCCCAATAGTTTCACCTATGTCCCATTTGTTTCACAGATGTCCCCATAGTTTCACAGATGTCCCAATAGTTTCACAGATGTACCAGTAGTTTCACAGATGTCCCAATAGTTTCACAGATGTCCCAATAGTTTCACAGATGTCCCAGACGTTTTACAGACATCCCAGTAGGTTAACAGATGTCCCGATAGTTTCACAGATGTACCAGTAGTTTCACAGATCTCCCAATAGTTTCACAGATATCCCAGTAGTTTAACAGATGTCCCCATAGTTTCACAGATGTCCCAATAGTTTAACAGATGTCCCAGTAGTTTTACAGATGTCCCAGTAGTTTCACACATGTCCCAATAGTTTCACAGAGGCCCCAATAGTTTCACATATGTCCCATTAGTTTTACAGATGTCCCCATAGTTTCACAGATGTCCCAATAGTTTCACAGATGTCCCAATAGTTTCACCTATGTCCCATTTGTTTCACAGATGTCCCCATAGTTTCACAGATGTCCCAATAGTTTCACAGATGTACCAGTAGTTTCACAGATGTCCCAATAGTTTCACAGATGTCCCAATAGTTTCACAGATGTCCCAGAAGTTTTACAGACATCCCAGTAGGTTAACAGATGTCCCGATAGTTTCACAGATGTACCAGTAGTTTCACAGATCTCCCAATAGATTCACATACGTCCCATTAGTTTCACAGATGTCCCCATAGTTTCACAGATGTCCCAATAGTTTAACAGATGTCCCAGTAGTTTTACAGATGTCCCAGTAGTTTCACACATGTCCCAGTAGTTTCACAGATGCCCCAATAGTTTCACATATGTCCCATTAGTTTTACAGATGTCCCCATAGTTTCACAGATGTCCCCATATTTTCACAGATGTCCCAATAGTTTCCCAGATGTCCCAATAGTTTCACAGATGTACCAGTAGTTTCATAGATGTGCCAATAGTTTCACAGATGTCCAGGAAGGTTAACAGATGTCCCCATAGTTTCACAGATGTCCCAATAGTTAACAGATGTCCCAGTAGTTTTACAGATATCCCAGTAGGTTAACAGATGTCCCCATAGTTTCACAGATGTACCAGTAGTTTCACAGATGTCCCAATAGTTTCACAGATGTCCCAATAGTTTCAGAGATTTCCCAATAGTTTCACATATGTCCCAGTAGTTTTACACATTTCCCAATAGTTTCACATATGTCCCATTAGTTTCACAGATGTCCCCATAGTTTCACAGATGTGCCAATAGTTTCCCAGATGTCCCAATAGTATCACAGATGTACCAGTAGTTTAACAGATGCTCCAATAGTTTAACAGATGTCCCAGTAGTTTCACAGATGTCCCAGTAGTTTCACAAATGTCCCAGTAGTTTCACAGATGTTCCAGTAGTTTAACAGATGTCCCAATAGTTTCACAGATGTCCCAGTAGGTTAACAGATGTCCCGATAGTTTCACAGATGTCCCAGTAGTTTCACAGATGTCCCAGTAGTTTAACAGATGTCCCAATAGTTTCACAGATGTACCAGTAGTTTCACAGATGTCCCAATAGTTTCACAGATGTCCCAATAGTTTCACAGATGTCCCAGAAGTTTTACAGACATCCCAGTAGGTTAACAGATGTCCCGATAGTTTCACAGATGTACCAGTAGTTTCACAGATCTCCCAATAGTTTCACATATGTCCCATTAGTTTCACAGATGTCCCCATAGTTTCACAGATGTCACAATAGTTTAACAGATGTCCCAGTAGTTTTACAGATGTCCCAGTAGGTTCACATATGTCCCAGTAGTTTTACAGATGTCCCAGTAGTTTCACAGATGTCCCAGTAGTTTCACAGATGTCCCAGTAGGTTAACAGATGTCCCCATAGTTTCGCAGATGTCCCAATAGTTAACAGATGTCCCAGTAGTTTTACAGATATCCCAGTAGGTTATCAGATGTCCCCATAGTTTCACAGATGTACCAGTAGTTTCACACATGTCCCAATAGTTTCACAGATTTCCCAATAGTTTCACATATGTACCAGTAGTTTTACACATTTCCCAATAGTTTCACATATGTCCCATTAGTTTCACAGATGTCCCCATAGTTTCACAGATGTCCCAACAGTTTCCCAGATGTCCCAATAGTTTCACAGATGTACCAGTAGTTTAACAGATGTTCCAATAGTTTAACAGATGTCCCAGTAGTTTCACAGATGTCTCAGTAGTTTCACAGATGTCCCAGTAGTTTCACAGATGGCCCAGTAGGATAACAGATGTCCCCATAGTTTCACAGATGTCCCACTAGTTTCATAGATGTCCCAATAGTTTCACAGATGTCTGCATAGTTTCACAGATGTACCAGTAGTTTCACAGATGTCCCAATAGTTTCACAGATGTCCCAATAGTTTCACAGATGTCCCAATAGTTTCACATATGTCCCATTAGTTTCACAGATGTCCCCATAGTTTCACAGATGTGCCAATAGTTTCCCAGATGTCCCAATAGTTTCACAGATGTACCAGTAGTTTAACAGATGTTCCAATAGTTTAACAGATTTCCCAGTAGTTTCACAGATGTCCCAGTAGTTTCACAGATGTTCCAGTAGTTTCACAGATGTCCCAGTAGTTTAACAGATGTCCCAATAGTTTCACAGATGTCCCAGTAGGTTAACAGATATCCCCATAGTTTCACAGATGTACCAGTAGTTTCACAGATGTCCCAATAGTTTCACTGATGTCCCAATAGTTTCACAGATGTCCCAATAGTTTCCCATATGTCCCATTAGTTTCACAGATGACCCCATAGTTTCACAGATGTCCCAATAGTTTGACAGATGTTCCAATATTTTCACCTATGTCCCATTTGTTTCACAGATGTCCCCATAGTTTCACAGATGTCCCAATAGTTTCACAGATGTACCAGTAGTTTCACAGATGTCCCAATAGTTTCACAGATGTCCCAATAGTTTCACAGATGTCCCAGAAGTTTTACAGACATCCCAGTAGGTTAACAGATGTCACGATAGTTTCACATATGTCCCATTAGTTTCACAGATGTCCCCATAGTTTGAAAGATGTCCCAATAGTTTAACAGATGTCCCAGTAGTTTTACAGATGTCCCCATAGTTTCACAGATGTCCCAGTAGTTTAACAGATGTTCCAATAGTTTCACAGATGTACCAGTAGTTTCACAGATGTCCCAATAGTTTCACATATGTCCCATTAGTTTCACAGATGTCCCCATAGTTTCATAGATGTGCCAATAGTTTCCCAGATGTCCCAATAGTTTCACAGATGTCCCAGTAGTTTAACAGATGTCCCAATAGTTTCACAGATGTACCAGTAGTTTCACAGATGTCCCAATAGTTTCACAGATGTCCCAATAGTTTCACAGATGTCCCAGAAGTTTTACAGACATCCCAGTAGGTTAACAGATGTCCCGATAGTTTCACAGATGTACCAGTAGTTTCACAGATCTCCCAATAGTTTCACATATGTCCCATTAGTTTCACAGATGTCCCCATAGTTTCACAGATGTCACAATAGTTTAACAGATGTCCCAGTAGTTTTACAGATGTCCCAGTAGGTTCACATATGTCCCAGTAGTTTTACAGATGTCCCAGTAGTTTCACAGATGTCCCAGTAGTTTCACAGATGTCCCAGTAGGTTAACAGATGTCCCCATAGTTTCGCAGATGTCCCAATAGTTAACAGATGTCCCAGTAGTTTTACAGATATCCCAGTAGGTTATCAGATGTCCCCATAGTTTCACAGATGTACCAGTAGTTTCACACATGTCCCAATAGTTTCACAGATTTCCCAATAGTTTCACATATGTACCAGTAGTTTTACACATTTCCCAATAGTTTCACATATGTCCCATTAGTTTCACAGATGTCCCCATAGTTTCACAGATGTCCCAACAGTTTCCCAGATGTCCCAATAGTTTCACAGATGTACCAGTAGTTTAACAGATGTTCCAATAGTTTAACAGATGTCCCAGTAGTTTCACAGATGTCTCAGTAGTTTCACAGATGTCCCAGTAGTTTCACAGATGGCCCAGTAGGATAACAGATGTCCCCATAGTTTCACAGATGTCCCACTAGTTTCATAGATGTCCCAATAGTTTCACAGATGTCTGCATAGTTTCACAGATGTACCAGTAGTTTCACAGATGTCCCAATAGTTTCACAGATGTCCCAATAGTTTCACAGATGTCCCAATAGTTTCACATATGTCCCATTAGTTTCACAGATGTCCCCATAGTTTCACAGATGTGCCAATAGTTTCCCAGATGTCCCAATAGTTTCACAGATGTACCAGTAGTTTAACAGATGTTCCAATAGTTTAACAGATTTCCCAGTAGTTTCACAGATGTCCCAGTAGTTTCACAGATGTTCCAGTAGTTTCACAGATGTCCCAGTAGTTTAACAGATGTCCCAATAGTTTCACAGATGTCCCAGTAGGTTAACAGATATCCCCATAGTTTCACAGATGTACCAGTAGTTTCACAGATGTCCCAATAGTTTCACTGATGTCCCAATAGTTTCACAGATGTCCCAATAGTTTCCCATATGTCCCATTAGTTTCACAGATGACCCCATAGTTTCACAGATGTCCCAATAGTTTGACAGATGTTCCAATATTTTCACCTATGTCCCATTTGTTTCACAGATGTCCCCATAGTTTCACAGATGTCCCAATAGTTTCACCGATGTACCAGTAGTTTCACAGATGTCCCAATAGTTTCACAGATGTCCCAATAGTTTCACAGATGTCCCAGAAGTTTTACAGACATCCCAGTAGGTTAACAGATGTCACGATAGTTTCACATATGTCCCATTAGTTTCACAGATGTCCCCATAGTTTGAAAGATGTCCCAATAGTTTAACAGATGTCCCAGTAGTTTTACAGATGTCCCCATAGTTTCACAGATGTCCCAGTAGTTTAACAGATGTTCCAATAGTTTCACAGATGTACCAGTAGTTTCACAGATGTCCCAATAGTTTCACATATGTCCCATTAGTTTCACAGATGTCCCCATAGTTTCATAGATGTGCCAATAGTTTCCCAGATGTCCCAATAGTTTCACAGATGTACCAGTAGTTTAACAGATGTTCCAATAGTTTAACAGATTTCCCAGTAGTTTCACAGATGTCCCAGTAGTTTCACAGATGTTCCAGTAGTTTCACAGATGTCCCAGTAGTTTAACAGATGTCCCAATAGTTTCACAGATGTCCCAGTAGGTTAACAGATATCCCCATAGTTTCACAGATGTACCAGTAGTTTCACAGATGTCCCAATAGTTTCACTGATGTCCCAATAGTTTCACAGATGTCCCAATAGTTTCCCATATGTCCCATTAGTTTCACAGATGACCCCATAGTTTCACAGATGTCCCAATAGTTTGACAGATGTTCCAATATATTCACCTATGTCCCATTTGTTTCACAGATGTCCCCATAGTTTCACAGATGTCCCAATAGTTTCACAGATGTACCAGTAGTTTCACAGATGTCCCAATAGTTTCACAGATGTCCCAATAGTTTCACAGATGTCCCAGAAGTTTTACAGACATCCCAGTAGGTTAACAGATGTCACGATAGTTTCACATATGTCCCATTAGTTTCACAGATGTCCCCATAGTTTGAAAGATGTCCCAATAGTTTAACAGATGTCCCAGTAGTTTTACAGATGTCCCCATAGTTTCACAGATGTCCCAGTAGTTTAACAGATGTTCCAATAGTTTCACAGATTTCCCAATAGTTTCACATATGTACCAGTAGTTTTACACATTTCCCAATAGTTTCACATATGTCCCATTAGTTTCACAGATGTCCCCATAGTTTCACAGATGTCCCAATAGTTTCACAGATGTACCAGTAGTTTAACAGATGTTCCAATAGTTTAACAGATGTCCCAATAGTTTCACAGATGTCCCAGTAGTTTCACAGATGTCCCAGTAGTTTCACAGATATCCCAGTAGTTTAACAGATGTCCCTATAGTTTCAGATGTCCCAGTAGGTTAACAGATGTCCCCATAGTTTCACAGATGTCCCACTAGTTTCATAGATGTCCCAATAGTTTCACAGATGTCCCCATAGTTTCACAGATGTACCAGTAGTTTCACAGATGTCCCAATAGTTTCACAGATGTCCCAATAGTTTCACAGATGTCCCAATAGTTTCACCTATGTCCCATTTGTTTCACAGATGTCCCCATAGTTTCACAGATGTCCCAATAGTTTCACAGATGTACCAGTAGTTTCACAGATGTCCCAATAGTTTCACAGATGTCCCAATAGTTTCACAGATGTCCCAGAAGTTTTACAGACATCCCAGTAGGTTAACAGATGTCCCGATAGTTTCACAGATGTACCAGTAGTTTCACAGATCTCCCAATAGATTCACATACGTCCCATTAGTTTCACAGATGTCCCCATAGTTTCACAGATGTCCCAATAGTTTAACAGATGTCCCAGTAGTTTTACAGATGTCCCAGTAGTTTCACACATGTCCCAGTAGTTTCACAGACGCCCCAATAGTTTCACATATGTCCCATTAGTTTTACAGATGTCCCCATAGTTTCACAGATGTCCCCATATTTTCACAGATGTCCCAATAGTTTCCCAGATGTCCCAATAGTTTCACAGATGTACCAGTAGTTTAACAGATGTTCCAATAGTTTAACAGATGTCCCAGTAGTTTCACAGATGTCCCAGTAGTTTCACAGATGTCCCAGTAGTTTCACAGATGTCCCAGTAGTTTAACAGATGTCCCAATAGTTTCACAGATGTCCCAGTAGGTTAACAGATGTCCCCATAGTTTCACAGATGTCCCACTAGTTTCATAGATGTGCCAATAGTTTCACAGATGTCCAGGAAGGTTAACAGATGTCCCCATAGTTTCACAGATGTCCCAATAGTTAACAGATGTCCCAGTAGTTTTACAGATATCCCAGTAGGTTAACAGATGTCCCCATAGTTTCACAGATGTACCAGTAGTTTCACAGATGTCCCAATAGTTTCACAGATGTCCCAATAGTTTCAGAGATTTCCCAATAGTTTCACATATGTCCCAGTAGTTTTACACATTTCCCAATAGTTTCACATATGTCCCATTAGTTTCACAGATGTCCCCATAGTTTCACAGATGTGCCAATAGTTTCCCAGATGTCCCAATAGTATCACAGATGTACCAGTAGTTTAACAGATGTTCCAATAGTTTAACAGATGTCCCAGTAGATTCACAGATGTCCCAGTAGTTTCACAAATGTCCCAGTAGTTTCACAGATGTTCCAGTAGTTTAACAGATGTCCCAATAGTTTCACAGATGTCCCAGTAGGTTAACAGATGTCCCGATAGTTTCACAAATGTCCCAGTAGTTTCACAGATGTCCCAGTAGTTTAACAGATGTCCCAATAGTTTCACAGATATACCAGTAGTTTCACAGATGTCCCAATAGTTTCACAGATGTCCCAATAGTTTCACAGATGTCCCAGAAGTTTTACAGACATCCCAGTAGGTTAACAGATGTCCCGATAGTTTCACAGATGTACCAGTAGTTTCACAGATCTCCCAATAGTTTCACATATGTCCCATTAGTTTCACAGATGTCCCCATAGTTTCACAGATGTCCCAATAGTTTAACAGATGTCCCAGTAGTTTTACAGATGTCCCAGTAGGTTCACATATGTCCCAGTAGTTTTACAGATGTCCCAGTAGTTTCACAGATGTCCCAGTAGTTTCACAGATGTCCCAGTAGGTTAACAGATGTCCCCATAGTTTCGCAGATGTCCCAATAGTTAACAGATGTCCCAGTAGTTTTACAGATATCCCAGTAAGTTATCAGATGTCCCCATAGTTTCACAGATGTACCAGTAGTTTCACACATGTCCCAATAGTTTCACAGATTTCCCAATAGTTTCACATATGTACCAGTAGTTTTACACATTTCCCAATAGTTTCACATATGTCCCATTAGTTTCACAGATGTCCCCATAGTTTCACAGATGTCCCAACAGTTTCCCAGATGTCCCAATAGTTTCACAGATGTACCAGTAGTTTAACAGATGTTTCAATAGTTTAACAGATGTCCCAGTAGTTTCACAGATGTCTCAGTAGTTTCACAGATGTCCCAGTAGTTTCACAGATGGCCCAGTAGGATAACAGATGTCCCCATAGTTTCACAGATGTCCCACTAGTTTCATAGATGTCCCAATGGTTTCACAGATGTCTGCATAGTTTCACAGATGTACCAGTAGTTTCACAGATGTCCCAATAGTTTCACAGATGTCCCAATAGTTTCACAGATGTACCAATAGTTTCACATATGTCCCATTAGTTTCACAGATGTCCCCATAGTTTCACAGATGTGCCAATAGTTTCCCAGATGTCCCAATAGTTTCACAGATGTACCAGTAGTTTAACAGATGTTCCAATAGTTTAACAGATGTCCCAGTAGTTTCACAGATGTCCCAGTAGTTTCACAGATGTTCCAGTAGTTTCACAGATGTCCCAGTAGTTTAACAGATGTCCCAATAGTTTCAAAGATGTCCCAGTAGGTTAACAGATATCCCCATAGTTTCACAGATGTACCAGTAGTTTCACAGATGTCCCAATAGTGTCACTGATGTCCCAATAGTTTCACAGATGTCCCAATAGTTTCCCATATGTCCCATTAGTTTCACAGATGACCCCATAGTTTCACAGATGTCCCAATAGTTTGACAGATGTTCCAATAGTTTCACCTATGTCCCATTTGTTTCACAGATGTCCCCATAGTTTCACAGATGTCCCAATAGTTTCACAGATGTACCAGTAGTTTCACAGATGTCCCAGAAGTTTTACAGACATCCCAGTAGGTTAATAGATGTCACGATAGTTTCACATATGTCCCATTAGTTTCACAGATGTCCCCATAGTTTGAAAGATGTCCCAATAGTTTAACAGATGTCCCAGTAGTTTTACAGATGTCCCCATTGTTTCACAGATGTCCCAGTAGTTTCACATATGTCCCATTAGTTTCACAGATGTCCCATAGTTTCACAGATGTCCCAATAGTTTCCCAGATGTCCCAATAGTTTCACAGATGTACCAGTAGTTTAACAGATGTTCCAATAGTTTAACAGATGTCCCAGTAGTTTCACAGATGTCCCAGTAGTTTCACAGATGTCCCAGTAGTTTCACAGATATCCCAGTAGTTTAACAGATGTCCCTATAGTTTCACAGATGTTCCAGTAGGTTAACAGATGTCCCCATAGTTTCACAGATGTCCCACTAGTTTCATAGATGTCCCAATAGTTTCACAGATGTCCCCATAGTTTCACAGATGTACCAGTAGTTTCACAGATGTCCCAATAGTTTCACAGATGTCCCAATAGTTTCACAGATGTCCCAATAGTTTCACCTATGTCCCATTTGTTTCACAGATGTCCCCATAGTTTCACAGATGTCCCAATAGTTTCACAGATGTACCAGTAGTTTCACAGATCTCCCAATAGATTCACATACGTCCCATTAGTTTCACAGATGTCCCCATAGTTTCACAGATGTCCCAATAGTTTAACAGATGTCCCAGTAGTTTTACAGATGTCCCAGTAGTTTCACACATGTCCCAGTAGTTTCACAGACGCCCCAATAGTTTCACATATGTCCCATTAGTTTTACAGATGTCCCCATAGTTTCACAGATGTCCCCATATTTTCACAGATGTCCCAATAGTTTCCCAGATGTCCCAATAGTTTCACAGATGTACCAGTAGTTTAACAGATGTTCCAATAGTTTAACAGATGTCCCAGTAGTTTCACAGATGTCCCAGTAGTTTCACAGATGTCCCAGTAGTTTCACAGATGTCCCAGTAGTTTAACAGATGTCCCAATAGTTTCACAGATGTCCCAGTAGGTTAACAGATGTCCCCATAGTTTCACAGATGTCCCACTAGTTTCATAGATGTGCCAATAGTTTCACAGATGTCCAGGAAGGTTAACAGATGTCCCCATAGTTTCACAGATGTCCCAATAGTTAACAGATGTCCCAGTAGTTTTACAGATATCCCAGTAGGTTAACAGATGTCCCCATAGTTTCACAGATGTACCAGTAGTTTCACAGATGTCCCAATAGTTTCACAGATGTCCCAATAGTTTCAGAGATTTCCCAATAGTTTCACATATGTCCCAGTAGTTTTACACATTTCCCAATAGTTTCACATATGTCCCATTAGTTTCACAGATGTCCCCATAGTTTCACAGATGTGCCAATAGTTTCCCAGATGTCCCAATAGTATCACAGATGTACCAGTAGTTTAACAGATGTTCCAATATTTTAACAGATGTCCCAGTAGTTTCACAGATGTCCCAGTAGTTTAACAAATGTCCCAGTAGTTTCACAGATGTCCCAGGAGTTTAACAGATGTCCCAATAGTTTCACAGATGTCCCAGTAGGTTAACAGATGTCCCGATAGTTTCACAGATGTCCCAGTAGTTTCACAGATGTCCCAGTAGTTTAACAGATGTCCCAATAGTTTCACAGATGTACCAGTAGTTTCACAGATGTCCCAATAGTTTCACAGATGTCCCAATAGTTTCACAGATGTCCCAGAAGTTTTACAGACATCCCAGTAGGTTAACAGATGTCCCGATAGTTTCACAGATGTACCAGTAGTTTCACAGATCTCCCAATAGTTTCACATATGTCCCATTAGTTTCACAGATGTCCCCATAGTTTCACAGATGTCCCAATAGTTTAACAGATGTCCCAGTAGTTTTACAGATGTCCCAGTAGGTTCACATATGTCCCAGTAGTTTTACAGATGTCCCAGTAGTTTCACAGATGTCCCAGTAGTTTCACAGATGTCCCAGTAGTTTTACAGATATCCCAGTAGGTTAACAGATGTCCCCATAGTTTCACAGATGTACCAGTAGTTTCACAGATGTCCCAATAGTTTCACAGATGTCCCAATAGTTTCAGAGATTTCCCAATAGTTTCACATATGTCCCAGTAGTTTTACACATTTCCCAATAGTTTCACATATGTCCCATTAGTTTCACAGATGTCCCCATAGTTTCACAGATGTGCCAATAGTTTCCCAGATGTCCCAATAGTATCACAGATGTACCAGTAGTTTAACAGATGTTCCAATATTTTAACAGATGTCCCAGTAGTTTCACAGATGTCCCAGTAGTTTAACAAATGTCCCAGTAGTTTCACAGATGTCCCAGGAGTTTAACAGATGTCCCAATAGTTTCACAGATGTCCCAGTAGGTTAACAGATGTCCCGATAGTTTCACAGATGTCCCAGTAGTTTCACAGATGTCCCAGTAGTTTAACAGATGTCCCAATAGTTTCACAGATGTACCAGTAGTTTCACAGATGTCCCAATAGTTTCACAGATGTCCCAATAGTTTCACAGATGTCCCAGAAGTTTTACAGACATCCCAGTAGGTTAACAGATGTCCCGATAGTTTCACAGATGTACCAGTAGTTTCACAGATCTCCCAATAGTTTCACATATGTCCCATTAGTTTCACAGATGTCCCCATAGTTTCACAGATGTCCCAATAGTTTAACAGATGTCCCAGTAGTTTTACAGATGTCCCAGTAGGTTCACATATGTCCCAGTAGTTTTACAGATGTCCCAGTAGTTTCACAGATGTCCCAGTAGTTTCACAGATGTCCCAGTAGTTTTACAGATATCCCAGTAGGTTAACAGATGTCCCCATAGTTTCACAGATGTACCAGTAGTTTCACAGATGTCCCAATAGTTTCACAGATGTCCCAATAGTTTCAGAGATTTCCCAATAGTTTCACATATGTCCCAGTAGTTTTACACATTTCCCAATAGTTTCACATATGTCCCATTAGTTTCACAGATGTCCCCATAGTTTCACAGATGTCCCCATATTTTCACAGATGTCCCAATAGTTTCCCAGATGTCCCAATAGTTTCACAGATGTACCAGTAGTTTAACAGATGTTCCAATAGTTTAACAGATGTCCCAGTAGTTTCACAGATGTCCCAGTAGTTTCACAGATGTCCCAGTAGTTTCACAGATGTCCCAGTAGTTTAACAGATGTCCCAATAGTTTCACAGATGTCCCAGTAGGTTAACAGATGTCCCCATAGTTTCACAGATGTCCCACTAGTTTCATAGATGTGCCAATAGTTTCACAGATGTCCAGGAAGGTTAACAGATGTCCCCATAGTTTCACAGATGTCCCAATAGTTAACAGATGTCCCAGTAGTTTTACAGATATCCCAGTAGGTTAACAGATGTCCCCATAGTTTCACAGATGTACCAGTAGTTTCACAGATGTCCCAATAGTTTCACAGATGTCCCAATAGTTTCAGAGATTTCCCAATAGTTTCACATATGTCCCAGTAGTTTTACACATTTCCCAATAGTTTCACATATGTCCCATTAGTTTCACAGATGTCCCCATAGTTTCACAGATGTGCCAATAGTTTCCCAGATGTCCCAATAGTATCACAGATGTACCAGTAGTTTAACAGATGTTCCAATATTTTAACAGATGTCCCAGTAGTTTCACAGATGTCCCAGTAGTTTAACAAATGTCCCAGTAGTTTCACAGATGTCCCAGGAGTTTAACAGATGTCCCAATAGTTTCACAGATGTCCCAGTAAGTTAACAGATGTCCCGATAGTTTCACAGATGTCCCAGTAGTTTCACAGATGTCCCAGTAGTTTAACAGATGTCCCAATAGTTTCACAGATGTACCAGTAGTTTCACAGATGTCCCAATAGTTTCACAGATGTCCCAATAGTTTCACAGATGTCCCAGAAGTTTTACAGACATCCCAGTAGGTTAACAGATGTCCCGATAGTTTCACAGATGTACCAGTAGTTTCACAGATCTCCCAATAGTTTCACATATGTCCCATTAGTTTCACAGATGTCCCCATAGTTTCACAGATGTCCCAATAGTTTAACAGATGTCCCAGTAGTTTTACAGATGTCCCAGTAGGTTCACATATGTCCCAGTAGTTTTACAGATGTCCCAGTAGTTTCACAGATGTCCCAGTAGTTTCACAGATGTCCCAGTAGTTTTACAGATATCCCAGTAGGTTAACAGATGTCCCCATAGTTTCACAGATGTACCAGTAGTTTCACAGATGTCCCAATAGTTTCACAGATGTCCCAATAGTTTCAGAGATTTCCCAATAGTTTCACATATGTCCCAGTAGTTTTACACATTTCCCAATAGTTTCACATATGTCCCATTAGTTTCACAGATGTCCCCATAGTTTCACAGATGTGCCAATAGTTTCCCAGATGTCCCAATAGTATCACAGATGTACCAGTAGTTTAACAGATGTTCCAATAGTTTAACAGATGTCCCAGTAGTTTCACAGATGTCCCAGTAGTTTAACAAATGTCCCAGTAGTTTCACAGATGTCCCAGGAGTTTAACAGATGTCCCAATAGATTCACAGATGTCCCAGTAGGTTAACAGATGTCCCCATAGTTTCACAGATGTCCCAGTAGTTTCACAGATGTCCCAGTAGTTTAACAGATGTCCCAATAGTTTCACAGATGTACCAGTAGTTTCACAGATGTCCCAATAGTTTCACAGATGTCCCAATAGTTTCACAGATGTCCCAGAAGTTTTACAGACATCCCAGTAGGTTAACAGATGTCCCGATAGTTTCACAGATGTACCAGTAGTTTCACAGATCTCCCAATAGTTTCACATATGTCCCATTAGTTTCACAGATGTCCCCATAGTTTCACAGATGTCCCAATAGTTTAACAGATGTCCCAGTAGTTTTACAGATGTCCCAGTAGGTTCACATATGTCCCAGTAGTTTTACAGATGTCCCAGTAGTTTCACAGATGTCCCAGTAGTTTCACAGATGTCCCAGTAGGTTAACAGATGTCCCCATAGTTTTGCAGATGTCCCAATAGTTAACAGATGTCCCAGTAGTTTTACAGATATCCCAGTAGGTTATCAGATGTCCCCATAGTTTCACAGATGTACCAGTAGTTTCACACATGTCCCAATAGTTTCACAGATTTCCCAATAGTTTCACATATGTACCAGTAGTTTTACACATTTCCCAATAGTTTGACATATGTCCCATTAGTTTCACAGATGTCCCCATAGTTTCACAGATGTCCCAATAGTTTCCCAGATGTCCCAATAGTTTCACAGATGTACCAGTAGTTTAACAGATGTTCCAATAGTTTAACAGATGTCCCAGTAGTTTCACAGATGTCTCAGTAGTTTCACAGATGTCCCAGTAGTTTCACAGATGGCCCAGTAGGATAACAGATGTCCCCATAGTTTCACAGATGTCCCACTAGTTTCATAGATGTCCCAATAGTTTCACAGATGTCCGCATAGTTTCACAGATGTACCAGTAGTTTCACAGATGTCCCAATAGTTTCACACATGTCCCAATAGTTTCACAGATGTCCCAATAGTTTCACATATGTCCCATTAGTTTCACAGATGACCCCATAGTTTCACAGATGTCCCAATAGTTTCACAGATTTCCCAAAAGTTTCACCTATGTCGCATTTGTTTCACAGATGTCCCCATAGTTTCACAGATGTCCCAATAGTTTCACAGATGTACCAGTAGTTTCACAGATGTCCCAATAGTTTCACAGATGTCCCAATAGTTTCACAGATGTCCCAGAAGTTTTACAGACATCCCAGTAGGTTAACAGATGTCCCGATAGTTTCACAGATGTACCAGTAGTTTCACAGATCTCCCAATAGTTTCAGATACGTCCCATTAGTTTCACAGATGTCCCCATCGTTTCACAGATGTGCCAATAGTTTAACAGATGTCCCAGTAGTTTCACAGATGTCCCAATAGTTTAACAGATGTCCCAGTAGTTTCACAGACGCCCCAATAGTTTCACATATGTCCCATTAGTTTTACAGATGTCCCCATAGTTTCACAGATGTCCCCATAGTTTCACATATGTCCCATTAGTTTCACAGATGACCCCATAGTTTCACAGATGTCCCAATAGTTTCACAGATGTCCCAATAGTTTCACCTATGTCCCATTTGTTTCACAGATGTCCGCATAGTTTCACAGATGTCCCAATAGTTTCACAGATGTACCAGTAGTTTCACGGATGTCCCAATAGTTTCACAGATGTCCCAATAGTTTCACAGATGTCCCAGAAGTTTTACAGACATCCCAGTAGGTTAACAGATGTCCCGATAGTTTCACAGATGTCCCAATAGTTTCACAGATGTCCCAATAGTTTCACCTATGTCCCATTAGTTTCACAGATGACCCCATAGTTTCACAGATGTCCCAATAGTTTCACAGATGTACCAGTAGTTTCGCAGATGTCCCAATAGATTCACAGATGTCCCAATAGTTTCACAGATGTCCCAGAAGTTTTACAGACATCCCAGTAGGTTAACAGATGTCCCGATAGTTTCACAGATTTCCCAATAGTTTCACATATGTACCAGTAGTTTTACACATTTCCCAATAGTTTCACATATGTCCCAATAGTTTCACAGATGTACCAGTAGTTTCACGGATGTCCCAATAGTTTCACAGATGTCCCAATAGTTTCACAGATGTCCCAGAAGTTTTACAGACATCCCAGTAGGTTAACAGATGTCCCGATAGTTTCACAGATGTACCAGTAGTTTCACAGATCTCCCAATAGTTTCACATATGTCCCATTAGTTTCACAGATGTCCCCATAGTTTCACAGATGTCCCAATAGTTTAACAGATGTCCCAGTAGTTTTACAGATGTCCCAGTAGTTTCACACATGTCCCAGTAGTTTCACAGACGCCCCAATAGTTTCACATATGTCCCATTAGTTTTACAGATGTCCCCATAGTTTCACAGATGTCCCAGTAGTTTAACAGATGTCCCAATAGTTTCACAGATTTCCCTATAGTTTCACATATGTACCAGTAGTTTTACAGATGTTCCAATAGTTTAACAGATGTCCCAGTAGTTTCACAGATGTCCCAGTAGTTTCACAGATGTCCCAGTAGTTTCACATATGTCCCAGTAGTTTAACAGATGTCCCAATAGTTTCACAGATGTCCCAGTAGGTTAACAGATGTCCCCATAGTTTCACAGATGTCCCACTAGTTTCATAGATGTGCCAATAGTTTCACAGATGTCCCAGTAGGTTAACAGATGTCCCCCTAGTTTCACAGATGTCCCAATAGTTAACAGATGTCCCAGTAGTTTTACAGATATCCCAGTAGGTTAACAGATGTCCCCATAGTTTCACAGATGTACCAGTAGTTTCACAGATGTCCCAATAGTTTCACAGATGTCCCAATAGTTTCACAGATTTCCCAATAGTTTCACATATGTCCCAGTAGTTTTACACATTTCCCAATAGTTTCACATATGTCCCATTAGTTTCACAGATGTCCCCATAGTTTCACAGATGTGCCAATAGTTTCCCGGATGTCCCAATAGTTTCACAGATGTACCAGTAGTTTAACAGATGTTCCAATAGTTTAACAGATGTCCCAGTAGTTTCACAGATGTCCCAATAGTTTCACAGATGTCCCAGTAGGTTAACATATGTCCCGATAGTTTCACAGATGTCCCAGTAGTTTCACAGATGTCCCCATAGTTTCACAGATGTCCCAATAGTTTAACAGATGTCCCAGTAGTTTTACAGATGTCCCAGTAGTTTCACACATGTCCCAGTAGTTTCACAGACGCCCCAATAGTTTCACATATGTCCCATTAGTTTTACAGATGTCCCCATAGTTTCAAAGATGTCCCAGTAGTTTAACAGATGTCCCAATAGTTTCACAGATTTCCCTATAGTTTCACATATGTACCAGTAGTTTTACACATTTCCCAATAGTTTCACATATGTCCCATTAGTTTCACAGATGTCCCCATAGTTTCACAGATGTCCCAATAGTTTCCCAGATGTCCCAATAGTTTCACAGATTTACCAGTAGTTTAACAGATGTTCCAATAGTTTAACAGATGTCCCAGTAGTTTCACAGATGTCCCAGTAGTTTCACAGATGTCCCAGTAGTTTCACATATGTCCCAGTAGTTTAACAGATGTCCCAATAGTTTCACAGATGTCCCAGTAGGTTAACAGATGTCCCCATAGTTTCACAGATGTCCCACTAGTTTCATAGATGTGCCAATAGTTTCACAGATGTCCCAGTAGGTTAACAGATGTCCCCATAGTTTCACAGATGTCCCAATAGTTAACAGATGTCCCAGTAGTTTTACAGATATCCCAGTAGGTTAACAGATGTCCCCATAGTTTCACAGATGTACCAGTAGTTTCACAGATGTCCCAATAGTTTCACAGATGTCCCAATAGTTTCACAGATTTCCCAATAGTTTCACATATGTCCCAGTAGTTTTACACATTTCCCAATAGTTTCACATATGTCCCATTAGTTTCACAGATGTCCCCATAGTTTCACAGATGTGCCAATAGTTTCCCGGATGTCCCAATAGTTTCACAGATGTACCAGTAGTTTAACAGATGTTCCAATAGTTTAACAGATGTCCCAGTAGTTTCACAGATGTCCCAATAGTTTCACAGATGTCCCAGTAGGTTAACAGATGTCCCGATAGTTTCACAGATGTCCCAGTAGTTTCACAGATGTCCCAGTAGTTTCACAGATGTCCCAATCGTTTCACAGATGTCCCACTAGTTTCATAGATGTCCCAATAGTTTAACAGATGTCCCAGTAGGTTAAAAGATGTCCCCATAGTTTCACAGATGTCCCAATAGTTAACAGATGTCCCAGTAGTTTTACAGATATCCCAGTAGGTTAACAGATGTCCCCATAGTTTCACAGATGTACCAGTAGTTTCACAGATGTCCCAATAGTTTCACAGATGTCCCAATAGTTTCACAGATTTCCCAATAGTTTCACATATGTCCCAGTAGTTTTACACATTTCCCAATAGTTTAACATATGTCCCATTAGTTTCACAGATGTCCCCATAGTTTCACAGATGTACCAGTAGTTTAACAGATGTTCCAATAGTTTAACAAATGTCCCAGTAGTTTCACAGATGTCCCAGTAGTTTCACAGATGTTCCAGTAGTTTCACAGATGTCCCAGTAGTTTAACAGATGTCCCAATAGTTTCACAGATGTCCCAGTAGGTTAACAGATATCCCCATAGTTTCACAGATGTACCAGTAGTTTCACAGATGTCCCAATAGTTTCACAGATGTCCCAATAGTTTCACAGATGTCCCAATAGTTTCCCATATGTCCCATTAGTTTCACAGATGACCCCATAGTTTCACAGATGTCCCAATAGTTTCACAGATGTCCCAATAGTTTCACCTATGTCCCATTTGTTTCACAGATGTCCCCATAGTTTCACAGATGTCCCAATAGTTTCACAGATGTACCAGTAGTTTCGCAGATGTCCCAATAGTTTCACAGATGTCCCAATAGTTTCACAGATGTCCCAGAAGTTTTACAGACATCCCAGTAGGTTAACAGATGTCCCGATAGTTTCACAGATTTCCCAATAGTTTCACATATGTACCAGTAGTTTTACACATTTCCCAATAGTTTCACATATGTCCCAATAGATTCACAGATGTACCAGTAGTTTCACGGATGTACCAATAGTTTCACAGATGTCCCAATAGTTTCACAGATGTCCCAGAAGTTTTACAGACATCCCAGTAGGTTAACAGATGTCCCGATAGTTTCACAGATGTACCAGTAGTTTCACAGATCTCCCAATAGTTTCACATATGTCCCATTAGTTTCACAGATGTCCCCATAGTTTCACAGATGTCCCAATAGTTTAACAGATGTCCCAGTAGTTTTACAGATGTCCCAGTAGTTTCACACATGTCCCAGTAGTTTCACAGACGCCCCAATAGTTTCACATATGTCCCATTAGTTTTACAGATGTCCCCATAGTTTCACAGATGTCCCAGTAGTTTAACAGATGTCCCAATAGTTTCACAGATTTCCCTATAGTTTCACATATGTACCAGTAGTTTTACACATTTCCCAATAGTTTCACATATGTCCCATTAGTTTCACAGATGTCCCCATAGTTTCACAGATGTCCCAATAGTTTCCCAGATGTCCCAATAGTTTCACAGATGTACCAGTAGTTTCACAGATGTCCCTATAGTTTCACAGATGTACCAGTAGTTTCACAGATGTCCCACTAGTTTCACAGATGTCCCAATAGTTTCACAGATGTCCCAGAAGTTTTACAGACATCCCAGTAGGTTAACAGATGTCCCGATAGTTTCACTGATGTACCAGTAGTTTCACAGATCTCCCAATAGTTTCAGATACGTCCCATTAGTTTCACAGATGTCCCCATCGTTTCACAGATGTCCCAATGGTTTAACAGATGTCCCAGTAGTTTCACAGATGTCCCAATAGTTTAACAGATGTCCCAGTAGTTTCACAGACGCCCCAATAGTTTCACATATGTCCCATTAGTTTTACAGATGTCCCCATAGTTTCACAGATGTCCCCATAGTTTCACAGATGTACCAGTAGTTTCACAGATGTCCCAATAGTTTCACAGATGTTCCAATAGTTTCACAGATGTCCCAATAGTTTCACATATGTCCCATTAGTTTCACAGATGTCCCCATAGTTTCACAGATGTCCCACTAGTTTCATAGATGTGCCAATAGTTTCACAGATGTCCCAGTAGGTTAACAGATGTCCCCATAGTTTCACAGATGTCCCAATAGTTAACAGATGTCCCAGTAGTTTTACAGATATCCCAGTAGGTTAACAGATGTCCCCATAGTTTCACAGATGTACCAGTAGTTTCACAGATGTCCCAATAGTTTCACAGATGTCCCAATAGTTTCACAGATTTCCCAATAGTTTCACATATGTCCCAGTAGTTTTACACATTTCCCAATAGTTTCACATATGTCCCATTAGTTTCACAGATGTCCCCATAGTTTCACAGATGTGCCAATAGTTTCCCGGATGTCCCAATAGTTTCACAGATGTACCAGTAGTTTAACAGATGTTCCAATAGTTTAACAGATGTCCCAGTAGTTTCACAGATGTCCCAATAGTTTCACAGATGTCCCAGTAGGTTAACATATGTCCCGATAGTTTCACAGATGTCCCAGTAGTTTCACAGATGTCCCCATAGTTTCACAGATGTCCCAATAGTTTAACAGATGTCCCAGTAGTTTTACAGATGTCCCAGTAGTTTCACACATGTCCCAGTAGTTTCACAGACGCCCCAATAGTTTCACATATGTCCCATTAGTTTTACAGATGTCCCCATAGTTTCACAGATGTCCCAGTAGTTTAACAGATGTCCCAATAGTTTCACAGATTTCCCTATAGTTTCACATATGTACCAGTAGTTTTACACATTTCCCAATAGTTTCACATATGTCCCATTAGTTTCACAGATGTCCCCATAGTTTCACAGATGTCCCAATAGTTTCCCAGATGTCCCAATAGTTTCACAGATTTACCAGTAGTTTAACAGATGTTCCAATAGTTTAACAGATGTCCCAGTAGTTTCACAGATGTCCCAGTAGTTTCACAGATGTCCCAGTAGTTTCACATATGTCCCAGTAGTTTAACAGATGTCCCAATAGTTTCACAGATGTCCCAGTAGGTTAACAGATGTCCCCATAGTTTCACAGATGTCCCACTAGTTTCATAGATGTGCCAATAGTTTCACAGATGTCCCAGTAGGTTAACAGATGTCCCCATAGTTTCACAGATGTCCCAATAGTTAACAGATGTCCCAGTAGTTTTACAGATATCCCAGTAGGTTAACAGATGTCCCCATAGTTTCACAGATGTACCAGTAGTTTCACAGATGTCCCAATAGTTTCACAGATGTCCCAATAGTTTCACAGATTTCCCAATAGTTTCACATATGTCCCAGTAGTTTTACACATTTCCCAATAGTTTCACATATGTCCCATTAGTTTCACAGATGTCCCCATAGTTTCACAGATGTGCCAATAGTTTCCCGGATGTCCCAATAGTTTCACAGATGTACCAGTAGTTTAACAGATGTTCCAATAGTTTAACAGATGTCCCAGTAGTTTCACAGATGTCCCAATAGTTTCACAGATGTCCCAGTAGGTTAACAGATGTCCCGATAGTTTCACAGATGTCCCAGTAGTTTCACAGATGTCCCAGTAGTTTCACAGATGTCCCAATCGTTTCACAGATGTCCCACTAGTTTCATAGATGTCCCAATAGTTTAACAGATGTCCCAGTAGGTTAAAAGATGTCCCCATAGTTTCACAGATGTCCCAATAGTTAACAGATGTCCCAGTAGTTTTACAGATATCCCAGTAGGTTAACAGATGTCCCCATAGTTTCACAGATGTACCAGTAGTTTCACAGATGTCCCAATAGTTTCACAGATGTCCCAATAGTTTCACAGATTTCCCAATAGTTTCACATATGTCCCAGTAGTTTTACACATTTCCCAATAGTTTAACATATGTCCCATTAGTTTCACAGATGTCCCCATAGTTTCACAGATGTACCAGTAGTTTAACAGATGTTCCAATAGTTTAACAAATGTCCCAGTAGTTTCACAGATGTCCCAGTAGTTTCACAGATGTTCCAGTAGTTTCACAGATGTCCCAGTAGTTTAACAGATGTCCCAATAGTTTCACAGATGTCCCAGTAGGTTAACAGATATCCCCATAGTTTCACAGATGTACCAGTAGTTTCACAGATGTCCCAATAGTTTCACAGATGTCCCAATAGTTTCACAGATGTCCCAATAGTTTCCCATATGTCCCATTAGTTTCACAGATGACCCCATAGTTTCACAGATGTCCCAATAGTTTCACAGATGTCCCAATAGTTTCACCTATGTCCCATTTGTTTCACAGATGTCCCCATAGTTTCACAGATGTCCCAATAGTTTCACAGATGTACCAGTAGTTTCGCAGATGTCCCAATAGTTTCACAGATGTCCCAATAGTTTCACAGATGTCCCAGAAGTTTTACAGACATCCCAGTAGGTTAACAGATGTCCCGATAGTTTCACAGATTTCCCAATAGTTTCACATATGTACCAGTAGTTTTACACATTTCCCAATAGTTTCACATATGTCCCAATAGATTCACAGATGTACCAGTAGTTTCACGGATGTACCAATAGTTTCACAGATGTCCCAATAGTTTCACAGATGTCCCAGAAGTTTTACAGACATCCCAGTAGGTTAACAGATGTCCCGATAGTTTCACAGATGTACCAGTAGTTTCACAGATCTCCCAATAGTTTCACATATGTCCCATTAGTTTCACAGATGTCCCCATAGTTTCACAGATGTCCCAATAGTTTAACAGATGTCCCAGTAGTTTTACAGATGTCCCAGTAGTTTCACACATGTCCCAGTAGTTTCACAGACGCCCCAATAGTTTCACATATGTCCCATTAGTTTTACAGATGTCCCCATAGTTTCACAGATGTCCCAGTAGTTTAACAGATGTCCCAATAGTTTCACAGATTTCCCTATAGTTTCACATATGTACCAGTAGTTTTACACATTTCCCAATAGTTTCACATATGTCCCATTAGTTTCACAGATGTCCCCATAGTTTCACAGATGTCCCAATAGTTTCCCAGATGTCCCAATAGTTTCACAGATGTACCAGTAGTTTCACAGATGTCCCTATAGTTTCACAGATGTACCAGTAGTTTCACAGATGTCCCACTAGTTTCACAGATGTCCCAATAGTTTCACAGATGTCCCAGAAGTTTTACAGACATCCCAGTAGGTTAACAGATGTCCCGATAGTTTCACTGATGTACCAGTAGTTTCACAGATCTCCCAATAGTTTCAGATACGTCCCATTAGTTTCACAGATGTCCCCATCGTTTCACAGATGTCCCAATGGTTTAACAGATGTCCCAGTAGTTTCACAGATGTCCCAATAGTTTAACAGATGTCCCAGTAGTTTCACAGACGCCCCAATAGTTTCACATATGTCCCATTAGTTTTACAGATGTCCCCATAGTTTCACAGATGTCCCCATAGTTTCACAGATGTACCAGTAGTTTCACAGATGTCCCAATAGTTTCACAGATGTTCCAATAGTTTCACAGATGTCCCAATAGTTTCACATATGTCCCATTAGTTTCACAGATGACCCCATAGTTTCACAGATGTCCCAATAGTTTCACAGATGTCCCAATAGTTTCACCTATGTCCCATTTGTTTCACAGATGTCCGCATAGTTTCACAGATGTCCCAATAGTTTCACAGATGTACCAGTAGTTTCACGGATGTCCCAATAGTTTCACAGATGTCCCAATAGTTTCACAGATGTCCCAGAAGTTTTACAGACATCCCAGTAGGTTAACAGATGTCCCGATAGTTTCACAGATGTACCAGTAGTTTCACAGATCTCCCAATAGTTTCACATATGTCCCATTAGTTTCACAGATGTCCCAGTAGTTTTACAGATGTCCCAGTAGTTTCACACATGTCCCAGTAGTTTCACAGACGCCCCAATAGTTTCACATATGTCCCATTAGTTTTACAGATGTCCCCATAGTTTCACAGATGTCCCAGTAGTTTAACAGATGTCCCAATAGTTTCACAGATGTCCCAATAGTTTCCCAGATGTTCCAATAGTTTCACAGATTTACCAGTAGTTTAACAGATGTTCCAATAGTTTCACAGATGTCCCCATAGTTTCACAGATGTCCCAATAGTTTCCCAGATGTCCCAATAGTTTCACAGATGTACCAGTAGTTTCACAGATGTCCCAATAGTTTCACAGATGTCCCAGTAGTTTCACAGATGTCCCAATAGTTTCACAGATGTCCCAATAGTTTCACAGATGTCCCAGAAGTTTTACAGACATCCCAGTAGGTTAACAGATGTCCCGATAGTTTCACTGATGTACCAGTAGTTTCACAGATCTCCCAATAGTTTCAGATACGTCCCATTAGTTTCACAGATATCCCCATCGTTTCACAGATGTCCCAATACTTTAACAGATGTCCCAGTAGTTTCACAGATGTCCCAATAGTTTAACAGATGTCCCAGTAGTTTCACAGACGCCCCAATAGTTTCACGTATGTCCCATTAGTTTTACAGATGTCCCCATAGTTTCACAGATGTCCCCATAGTTTCACAGATGTACCAGTAGTTTCACAGATGTCCCAATAGTTTCACAGATGTTCCAATAGTTTCACAGATGTCCCAATAGTTTCACATATGTCCCATTAGTTTCACAGATGACCCCATAGTTTCACAGATGTCCCAATAGTTTCACAGATGTCCCAATAGTTTCACCTATGTCCCATTTTTTCACAGATGTCCGCATAGTTTCACAGATGTCCCAATAGTTTCACAGATGTACCAGTAGTTTCACGGATGTCCCAATAGTTTCACAGATGTCCCAATAGTTTCACAGATGTCCCAGAAGTTTCACGGATGTCCCAATAGTTTCACAGATTTCCCAATAGTTTCACATATGTCCCAGTAGTTTTACACATTTCCCAATAGTTTCACATATGTCCCATTAGTTTCACAGATGTCCCCATAGTTTCACAGATGTGCCAATAGTTTCCCGGATGTCCCAATAGTTTCACAGATGTACCAGTAGTTTAACAGATGTTCCAATAGTTTAACAGATGTCCCAGTAGTTTCACAGATGTCCCAATAGTTTCACAGATGTCCCAGTAGGTTAACAGATGTCCCGATAGTTTCACAGATGTCCCAGTAGTTTCACAGATGTCCCAGTAGTTTCACAGATGTCCCAATAGTTTCACAGATGTCCCACTAGTTTCATAGATGTCCCAATAGTTTAACAGATGTCCCAGTAGGTTAAAAGATGTCCCCATAGTTTCACAGATGTCCCAATAGTTAACAGATGTCCCAGTAGTTTTACAGATATCCCAGTAGGTTAACAGATGTCCCCATAGTTTCACAGATGTACCAGTAGTTTCACAGATGTCCCAATAGTTTCACAGATGTCCCAATAGTTTCACAGATGTCCCAGAAGTTTTACAGACATCCCAGTAGGTTAACAGATGTCCCGATAGTTTCACAGATGTACCAGTAGTTTCACAGATCTCCCAATAGTTTCACATATGTCCCATTAGTTTCACAGATGTCCCAGTAGTTTTACAGATGTCCCAGTAGTTTCACACATGTCCCAGTAGTTTCACAGACGCCCCAATAGTTTCACATATGTCCCATTAGTTTTACAGATGTCCCCATAGTTTCACAGATGTCCCAGTAGTTTAACAGATGTCCCAATAGTTTCACAGATGTCCCAATAGTTTCCCAGATGTTCCAATAGTTTCACAGATTTACCAGTAGTTTAACAGATGTTCCAATAGTTTCACAGATGTCCCCATAGTTTCACAGATGTCCCAATAGTTTCCCAGATGTCCCAATAGTTTCACAGATGTACCAGTAGTTTCACAGATGTCCCAATAGTTTCACAGATGTCCCAGTAGTTTCACAGATGTCCCAATAGTTTCACAGATGTCCCAATAGTTTCACAGATGTCCCAGAAGTTTTACAGACATCCCAGTAGGTTAACAGATGTCCCGATAGTTTCACTGATGTACCAGTAGTTTCACAGATCTCCCAATAGTTTCAGATACGTCCCATTAGTTTCACAGATATCCCCATCGTTTCACAGATGTCCCAATAGTTTAACAGATGTCCCAGTAGTTTCACAGATGTCCCAATAGTTTAACAGATGTCCCAGTAGTTTCACAGACGCCCCAATAGTTTCACGTATGTCCCATTAGTTTTACAGATGTCCCCATAGTTTCACAGATGTCCCCATAGTTTCACAGATGTACCAGTAGTTTCACAGATGTCCCAATAGTTTCACAGATGTTCCAATAGTTTCACAGATGTCCCAATAGTTTCACATATGTCCCATTAGTTTCACAGATGACCCCATAGTTTCACAGATGTCCCAATAGTTTCACAGATGTCCCAATAGTTTCACCTATGTCCCATTTTTTCACAGATGTCCGCATAGTTTCACAGATGTCCCAATAGTTTCACAGATGTACCAGTAGTTTCACGGATGTCCCAATAGTTTCACAGATGTCCCAATAGTTTCACAGATGTCCCAGAAGTTTCACGGATGTCCCAATAGTTTCACAGATTTCCCAATAGTTTCACATATGTCCCAGTAGTTTTACACATTTCCCAATAGTTTCACATATGTCCCATTAGTTTCACAGATGTCCCCATAGTTTCACAGATGTGCCAATAGTTTCCCGGATGTCCCAATAGTTTCACAGATGTACCAGTAGTTTAACAGATGTTCCAATAGTTTAACAGATGTCCCAGTAGTTTCACAGATGTCCCAATAGTTTCACAGATGTCCCAGTAGGTTAACAGATGTCCCGATAGTTTCACAGATGTCCCAGTAGTTTCACAGATGTCCCAGTAGTTTCACAGATGTCCCAATAGTTTCACAGATGTCCCACTAGTTTCATAGATGTCCCAATAGTTTAACAGATGTCCCAGTAGGTTAAAAGATGTCCCCATAGTTTCACAGATGTCCCAATAGTTAACAGATGTCCCAGTAGTTTTACAGATATCCCAGTAGGTTAACAGATGTCCCCATAGTTTCACAGATGTACCAGTAGTTTCACAGATGTCCCAATAGTTTCACAGATGTCCCAATAGTTTCACAGATTTCCCAATAGTTTCACATATGTCCCAGTAGTTTTACACATTTCCCAATAGTTTAACATATGTCCCATTAGTTTCACAGATGTCCCCATAGTTTCACAGATGTACCAGTAGTTTAACAGATGTTCCAATAGTTTAACAAATGTCCCAGTAGTTTCACAGATGTCCCAGTAGTTTCACAGATGTTCCAGTAGTTTCACAGATGTCCCAGTAGTTTAACAGATGTCCCAATAGTTTCACAGATGTCCCAGTAGGTTAACAGATATCCCCATAGTTTCACAGATGTACCAGTAGTTTCACAGATGTCCCAATAGTTTCACAGATGTCCCAATAGTTTCACAGATGTCCCAATAGTTTCCCATATGTCCCATTAGTTTCACAGATGACCCCATAGTTTCACAGATGTCCCAATAGTTTCACAGATGTCCCAATAGTTTCACCTATGTCCCATTTGTTTCACAGATGTCCCCATAGTTTCACAGATGTCCCAATAGTTTCACAGATGTACCAGTAGTTTCGCAGATGTCCCAATAGTTTCACAGATGTCCCAATAGTTTCACAGATGTCCCAGAAGTTTTACAGACATCCCAGTAGGTTAACAGATGTCCCGATAGTTTCACAGATTTCCCAATAGTTTCACATATGTACCAGTAGTTTTACACATTTCCCAATAGTTTCACATATGTCCCAATAGATTCACAGATGTACCAGTAGTTTCACGGATGTCCCAATAGTTTCACAGATGTCCCAATAGTTTCACAGATGTCCCAGAAGTTTTACAGACATCCCAGTAGGTTAACAGATGTCCCGATAGTTTCACAGATGTACCAGTAGTTTCACAGATCTCCCAATAGTTTCACATATGTCCCATTAGTTTCACAGATGTCCCCATAGTTTCACAGATGTCCCAATAGTTTAACAGATGTCCCAGTAGTTTTACAGATGTCCCAGTAGTTTCACACATGTCCCAGTAGTTTCACAGACGCCCCAATAGTTTCACATATGTCCCATTAGTTTTACAGATGTCCCCATAGTTTCACAGATGTCCCAGTAGTTTAACAGATGTCCCAATAGTTTCACAGATTTCCCTATAGTTTCACATATGTACCAGTAGTTTTACACATTTCCCAATAGTTTCACATATGTCCCATTAGTTTCACAGATGTCCCCATAGTTTCACAGATGTCCCAATAGTTTCCCAGATGTCCCAATAGTTTCACAGATGTACCAGTAGTTTCACAGATGTCCCTATAGTTTCACAGATGTACCAGTAGTTTCACAGATGTCCCACTAGTTTCACAGATGTCCCAATAGTTTCACAGATGTCCCAGAAGTTTTACAGACATCCCAGTAGGTTAACAGATGTCCCGATAGTTTCACTGATGTACCAGTAGTTTCACAGATCTCCCAATAGTTTCAGATACGTCCCATTAGTTTCACAGATGTCCCCATCGTTTCACAGATGTCCCAATAGTTTAACAGATGTCCCAGTAGTTTCACAGATGTCCCAATAGTTTCACAGATGTTCCAGTAGTTTCACAGACGCCCCAATAGTTTCACATATGTCCCATTAGTTTTACAGATGTCCCCATAGTTTCACAGATGTCCCCATAGTTTCACAGATGTACCAGTAGTTTCACAGATGTCCCAATAGTTTCACAGATGTTCCAATAGTTTCACAGATGTCCCAATAGTTTCACATATGTCCCATTAGTTTCACAGATGACCCCATAGTTTCACAGATGTCCCAATAGTTTCACAGATGTCCCAATAGTTTCACCTATGTCCCATTTGTTTCACAGATGTCCGCATAGTTTCACAGATGTCCCAATAGTTTCACAGATGTACCAGTAGTTTCACGGATGTCCCAATAGTTTCACAGATGTCCCAATAGTTTCACAGATGTCCCAGAAGTTTTACAGACATCCCAGTAGGTTAACAGATGTCCCGATAGTTTCACAGATGTACCAGTAGTTTCACAGATCTCCCAATAGTTTCACATATGTCCCATTAGTTTCACAGATGTCCCCATAGTTTCACAGATGTCCCAATAGTTTAACAGATGTCCCAGTAGTTTTACAGATGTCCCAGTAGTTTCACACATGTCCCAGTAGTTTCACAGACGCCCCAATAGTTTCACATATGTCCCATTAGTTTTACAGATGTCCCCATAGTTTCACAGATGTCCCAGTAGTTTAACAGATGTCCCAATAGTTTCACAGATGTCCCAATAGTTTCCCAGATGTTCCAATAGTTTCACAGATTTACCAGTAGTTTAACAGATGTTCCAATAGTTTCACAGATGTCCCCATAGTTTCACAGATGTCCCAATAGTTTCCCAGATGTCCCAATAGTTTCACAGATGTACCAGTAGTTTCACAGATGTCCCAATAGTTTCACAGATGTCCCAGTAGTTTCACAGATGTCCCAATAGTTTCACAGATGTCCCAATAGTTTCACAGATGTCCCAGAAGTTTTACAGACATCCCAGTAGGTTAACAGATGTCCCGATAGTTTCACTGATGTACCAGTAGTTTCACAGATCTCCCAATAGTTTCAGATACGTCCCATTAGTTTCACAGATGTCCCCATCGTTTCACAGATGTCCCAATAGTTTAACAGATGTCCCAGTAGTTTCACAGATGTCCCAATAGTTTAACAGATGTCCCAGTAGTTTCACAGACGCCCCAATAGTTTCACGTATGTCCCATTAGTTTTACAGATGTCCCCATAGTTTCACAGATGTCCCCATAGTTTCACAGATGTACCAGTAGTTTCACAGATGTCCCAATAGTTTCACAGATGTTCCAATAGTTTCACAGATGTCCCAATAGTTTCACATATGTCCCATTAGTTTCACAGATGACCCCATAGTTTCACAGATGTCCCAATAGTTTCACAGATGTCCCAATAGTTTCACCAATGTCCCATTTTTTTCACAGATGTCCGCATAGTTTCACAGATGTCCCAATAGTTTCACAGATGTACCAGTAGTTTCACGGATGTCCCAATAATTTCACAGATGTCCCAATAGTTTCACAGATGTCCCAGAAGTTTCACGGATGTCCCAATAGTTTCACAGATGTCCCAATAGTTTCACAGATGTCCCAGAAGTTTTACAGACATCCCAGTAGGTTAACAGATGTCCCGATAGTTTCACAGATGTACCAGTAGTTTCACAGATCTCCCAATAGTTTCACATATGTCCCATTAGTTTCACAGATGTCCCCATAGTTTCACAGATGTCCCAATAGTTTAACAGATGTCCCAGTAGTTTTACAGATGTCCCAGTAGTTTCACACATGTCCCAGTAGTTTCACAGACGCCCCAATAGTTTCACATATGTCCCATTAGTTTTACAGATGTCCCCATAGTTTCACAGATGTCCCAGTAGATTAACAGATGTCCCAATAGTTTCACAGATTTCCCTATAGTTTCACATATGTACCAGTAGTTTTAGACATTTCCCAATAGTTTCACATATGTCCCATTAGTTTCACAGATGTCCCCATAGTTTCACAGATGTCCCAATAGTTTCCCAGATGTCCCAATAGTTTCACAGATTTACCAGTAGTTTAACAGATGTTCCAATAGTTTAACAGATGTCCCAGTAGTTTCACAGATGTCCCAGTAGTTTCACAGATGTCCCAGTAGTTTCACATATGTCCTAGTAGTTTAACAGATGTCCCAATAGTTTCACAGATGTCCCAGTAGGTTAACAGATGTCCCCATAGTTTCACAGATGTCCCACTAGTTTCATAGATGTGCCAATAGTTTCACAGATGTCCCAGTAGGTTAACAGATGTCCCCATAGTTTCACAGATGTCCCAATAGTTAACAGATGTCCCAGTAGTTTTACAGATATCCCAGTAGGTTAACAGATGTCCCCATAGTTTCACAGATGTACCAGTAGTTTCACAGATGTCCCAATAGTTTCACAGATGTCCCAATAGTTTCACAGATTTCCCAATAGTTTCACATATGTCCCAGTAGTTTTACACATTTCCCAATAGTTTCACATATGTCCCATTAGTTTCACAGATGTCCCCATAGTTTCACAGATGTGCCAATAGTTTCCCGGATGTCCCAATAGTTTCACAGATGTACCAGTAGTTTAACAGATGTTCCAATAGTTTAACAGATGTCCCAGTAGTTTCACAGATGTCCCAATAGTTTCACAGATGTCCCAGTAGGTTAACAGATGTCCCGATAGTTTCACAGATGTCCCAGTAGTTTCACAGATGTCCCAGTAGTTTCACAGATGTCCCAATAGTTTCACAGATGTCCCACTAGTTTCATAGATGTCCCAATAGTTTAACAGATGTCCCAGTAGGTTAAAAGATGTCCCCATAGTTTCACAGATGTCCCAATAGTTTAACAGATGTCCCAGTAGTTTCACAGACGCCCCAATAGTTTCACATATGTCCCATTAGTTTTACAGATGTCCCCATAGTTTCACAGATGTCCCCATAGTTTCACAGATGTACCAGTAGTTTCACAGATGTCCCAATAGTTTCACAGATGTTCCAATAGTTTCACAGATGTCCCAATAGTTTCACATATGTCCCATTAGTTTCACAGATGACCCCATAGTTTCACAGATGTCCCAATAGTTTCACAGATGTCCCAATAGTTTCACCTATGTCCCATTTTTTTCACAGATGTCCGCATAGTTTCACAGATGTCCCAATAGTTTCACAGATGTACCAGTAGTTTCACGGATGTCCCAATAGTTTCACAGATGTCCCAATAGTTTCACAGATGTCCCAGAAGTTTTACAGACATCCCAGTAGGTTAACAGATGTCCCGATAGTTTCACAGATGTACCAGTAGTTTCACAGATCTCCCAATAGTTTCACATATGTCCCATTAGTTTCACAGATGTCCCCATAGTTTCACAGATGTCCCAATAGTTTAACAGATGTCCCAGTAGTTTTACAGATGTCCCAGTAGTTTCACACATGTCCCAGTAGCTTCACAGACGCCCCAATAGTTTCACATATGTCCCATTAGTTTTACAGATGTCCCCATAGTTTCACAGATGTCCCAGTAGATTAACAGATGTCCCAATAGTTTCACAGATTTCCCTATAGTTTCACATATGTACCAGTAGTTTTACACATTTCCCAATAGTTTCACATATGTCCCATTAGTTTCACAGATGTCCCCATAGTTTCACAGATGTCCCAATAGTTTCCCAGATGTCCCAATAGTTTCACAGATTTACCAGTAGTTTAACAGATGTTCCAATAGTTTAACAGTTGTCCCATTAGTTTTACAGATGTCCCCATAGTTTCACAGATGTCCCCATAGTTTCACAGATGTACCAGTAGTTTCACAGATGTCCCAATAGTTTCACAGATGTTCCAATAGTTTCACAGATGTCCCAATAGTTTCACATATGTCCCATTAGTTTCACAGATGACCCCATAGTTTCACAGATGTCCCAATAGTTTCACAGATGTCCCAATAGTTTCACCTATGTCCCATTTTTTTCACAGATGTCCGCATAGTTTCACAGATGTCCCAATAGTTTCACAGATGTACCAGTAGTTTCACATATGTCCCATTAGTTTCACAGATGTCCCCATAGTTTCACAGATGTCCCAATAGTTTAACAGATGTCCCAGTAGTTTTACAGATGTCCCAGTAGTTTCACACATGTCCCAGTAGTTTCACAGACGCCCCAATAGTTTCACATATGTCCCATTAGTTTTACAGATGTCCCCATAGTTTCACAGATGTCCCAGTAGATTAACAGATGTCCCAATAGTTTCACAGATTTCCCTATAGTTTCACATATGTACCAGTAGTTTTACACATTTCCCAATAGTTTCACATATGTCCCATTAGTTTCACAGATGTCCCCATAGTTTCACAGATGTCCCAATAGTTTCCCAGATGTCCCAATAGTTTCACAGATTTACCAGTAGTTTAACAGATGTTCCAATAGTTTAACAGATGTCCCAGTAGTTTCACAGATGTCCCAGTAGTTTCACAGATGTCCCAGTAGTTTCACATATGTCCTAGTAGTTTAACAGATGTCCCAATAGTTTCACAGATGTCCCAGTAGGTTAACAGATGTCCCCATAGTTTCACAGATGTCCCACTAGTTTCATAGATGTGCCAATAGTTTCACAGATGTCCCAGTAGGTTAACAGATGTCCCCATAGTTTCACAGATGTCCCAATAGTTAACAGATGTCCCAGTAGTTTTACAGATATCCCAGTAGGTTAACAGATGTCCCCATAGTTTCACAGATGTACCAGTAGTTTCACAGATGTCCCAATAGTTTCACAGATGTCCCAATAGTTTCACAGATTTCCCAATAGTTTCACATATGTCCCAGTAGTTTTACACATTTCCCAATAGTTTCACATATGTCCCATTAGTTTCACAGATGTCCCCATAGTTTCACAGATGTGCCAATAGTTTCCCGGATGTCCCAATAGTTTCACAGATGTACCAGTAGTTTAACAGATGTTCCAATAGTTTAACAGATGTCCCAGTAGTTTCACAGATGTCCCAATAGTTTCACAGATGTCCCAGTAGGTTAACAGATGTCCCGATAGTTTCACAGATGTCCCAGTAGTTTCACAGATGTCCCAGTAGTTTCACAGATGTCCCAATAGTTTCACAGATGTCCCACTAGTTTCATAGATGTCCCAATAGTTTAACAGATGTCCCAGTAGGTTAAAAGATGTCCCCATAGTTTCACAGATGTCCCAATAGTTTAACAGATGTCCCAGTAGTTTCACAGACGCCCCAATAGTTTCACATATGTCCCATTAGTTTTACAGATGTCCCCATAGTTTCACAGATGTCCCCATAGTTTCACAGATGTACCAGTAGTTTCACAGATGTCCCAATAGTTTCACAGATGTTCCAATAGTTTCACAGATGTCCCAATAGTTTCACATATGTCCCATTAGTTTCACAGATGACCCCATAGTTTCACAGATGTCCCAATAGTTTCACAGATGTCCCAATAGTTTCACCTATGTCCCATTTTTTTCACAGATGTCCGCATAGTTTCACAGATGTCCCAATAGTTTCACAGATGTACCAGTAGTTTCACGGATGTCCCAATAGTTTCACAGATGTCCCAATAGTTTCACAGATGTCCCAGAAGTTTTACAGACATCCCAGTAGGTTAACAGATGTCCCGATAGTTTCACAGATGTACCAGTAGTTTCACAGATCTCCCAATAGTTTCACATATGTCCCATTAGTTTCACAGATGTCCCCATAGTTTCACAGATGTCCCAATAGTTTAACAGATGTCCCAGTAGTTTTACAGATGTCCCAGTAGTTTCACACATGTCCCAGTAGCTTCACAGACGCCCCAATAGTTTCACATATGTCCCATTAGTTTTACAGATGTCCCCATAGTTTCACAGATGTCCCAGTAGATTAACAGATGTCCCAATAGTTTCACAGATTTCCCTATAGTTTCACATATGTACCAGTAGTTTTACACATTTCCCAATAGTTTCACATATGTCCCATTAGTTTCACAGATGTCCCCATAGTTTCACAGATGTCCCAATAGTTTCCCAGATGTCCCAATAGTTTCACAGATTTACCAGTAGTTTAACAGATGTTCCAATAGTTTAACAGTTGTCCCATTAGTTTTACAGATGTCCCCATAGTTTCACAGATGTCCCCATAGTTTCACAGATGTACCAGTAGTTTCACAGATGTCCCAATAGTTTCACAGATGTTCCAATAGTTTCACAGATGTCCCAATAGTTTCACATATGTCCCATTAGTTTCACAGATGACCCCATAGTTTCACAGATGTCCCAATAGTTTCACAGATGTCCCAATAGTTTCACCTATGTCCCATTTTTTTCACAGATGTCCGCATAGTTTCACAGATGTCCCAATAGTTTCACAGATGTACCAGTAGTTTCACGGATGTCCCAATAGTTTCACAGATGTCCCAATAGTTTCACAGATGTCCCAGAAGTTTCACGGATGTCCCAATAGTTTCACAGATGTCCCAATAGTTTCACAGATGTCCCAGAAGTTTTACAGACATCCCAGTAGGTTAACAGATGTCCCGATAGTTTCACAGATGTACCAGTAGTTTCACAGATCTCCCAATAGTTTCACATATGTCCCATTAGTTTCACAGATGTCCCCATAGTTTCACAGATGTCCCAATAGTTTAACAGATGTCCCAGTAGTTTCACAGACGCCCCAATAGTTTCACATATGTCCCATTAGTTTTACAGATGTCCCCATAGTTTCACAGATGTCCCCATAGTTTCACAGATGTACCAGTAGTTTCACAGATGTCCCAATAGTTTCACAGATGTTCCAATAGTTTCACAGATGTCCCAATAGTTTCACATATGTCCCATTAGTTTCACAGATGACCCCATAGTTTCACAGATGTCCCAATAGTTTCACAGATGTCCCAATAGTTTCACCTATGTCCCATTTTTTTCACAGATGTCCGCATAGTTTCACAGATGTCCCAATAGTTTCACAGATGTACCAGTAGTTTCACGGATGTCCCAATAGTTTCACAGATGTCCCAATAGTTTCACAGATGTCCCAGAAGTTTCACGGATGTCCCAATAGTTTCACAGATGTCCCAATAGTTTCACAGATGTCCCAGAAGTTTTACAGACATCCCAGTAGGTTAACAGATGTCCCGATAGTTTCACAGATGTACCAGTAGTTTCACAGATCTCCCAATAGTTTCACATATGTCCCATTAGTTTCACAGATGTCCCCATAGTTTCACAGATGTCCCAATAGTTTAACAGATGTCCCAGTAGTTTTACAGATGTCCCAGTAGTTTCACACATGTCCCAGTAGTTTCACAGACGCCCCAATAGTTTCACATATGTCCCATTAGTTTTACAGATGTCCCCATAGTTTCACAGATGTCCCAGTAGATTAACAGATGTCCCAATAGTTTCACAGATTTCCCTATAGTTTCACATATGTACCAGTAGTTTTACACATTTCCCAATAGTTTCACATATGTCCCATTAGTTTCACAGATGTCCCCATAGTTTCACAGATGTCCCAATAGTTTCCCAGATGTCCCAATAGTTTCACAGATTTACCAGTAGTTTAACAGATGTTCCAATAGTTTAACAGATGTCCCAGTAGTTTCACAGATGTCCCAGTAGTTTCACAGATGTCCCAGTAGTTTCACATATGTCCTAGTAGTTTAACAGATGTCCCAATAGTTTCACAGATGTCCCAGTAGGTTAACAGATGTCCCCATAGTTTCACAGATGTCCCACTAGTTTCATAGATGTGCCAATAGTTTCACAGATGTCCCAGTAGGTTAACAGATGTCCCCATAGTTTCACAGATGTCCCAATAGTTAACAGATGTCCCAGTAGTTTTACAGATATCCCAGTAGGTTAACAGATGTCCCCATAGTTTCACAGATGTACCAGTAGTTTCACAGATGTCCCAATAGTTTCACAGATGTCCCAATAGTTTCACAGATTTCCCAATAGTTTCACATATGTCCCAGTAGTTTTACACATTTCCCAATAGTTTCACATATGTCCCATTAGTTTCACAGATGTCCCCATAGTTTCACAGATGTGCCAATAGTTTCCCGGATGTCCCAATAGTTTCACAGATGTACCAGTAGTTTAACAGATGTTCCAATAGTTTAACAGATGTCCCAGTAGTTTCACAGATGTCCCAATAGTTTCACAGATGTCCCAGTAGGTTAACAGATGTCCCGATAGTTTCACAGATGTCCCAGTAGTTTCACAGATGTCCCAGTAGTTTCACAGATGTCCCAATAGTTTCACAGATGTCCCACTAGTTTCATAGATGTCCCAATAGTTTAACAGATGTCCCAGTAGGTTAAAAGATGTCCCCATAGTTTCACAGATGTCCCAATAGTTTAACAGATGTCCCAGTAGTTTCACAGACGCCCCAATAGTTTCACATATGTCCCATTAGTTTTACAGATGTCCCCATAGTTTCACAGATGTCCCCATAGTTTCACAGATGTACCAGTAGTTTCACAGATGTCCCAATAGTTTCACAGATGTTCCAATAGTTTCACAGATGTCCCAATAGTTTCACATATGTCCCATTAGTTTCACAGATGACCCCATAGTTTCACAGATGTCCCAATAGTTTCACAGATGTCCCAATAGTTTCACCTATGTCCCATTTGTTTCACAGATGTCCGCATAGTTTCACAGATGTCCCAATAGTTTCACAGATGTACCAGTAGTTTCACGGATGTCCCAATAGTTTCACAGATGTCCCAATAGTTTCACAGATGTCCCAGAAGTTTTACAGACATCCCAGTAGGTTAACAGATGTCCCGATAGTTTCACAGATGTACCAGTAGTTTCACAGATCTCCCAATAGTTTCACATATGTCCCATTAGTTTCACAGATGTCCCCATAGTTTCACAGATGTCCCAATAGTTTAACAGATGTCCCAGTAGTTTTACAGATGTCCCAGTAGTTTCACACATGTCCCAGTAGTTTCACAGACGCCCCAATAGTTTCACATATGTCCCATTAGTTTTACAGATGTCCCCATAGTTTCACAGATGTCCCAGTAGTTTAACAGATGTCCCAATAGTTTCACAGATTTCCCTATAGTTTCACATATGTACCAGTAGTTTTACACATTTCCCAATAGTTTCACATATGTCCCATTAGTTTCACAGATGTCCCCATAGTTTCACAGATGTCCCAATAGTTTCCCAGATGTCCCAATAGTTTCACAGATTTACCAGTAGTTTAACAGATGTTCCAATAGTTTAACAGATGTCCCAGTAGTTTCACAGATGTCCCAGTAGTTTCACAGATGTCCCAGTAGTTTCACATATGTCCTAGTAGTTTAACAGATGTCCCAATAGTTTCACAGATGTCCCAGTAGGTTAACAGATGTCCCCATAGTTTCACAGATGTCCCACTAGTTTCATAGATGTGCCAATAGTTTCACAGATGTCCCAGTAGGTTAACAGATGTCCCCATAGTTTCACAGATGTCCCAATAGTTAACAGATGTCCCAGTAGTTTTACAGATATCCCAGTAGGTTAACAGATGTTCCCATAGTTTCACAGATGTACCAGTAGTTTCACAGATGTCCCAACAGTTTCACAGATGTCCCAATAGTTTCACAGATTTCCCAATAGTTTCACATATGTCCCAGTAGTTTTACACATTTCCCAATAGTTTCACATATGTCCCATTAGTTTCACAGATGTCCCCATAGTTTCACAGATGTGCCAATAGTTTCCCGGATGTCCCAATAGTTTCACAGATGTACCAGTAGTTTAACAGATGTTCCAATAGTTTAACAGATGTCCCAGTAGTTTCACAGATGTCCCAATAGTTTCACAGATGTCCCAGTAGGTTAACAGATGTCCAGATAGTTTCACAGATGTCCCAGTAGTTTCACAGATGTCCCAGTAGTTTCACAGATGTCCCAATAGTTTCACAGATGTCCCACTAGTTTCATAGATGTACCAATAGTTTAACAGATGTCCCAGTAGGTTAAAAGATGTCCCCATAGTTTCACAGATGTCCCAATAGTTAACAGATGTCCCAGTAGTTTTACAGATATCCCAGTAGGTTAACAGATGTCCCCATAGTTTCACAGATGTACCAGTAGTTTCACAGATGTCCCAATAGTTTCACAGATGTCCCAATAGTTTCACAGATTTCCCAATAGTTTCACATATGTCCCAGTAGTTTTACACATTTCCCAATAGTTTCACATATGTCCCATTAGTTTCACAGATGTCCCCATAGTTTCACAGATGTACCAGTAGTTTAACAGATGTTCCAATAGTTTAACAAATGTCCCAGTAGTTTCACAGATGTCCCAGTAGTTTCACAGATGTTCCAGTAGTTTCACAAATGTCCCAGTAGTTTAACAGATGTCCCAATAGTTTCACAGATGTCCCAGACGGTTAACAGATATCCCCATACTTTCACAGATGTACCAGTAGTTTCACAGATGTCCCAATAGTTTCACAGATGTCCCAATAGTTTCACAGATGTCCCAATAGTTTCCCATATGTCCCATTAGTTTCACAGATGACCCCATAGTTTCACAGATGTCCCAATAGTTTCACAGATGTCCCAATAGTTTCACCTATGTCCCATTTGTTTCACAGATGTCCCCATAGTTTCACAGATGTCCCAATAGTTTCACAGATGTACCAGTAGTTTCGCAGATGTCCCAATAGTTTCACAGATGTCCCAATAGTTTCACAGATGTCCCAGAAGTTTTACAGACATCCCAGTAGGTTAACAGATGTCCCGATAGTTTCACAGATTTCCCAATAGTTTCACATATGTACCAGTAGTTTTACACATTTCCCAATAGTTTCACATATGTCCCAATAGTTTCACAGATGTACCAGTAGTTTCACGGATGTCCCAATAGTTTCACAGATGTCCCAATAGTTTCACAGATGTCCCAGAAGTTTTACAGACATCCCAGTAGGTTAACAGATGTCCCGATAGTTTCACAGATGTACCAGTAGTTTCACAGATCTCCCAATAGTTTCACATATGTCCCATTAGTTTCACAGATGTCCCCATAGTTTCACAGATGTCCCAATAGTTTAACAGATGTCCCAGTAGTTTTACAGATGTCCCAGTAGTTTCACACATGTCCCAGTAGTTTCACAGACGCCCCAATAGTTTCACATATGTCCCATTAGTTTTACAGATGTCCCCATAGTTTCACAGATGTCCCAGTAGTTTAACAGATGTCCCAATAGTTTCACAGATTTCCCTATAGTTTCACATATGTACCAGTAGTTTTACACATTTCCCAATAGTTTCACATATGTCCCAATAGTTTCACAGATGTACCAGTAGTTTCACGGATGTCCCAATAGTTTCACAGATGTCCCAATAGTTTCACAGATGTCCCAGAAGTTTTACAGACATCCCAGTAGGTTAACAGATGTCCCGATAGTTTCACAGATGTACCAGTAGTTTCACAGATCTCCCAATAGTTTCACATATGTCCCATTAGTTTCACAGATGTCCCCATAGTTTCACAGATGTCCCAATAGTTTAACAGATGTCCCAGTAGTTTTACAGATGTCCCAGTAGTTTCACACATGTCCCAGTAGTTTCACAGACGCCCCAATAGTTTCACATATGTCCCATTAGTTTTACAGATGTCCCCATAGTTTCACAGATGTCCCAGTAGTTTAACAGATGTCCCAATAGTTTCACAGATTTCCCTATAGTTTCACATATGTACCAGTAGTTTTACACATTTCCCAATAGTTTCACATATGTCCCAGAAGTTTTACAGACATCCCAGTAGGTTAACAGATGTCCCGATAGTTTCACAGATTTCCCAATAGTTTCACATATGTACCAGTAGTTTTACACATTTCCCAATAGTTTCACATATGTCCCAATAGTTTCACAGATGTACCAGTAGTTTCACGGATGTCCCACTAGTTTCACAGATGTCCCAATAGTTTCACAGATGTCCCAGAAGTTTTACAGACATCCCAGTAGGTTAACAGATGTCCCGATAGTTTCACAGATGTACCAGTAGTTTCACAGATCTCCCAATAGTTTCACATATGTCCCATTAGTTTCACAGATGTCCCCATAGTTTCACAGATGTCCCAATAGTTTAACAGATGTCCCAGTAGTTTTACAGATGTCCCAGTAGTTTCACACATGTCCCAGTAGTTTCACAGACGCCCCAATAGTTTCACATATGTCCCATTAGTTTTACAGATGTCCCCATAGTTTCACAGATGTCCCAGTAGTTTAACAGATGTCCCAATAGTTTCACAGATTTCCCTATAGTTTCACATATGTACCAGTAGTTTTACACATTTCCCAATAGTTTCACATATTTCCCATTAGTTTCACAGATGTCCCCATAGTTTCACAGATGTCCCAATAGTTTCCCAGATGTCCCAATAGTTTCACAGATTTACCAGTAGTTTAACAGATGTTCCAATAGTTTAACAGATGTCCCAGTAGTTTCACAGATGTCCCAGTAGTTTCACAGATGTCCCAGTAGTTTCACATATGTCCCAGTAGTTTAACAGATGTCCCAATAGTTTCACAGATGTCCCAGTAGGTTAACAGATGTCCCCATAGTTTCACAGATGTCCCACTAGTTTCATAGATGTGCCAATAGTTTCACAGATGTCCCAGTAGGTTAACAGATGTCCCCATAGTTTCACAGATGTCCCAATAGTTAACAGATGTCCCAGTAGTTTTACAGATATCCCAGTAGGTTAACAGATGTTCCCATAGTTTCACAGATGTACCAGTAGTTTCACAGATGTCCCAACAGTTTCACAGATGTCCCAATAGTTTCACAGATTTCCCAATAGTTTCACATATGTCCCAGTAGTTTTACACATTTCCCAATAGTTTCACATATGTCCCATTAGTTTCACAGATGTCCCCATAGTTTCACAGATGTGCCAATAGTTTCCCGGATGTCCCAATAGTTTCACAGATGTACCAGTAGTTTAACAGATGTTCCAATAGTTTAACAGATGTCCCAGTAGTTTCACAGATGTCCCAATAGTTTCACAGATGTCCCAGTAGGTTAACAGATGTCCCGATAGTTTCACAGATGTCCCAGTAGTTTCACAGATGTCCCAGTAGTTTCACAGATGTCCCAATAGTTTCACAGATGTCCCACTAGTTTCATAGATGTACCAATAGTTTTACACATTTCCCAATAGTTTCACATATGTCCCATTAGTTTCACAGATGTCCCCATAGTTTCACAGATGTACCAGTAGTTTAACAGATGTTCCAATAGTTTAACAAATGTCCCAGTAGTTTCACAGATGTCCCAGTAGTTTCACAGATGTTCCAGTAGTTTCACAGATGTCCCAGTAGTTTAACAGATGTCCCAATAGTTTCACAGATGTCCCAGACGGTTAACAGATATCCCCATACTTTCACAGATGTACCAGTAGTTTCACAGATGTCCCAATAGTTTCACAGATGTCCCAATAGTTTCACAGATGTCCCAATAGTTTCCCATATGTCCCATTAGTTTCACAGATGACCCCATAGTTTCACAGATGTCCCAATAGTTTCACAGATGTCCCAATAGTTTCACCCATGTCCCATTTGTTTCACAGATGTCCCCATAGTTTCACAGATGTCCCAATAGTTTCACAGATGTACCAGTAGTTTCGCAGATGTCCCAATAGTTTCACAGATGTCCCAATAGTTTCACAGATGTCCCAGAAGTTTTACAGACATCCCAGTAGGTTAACAGATGTCCCGATAGTTTCACAGATTTCCCAATAGTTTCACATATGTACCAGTAGTTTCACAGATGTCCCCATAGTTTCACAGATGTCCCAATAGTTTAACAGATGTCCCAGTAGTTTTACAGATGTCCCAGTAGTTTCACACATGTCCCAGTAGTTTCACAGACGCCCCAATAGTTTCACATATGTCTCATTAGTTTTACAGATGTCCCCATAGTTTCACAGATGTCCCAGTAGTTTAACAGATGTCCCAATAGTTTCACAGATTTCCCTATAGTTTCACATATGTACCAGTAGTTTTACACATTTCCCAATAGTTTCACATATGTCCCAGTAGGTTAACAGATATCCCCATACTTTCACAGATGTACCAGTAGTTTCACAGATGTCCCAATAGTTTCACAGATGTCCCAATAGTTTCACAGATGTCCCAATAGTTTCCCATATGTCCCATTAGTTTCACAGATGACCCCATAGTTTCACAGATGTCCCAATAGTTTCACAGATGTCCCAATAGTTTCACCTATGTCCCATTTGTTTCACAGATGTCCCCATAGTTTCACAGATGTCCCAATAGTTTCACAGATGTACCAGTAGTTTCGCAGATGTCCCAATAGTTTCACAGATGTCCCAATAGTTTCACAGATTTACCAGTAGTTTAACAGATGTTCCAATAGTTTAACAGATGTCCCAGTAGTTTCACAGATGTCCCAGTAGTTTCACAGATGTCCCAGTAGTTTCACATATGTCCTAGTAGTTTAACAGATGTCCCAATAGTTTCACAGATGTCCCAGTAGTTTCACAGATGTCCCAATAGTTTCACAGATGTCCCACTAGTTTCATAGATGTACCAATAGTTTTACACATTTCCCAATAGTTTCACATATGTCCCATTAGTTTCACAGATGTCCCCATAGTTTCACAGATGTACCAGTAGTTTAACAGATGTTCCAATAGTTTAACAAATGTCCCAGTAGTTTCACAGATGTCCCAGTAGTTTCACAGATGTTCCAGTAGTTTCACAGATGTCCCAGTAGTTTAACAGATGTCCCAATAGTTTCACAGATGTCCCAGACGGTTAACAGATATCCCCATACTTTCACAGATGTACCAGTAGTTTCACAGATGTCCCAATAGTTTCACAGATGTCCCAATAGTTTCACAGATGTCCCAATAGTTTCCCATATGTCCCATTAGTTTCACAGATGACCCCATAGTTTCACAGATGTCCCAATAGTTTCACAGATGTCCCAATAGTTTCACCCATGTCCCATTTGTTTCACAGATGTCCCCATAGTTTCACAGATGTCCCAATAGTTTCACAGATGTACCAGTAGTTTCGCAGATGTCCCAATAGTTTCACAGATGTCCCAATAGTTTCACAGATGTCCCAGAAGTTTTACAGACATCCCAGTAGGTTAACAGATGTCCCGATAGTTTCACAGATTTCCCAATAGTTTCACATATGTACCAGTAGTTTCACAGATGTCCCCATAGTTTCACAGATGTCCCAATAGTTTAACAGATGTCCCAGTAGTTTTACAGATGTCCCAGTAGTTTCACACATGTCCCAGTAGTTTCACAGACGCCCCAATAGTTTCACATATGTCTCATTAGTTTTACAGATGTCCCCATAGTTTCACAGATGTCCCAGTAGTTTAACAGATGTCCCAATAGTTTCACAGATTTCCCTATAGTTTCACATATGTACCAGTAGTTTTACACATTTCCCAATAGTTTCACATATGTCCCAGTAGGTTAACAGATATCCCCATACTTTCACAGATGTACCAGTAGTTTCACAGATGTCCCAATAGTTTCACAGATGTCCCAATAGTTTCACAGATGTCCCAATAGTTTCCCATATGTCCCATTAGTTTCACAGATGACCCCATAGTTTCACAGATGTCCCAATAGTTTCACAGATGTCCCAATAGTTTCACCTATGTCCCATTTGTTTCACAGATGTCCCCATAGTTTCACAGATGTCCCAATAGTTTCACAGATGTACCAGTAGTTTCGCAGATGTCCCAATAGTTTCACAGATGTCCCAATAGTTTCACAGATGTCCCAGAAGTTTTACAGACATCCCAGTAGGTTAACAGATGTCCCGATAGTTTCACAGATTTCCCAATAGTTTCACATATGTACCAGTAGTTTTACACATTTCCCAATAGTTTCACATATGTCCCAATAGTTTCACAGATGTACCAGTAGTTTCACGGATGTCCCAATAGTTTCACAGATGTCCCAATAGTTTCACAGATGTCCCAGAAGTTTTACAGACATCCCAGTAGGTTAACAGATGTCCCGATAGTTTCACAGATGTACCAGTAGTTTCACAGATCTCCCAATAGTTTCACATATGTCCCATTAGTTTCACAGATGTCCCCATAGTTTCACAGATGTCCCAATAGTTTAACAGATGTCCCAGTAGTTTTACAGATGTCCCAGTAGTTTCACACATGTCCCAGTAGTTTCACAGACGCCCCAATAGTTTCACATATGTCCCATTAGTTTTACAGATGTCCCCATAGTTTCACAGATGTCCCAGTAGTTTAACAGATGTCCCAATAGTTTCACAGATTTCCCTATAGTTTCACATATGTACCAGTAGTTTTACACATTTCCCAATAGTTTCACATATTTCCCATTAGTTTCACAGATGTCCCCATAGTTTCACAGATGTCCCAATAGTTTCCCAGATGTCCCAATAGTTTCACAGATTTACCAGTAGTTTAACAGATGTTCCAATAGTTTAACAGATGTCCCAGTAGTTTCACAGATGTCCCAGTAGTTTCACAGATGTCCCAGTAGTTTCACATATGTCCCAGTAGTTTAACAGATGTCCCAATAGTTTCACAGATGTCCCAGTAGGTTAACAGATGTCCCCATAGTTTCACAGATGTCCCACTAGTTTCATAGATGTGCCAATAGTTTCACAGATGTCCCAGTAGGTTAACAGATGTCCCCATAGTTTCACAGATGTCCCAATAGTTAACAGATGTCCCAGTAGTTTTACAGATATCCCAGTAGGTTAACAGATGTTCCCATAGTTTCACAGATGTACCAGTAGTTTCACAGATGTCCCAACAGTTTCACAGATGTCCCAATAGTTTCACAGATTTCCCAATAGTTTCACATATGTCCCAGTAGTTTTACACATTTCCCAATAGTTTCACATATGTCCCATTAGTTTCACAGATGTCCCCATAGTTTCACAGATGTGCCAATAGTTTCCCGGATGTCCCAATAGTTTCACAGATGTACCAGTAGTTTAACAGATGTTCCAATAGTTTAACAGATGTCCCAGTAGTTTCACAGATGTCCCAATAGTTTCACAGATGTCCCAGTAGGTTAACAGATGTCCCGATAGTTTCACAGATGTCCCAGTAGTTTCACAGATGTCCCAGTAGTTTCACAGATGTCCCAATAGTTTCACAGATGTCCCACTAGTTTCATAGATGTACCAATAGTTTAACAGATGTCCCAGTAGGTTAAAAGATGTCCCCATAGTTTCACAGATGTCCCAATAGTTAACAGATGTCCCAGTAGTTTTACAGATATCCCAGTAGGTTAACAGATGTCCCCATAGTTTCACAGATGTACCAGTAGTTTCACAGATGTCCCAATAGTTTCACAGATGTCCCAATAGTTTCACAGATTTCCCAATAGTTTCACATATGTCCCAGTAGTTTTACACATTTCCCAATAGTTTCACATATGTCCCATTAGTTTCACAGATGTCCCCATAGTTTCACAGATGTACCAGTAGTTTAACAGATGTTCCAATAGTTTAACAAATGTCCCAGTAGTTTCACAGATGTCCCAGTAGTTTCACAGATGTTCCAGTAGTTTCACAGATGTCCCAGTAGTTTAACAGATGTCCCAATAGTTTCACAGATGTCCCAGACGGTTAACAGATATCCCCATACTTTCACAGATGTACCAGTAGTTTCACAGATGTCCCAATAGTTTCACAGATGTCCCAATAGTTTCACAGATGTCCCAATAGTTTCCCATATGTCCCATTAGTTTCACAGATGACCCCATAGTTTCACAGATGTCCCAATAGTTTCACAGATGTCCCAATAGTTTCACCCATGTCCCATTTGTTTCACAGATGTCCCCATAGTTTCACAGATGTCCCAATAGTTTCACAGATGTACCAGTAGTTTCGCAGATGTCCCAATAGTTTCACAGATGTCCCAGAAGTTTTACAGACATCCCAGTAAGTTAACAGATGTCCCGATAGTTTCACAGATTTCCCAATAGTTTCACATATGTACCAGTAGTTTTACACATTTCCCAATAGTTTCACATATGTCCCAATAGTTTCACAGATGTACCAGTAGTTTCACGGATGTCCCAATAGTTTCACAGATGTCCCAATAGTTTCACAGATGTCCCAGAAGTTTTACAGACATCCCAGTAGGTTAACAGATGTCCCGATAGTTTCACAGATGTACCAGTAGTTTCACAGATCTCCCAATAGTTTCACATATGTCCCATTAGTTTCACAGATGTCCCCATAGTTTCACAGATGTCCCAATAGTTTAACAGATGTCCCAGTAGTTTTACAGATGTCCCAGTAGTTTCACACATGTCCCAGTAGTTTCACAGACGCCCCAATAGTTTCACATATGTCTCATTAGTTTTACAGATGTCCCCATAGTTTCACAGATGTCCCAGTAGTTTAACAGATGTCCCAATAGTTTCACAGATTTCCCTATAGTTTCACATATGTACCAGTAGTTTTACACATTTCCCAATAGTTTCACATATGTCCCAGTAGGTTAACAGATATCCCCATACTTTCACAGATGTACCAGTAGTTTCACAGATGTCCCAATAGTTTCACAGATGTCCCAATAGTTTCACAGATGTCCCAATAGTTTCCCATATGTCCCATTAGTTTCACAGATGACCCCATAGTTTCACAGATGTCCCAATAGTTTCACAGATGTCCCAATAGTTTCACCTATGTCCCATTTGTTTCACAGATGTCCCCATAGTTTCACAGATGTCCCAATAGTTTCACAGATGTACCAGTAGTTTCGCAGATGTCCCAATAGTTTCACAGATGTCCCAATAGTTTCACAGATGTCCCAGAAGTTTTACAGACATCCCAGTAGGTTAACAGATGTCCCGATAGTTTCACAGATTTCCCAATAGTTTCACATATGTACCAGTAGTTTTACACATTTCCCAATAGTTTCACATATGTCCCAATAGTTTCACAGATGTACCAGTAGTTTCACGGATGTCCCAATAGTTTCACAGATGTCCCAATAGTTTCACAGATGTCCCAGAAGTTTTACAGACATCCCAGTAGGTTAACAGATGTCCCGATAGTTTCACAGATGTACCAGTAGTTTCACAGATCTCCCAATAGTTTCACATATGTCCCATTAGTTTCACAGATGTCCCCATAGTTTCACAGATGTCCCAATAGTTTAACAGATGTCCCAGTAGTTTTACAGATGTCCCAGTAGTTTCACACATGTCCCAGTAGTTTCACAGACGCCCCAATAGGTTCACATATGTCCCATTAGTTTTACAGATGTCCCCATAGTTTCACAGATGTCCCAGTAGTTTAACAGATGTCCCAATAGTTTCACAGATTTCCCTATAGTTTCACATATGTACCAGTAGTTTTACACATTTCCCAATAGTTTCACATATTTCCCATTAGTTTCACAGATGTCCCCATAGTTTCACAGATGTCCCAATAGTTTCCCAGATGTCCCAATAGTTTCACAGATTTACCAGTAGTTTAACAGATGTTCCAATAGTTTAACAGATGTCCCAGTAGTTTCACAGATGTCCCAGTAGTTTCACAGATGTCCCAGTAGTTTCACATATGTCCCAGTAGTTTAACAGATGTCCCAATAGTTTCACAGATGTCCCAGTAGGTTAACAGATGTCCCCATAGTTTCACAGATGTCCCACTAGTTTCATAGATGTGCCAATAGTTTCACAGATGTCCCAGTAGGTTAACAGATGTCCCCATAGTTTCACAGATGTCCCAATAGTTAACAGATGTCCCAGTAGTTTTACAGATATCCCAGTAGTTTTACACATTTCCCAATAGTTTCACATATGTCCCATTAGTTTCACAGATGTCCCCATAGTTTCACAGATGTACCAGTAGTTTAACAGATGTTCCAATAGTTTAACAAATGTCCCAGTAGTTTCACAGATGTCCCAGTAGTTTCACAGATGTTCCAGTAGTTTCACAGATGTCCCAGTAGTTTAACAGATGTCCCAATAGTTTCACAGATGTCCCAGTAGGTTAACAGATATCCCCATACTTTCACAGATGTACCAGTAGTTTCACAGATGTCCCAATAGTTTCACAGATGTCCCAATAGTTTCACAGATGTCCCAATAGTTTCCCATATGTCCCATTAGTTTCACAGATGACCCCATAGTTTCACAGATGTCCCAATAGTTTCACAGATGTCCCAATAGTTTCACCTATGTCCCATTTGTTTCACAGATGTCCCCATAGTTTCACAGATGTCCCAATAGTTTCACAGATGTACCAGTAGTTTCGCAGATGTCCCAATAGTTTCACAGATGTCCCAATAGTTTCACAGATGTCCCAGAAGTTTTACAGACATCCCAGTAGGTTAACAGATGTCCCGATAGTTTCACAGATTTCCCAATAGTTTCACATATGTACCAGTAGTTTTACACATTTCCCAATAGTTTCACATATGTCCCAATAGTTTCACAGATGTACCAGTAGTTTCACGGATGTCCCAATAGTTTCACAGATGTCCCAATAGTTTCACAGATGTCCCAGAAGTTTTACAGACATCCCAGTAGGTTAACAGATGTCCCGATAGTTTCACAGATGTACCAGTAGTTTCACAGATCTCCCAATAGTTTCACATATGTCCCATTAGTTTCACAGATGTCCCCATAGTTTCACAGATGTCCCAATAGTTTAACAGATGTCCCAGTAGTTTTACAGATGTCCCAGTAGTTTCACACATGTCCCAGTAGTTTCACAGACGCCCCAATAGTTTCACATATGTCCCATTAGTTTTACAGATGTCCCCATAGTTCCGCAGATGTCCCAGTAGTTTAACAGATGTCCCAATAGTTTCACAGATTTCCCTATAGTTTCACATATGTACCAGTAGTTTTACACATTTCCCAATAGTTTAACATATGTCCCATTAGTTTCACAGATGTCCCCATAGTTTCACAGATGTCCCAATAGTTTCCCAGATGTCCCAATAGTTTCACAGATTTACCAGTAGTTTAACAGATGTTCCAATAGTTTAACAGATGTCCCAGTAGTTTCACAGATGTCCCAGTAGTTTCACAGATGTCCCAGTAGTTTCACATATGTCCCAGTAGTTTAACAGATGTCCCAATAGTTTCACAGATGTCCCAGTAGATTAACAGATGTCCCCATAGTTTCACAGATGTCCCACTAGTTTCATAGATGTGCCAATAGTTTCACAGATGTCCCAGTAGGTTAACAGATGTCCCCATAGTTTCACAGATGTCCCAATAGTTAACAGATGTCCCAGTAGTTTTACAGATATCCCAGTAGGTTAACAGATGTCCCCATAGTTTCACAGATGTACCAGTAGTTTCACAGATGTCCCAATAGTTTCACAGATGTCCCAATAGTTTCACAGATTTCCCAATAGTTTCACATATGTCCCAGTAGTTTTACACATTTCCCAATAGTTTCACATATGTCCCATTAGTTTCACAGATGTCCCCATAGTTTCACAGATGTGCCAATAGTTTCCCGGATGTCCCAATAGTTTCACAGATGTACCAGTAGTTTAACAGATGTTCCAATAGTTTAACAGATGTCCCAGTAGTTTCACAGATGTCCCAATAGTTTCACAGATGTCCCAGTAGGTTAACAGATGTCCCGATAGTTTCACAGATGTCCCAGTAGTTTCACAGATGTCCCAGTAGTTTCACAGATGTCCCAATAGTTTCACAGATGTCCCACTAGTTTCATAGATGTCCCAATAGTTTAACAGATGTCCCAGTAGGTTAAAAGATGTCCCCATAGTTTCACAGATGTCCCAATAGTTAACAGATGTCCCACTAGTTTTACAGATATCCCAGTAGGTTAACAGATGTCCCCATAGTTTCACAGATGTACCAGTAGTTTCACAGATGTCCCAATAGTTTCACAGATGTCCCAATAGTTTCACAGATTTCCCAATAGTTTCACATATGTCCCAGTAGTTTTACACATTTCCCAATAGTTTCACATATGTCCCATTAGTTTCACAGATGTCCCCATAGTTTCACAGATGTACCAGTAGTTTAACAGATGTTCCAATAGTTTAACAAATGTCCCAGTAGTTTCACAGATGTCCCAGTAGTTTCACAGATGTTCCAGTAGTTTCACAGATGTCCCAGTAGTTTAACAGATGTCCCAATAGTTTCACAGATGTCCCAGTAGGTTAACAGATATCCCCATAGTTTCACAGATGTACCTGTAGTTTCACAGATGTCCCAATAGTTTCACAGATGTCCCAATAGTTTCACAGATGTCCCAATAGTTTCCCATATGTCCCATTAGTTTCACAGATGACCCCATAGTTTCACAGATGTCCCAATAGTTTCACAGATGTCCCAATAGTTTCACAGATGTCCCAATAGTTTCACAGATGTACCAGTAGTTTAACAGATGTCCCAGTAGTTTTACAGATGTCCCAGTAGTTTCACCCATGTCTCAGTAGTTTCACAGACGCCCCAATAGTTTCACATATGTCCCATTAGTTTTACAGATGTCCCCATAGTTTCACAGATGTCCCAGTAGTTTAACAGATGTCCCAATAGTTTCACAGATTTCCCTATAGTTTCACATATGTACCAGTAGTTTTACACATTTCCCAATAGTTTCACATATGTCCCATTAGTTTCACAGATGTCCCCATAGTTTCACAGATGTCCCAATAGTTTCCCAGATGTCCCAATAGTTTCACAGATTTACCAGTAGTTTAACAGATGTTCCAATAGTTTAACAGATGTCCCAGTAGTTTCACAGATGTCCCAATAGTTTCACAGATGTCCCAGTAGGTTAACAGATGTCCCGATAGTTTCACAGATGTCCCAGTAGTTTCACAGATGTCCCAGTAGTTTCACAGATGTCCCAATAGTTTCACAGATGTCCCACTAGTTTCATAGATGTCCCAATAGTTTAACAGATGTCCCAGTAGGTTAAAAGATGTCCCCATAGTTTCACAGATGTCCCAATAGTTAACAGATGTCCCAGTAGTTTTACAGATATCCCAGTAGGTTAACAGATGTCCCCATAGTTTCACAGATGTACCAGTAGTTTCACAGATGTCCCAATAGTTTCACAGATGTCCCAATAGTTTCACAGATTTCCCAATAGTTTCACATATGTCCCAGTAGTTTTACACATTTCCCAATAGTTTCACATATGTCCCATTAGTTTCACAGATGTCCCCATAGTTTCACAGATGTACCAGTAGTTTAACAGATGTTCCAATAGTTTAACAAATGTCCCAGTAGTTTCACAGATGTCCCAGTAGTTTCACAGATGTTCCAGTAGTTTCACAGATGTCCCAGTAGTTTAACAGATGTCCCAATAGTTTCACAGATGTCCCAGTAGGTTAACAGATATCCCCATAGTTTCACAGATGTACCAGTAGTTTCACAGATGTCCCAATAGTTTCACAGATGTCCCAATAGTTTCACAGATGTCCCAATAGTTTCCCATATGTCCCATTAGTTTCACAGATGACCCCATAGTTTCACAGATGTCCCAATAGTTTCACAGATGTCCCAATAGTTTCACAGATGTCCCAATAGTTTCACAGATGTACCAGTAGTTTAACAGATGTCCCAGTAGTTTTACAGATGTCCCAGTAGTTTCACCCATGTCTCAGTAGTTTCACAGACGCCCCAATAGTTTCACATATGTCCCATTAGTTTTACAGATGTCCCCATAGTTTCACAGATGTCCCAGTAGTTTAACAGATGTCTCAATAGTTTCACAGATTTCCCTATAGTTTCACATATGTACCAGTAGTTTTACACATTTCCCAATAGTTTCACATATGTCCCATTAGTTTCACAGATGTCCCCATAGTTTCACAGATGTCCCAATAGTTTCCCAGATGTCCCAATAGTTTCACAGATTTACCAGTAGTTTAACAGATGTTCCAATAGTTTAACAGATGTCCCAGTAGTTTCACAGATGTCCCAGTAGTTTCACAGATGTCCCAGTAGTTTCACATATGTCCCAGTAGTTTAACAGATGTCCCAATAGTTTCACAGATGTCCCAGTAGGTTAACAGATGTCCCCATAGTTTCACAGATGTCCCACTAGTTTCATAGATGTGCCAATAGTTTCACAGATGTCCCAATAGTTTCACAGATGTACCAGTAGTTTCACGGATGTCCCAATAGTTTCACAGATGTCCCAATAGTTTCACAGATGTCCCAGAAGTTTTACAGACATCCCAGTAGGTTAACAGATGTCCCGATAGTTTCACAGATGTACCAGTAGTTTCACAGATCTCCCAATAGTTTCACATATGTCCCATTAGTTTCACAGATGTCCCCATAGTTTCACAGATGTCCCAATAGTTTAACAGATGTCCCAGTAGTTTTACAGATGTCCCAGTAGTTTCACACATGTCCCAGTAGTTTCACAGACGCCCCAATAGTTTCACATATGTCCCATTAGTTTTACAGATGTCCCCATAGTTTCACAGATGTCCCAGTAGTTTAACAGATGTCCCAATAGTTTCACAGATTTCCCTATAGTTTCACATATGTACCAGTAGTTTTACACATTTCCCAATAGTTTCACATATGTCCCATTAGTTTCACAGATGTCCCCATAGTTTCACAGATGTCCCAATAGTTTCCCAGATGTCCCAATAGTTTCACAGATTTACCAGTAGTTTAACAGATGTTCCAATAGTTTAACAGATGTCCCAGTAGTTTCACAGATGTCCCAGTAGTTTCACAGATGTCCCAGTAGTTTCACATATGTCCCAGTAGTTTAACAGATGTCCCAATAGTTTCACAGATGTCCCAGTAGGTTAACAGATGTCCCCATAGTTTCACAGATGTCCCACTAGTTTCATAGATGTGCCAATAGTTTCACAGATGTCCCAGTAGGTTAACAGATGTCCCCATAGTTTCACAGATGTCCCAATAGTTAACAGATGTCCCAGTAGTTTTACAGATATCCCAGTAGTTTTACACATTTCCCAATAGTTTCACATATGTCCCATTAGTTTCACAGATGTCCCCATAGTTTCACAGATGTACCAGTAGTTTAACAGATGTTCCAATAGTTTAACAAATGTCCCAGTAGTTTCACAGATGTCCCAGTAGTTTCACTGATGTTCCAGTAGTTTCACAGATGTCCCAGTAGTTTAACAGATGTCCCAATAGTTTCACAGATGTCCCAGTAGGTTAACAGATATCCCCATACTTTCACAGATGTACCAGTAGTTTCACAGATGTCCCAATAGTTTCACAGATGTCCCAATAGTTTCACAGATGTCCCAATAGTTTCCCATATGTTCCATTAGTTTCACAGATGACCCCATAGTTTCACAGATGTCCCAATAGTTTCACAGATGTCCCAATAGTTTCACCTATGTCCCATTTGTTTCACAGATGTCCCCATAGTTTCACAGATGTCCCAATAGTTTCACAGATGTACCAGTAGTTTCGCAGATGTCCCAATAGTTTCACAGATGTCCCAATAGTTTCACAGATGTCCCAGAAGTTTTACAGACATCCCAGTAGGTTAACAGATGTCCCGATAGTTTCACAGATTTCCCAATAGTTTCACATATGTACCAGTAGTTTTACACATTTCCCAATAGTTTCACATATGTCCCAATAGTTTCACAGATGTACCAGTAGTTTCACGGATGTCCCAATAGTTTCACAGATGTCCCAATAGTTTCACAGATGTCCCAGAAGTTTTACAGACATCCCAGTAGGTTAACAGATGTCCCGATAGTTTCACAGATGTACCAGTAGTTTCACAGATCTCCCAATAGTTTCACATATGTCCCATTAGTTTCACAGATGTCCCCATAGTTTCACAGATGTCCCAATAGTTTAACAGATGTCCCAGTAGTTTTACAGATGTCCCAGTAGTTTCACACATGTCCCAGTAGTTTCACAGACGCCCCAATAGTTTCACATATGTCCCATTAGTTTTACAGATGTCCCCATAGTTTCACAGATGTCCCAGTAGTTTAACAGATGTCCCAATAGTTTCACAGATTTCCCTATAGTTTCACATATGTACCAGTAGTTTTACACATTTCCCAATAGTTTCACATATGTCCCATTAGTTTCACAGATGTCCCCATAGTTTCACAGATGTCCCAATAGTTTCCCAGATGTCCCAATAGTTTCACAGATTTACCAGTAGTTTAACAGATGTTCCAATAGTTTAACAGATGTCCCAGTAAATTTTGATTTAAAGCTTTCGTGACTGCAGTAATTCATATTCTTAGTTTTTTCGGTAAAGTCACGTTGAAGAGAAACAACAAAATAACAAAATATATATAAAACAATAAAAAATTCTCACGACGTTTCGACCATAACTCAAACGGTCATCATCAGGTGTGTCGGTTTGCATAAATTTATGTCCCAATAGTTAACAGATGTCCCAGTAGTTTTACAGATATCCCAGTAGGTTAACAGATGTCCCCATAGTTTCACAGATGTACCAGTAGTTTCACAGATGTCCCAATAGTTTCACAGATGTCCCAATAGTTTCACAGATTTCCCAATAGTTTCACATATGTCCCAGTAGTTTTACACATTTCCCAATAGTTTCACATATGTCCCATTAGTTTCACAGATGTCCCCATAGTTTCACAGATGTGCCAATAGTTTCCCGGATGTCCCAATAGTTTCACAGATGTACCAGTAGTTTAACAGATGTTCCAATAGTTTAACAGATGTCCCAGTAGTTTCACAGATGTCCCAATAGTTTCACAGATGTCCCAGTAGGTTAACAGATGTCCCGATAGTTTCACAGATGTCCCAGTAGTTTCACAGATGTCCCAGTAGTTTCACAGATGTCCCAATAGTTTCACAGATGTCCCACTAGTTTCATAGATGTCCCAATAGTTTAACAGATGTCCCAGTAGGTTAAAAGATGTCCCCATAGTTTCACAGATGTCCCAATAGTTAACAGATGTCCCAGTAGTTTTACAGATATCCCAGTAGGTTAACAGATGTCCCCATAGTTTCACAGATGTACCAGTAGTTTCACAGATGTCCCAATAGTTTCACAGATGTCCCAATAGTTTCACAGATTTCCCAATAGTTTCACATATGTCCCAGTAGTTTTACACATTTCCCAATAGTTTCACATATGTCCCATTAGTTTCACAGATGTCCCCATAGTTTCACAGATGTACCAGTAGTTTAACAGATGTTCCAATAGTTTAACAAATGTCCCAGTAATTTCACAGATGTCCCAGTAGTTTCACAGATGTTCCAGTAGTTTCACAGATGTCCCAGTAGTTTAACAGATGTCCCAATAGTTTCACAGATGTCCCAGTAGGTTAACAGATATCCCCATAGTTTCACAGATGTACCAGTAGTTTCACAGATGTCCCAATAGTTTCACAGATGTCCCAATAGTTTCACAGATGTCCCAATAGTTTCCCATATGTCCCATTAGTTTCACAGATGACCCCATAGTTTCACAGATGTCCCAATAGTTTCACAGATGTCCCAATAGTTTCACAGATGTCCCAATAGTTTCACAGATGTACCAGTAGTTTAACAGATGTCCCAGTAGTTTTACAGATGTCCCAGTAGTTTCACCCATGTCTCAGTAGTTTCACAGACGCCCCAATAGTTTCACATATGTCCCATTAGTTTTACAGATGTCCCCATAGTTTCACAGATGTCCCAGTAGTTTAACAGATGTCCCAATAGTTTCACAGATTCCCCTATAGTTTCACATATGTACCAGTAGTTTTACACATTTCCCAATAGTTTCACATATGTCCCATTAGTTTCACAGATGTCCCCATAGTTTCACAGATGTCCCAATAGTTTCCCAGATGTCCCAATAGTTTCACAGATTTACCAGTAGTTTAACAGATGTTCCAATAGTTTAACAGATGTCCCAGTAGTTTCACAGATGTCCCAATAGTTTCACAGATGTCCCAGTAGGTTAACAGATGTCCCGATAGTTTCACAGATGTCCCAGTAGTTTCACAGATGTCCCAGTAGTTTCACAGATGTCCCAATAGTTTCACAGATGTCCCACTAGTTTCATAGATGTCCCAATAGTTTAACAGATGTCACAGTAGGTTAAAAGATGTCCCCATAGTTTCACAGATGTCCCAATAGTTAACAGATGTCCCAGTAGTTTTACAGATATCCCAGTAGGTTAACAGATGTCCCCATAGTTTCACAGATGTACCAGTAGTTTCACAGATGTCCCAATAGTTTCACAGATGTCCCAATAGTTTCACAGATTTCCCAATAGTTTCACATATGTCCCAGTAGTTTTACACATTTCCCAATAGTTTCACATATGTCCCATTAGTTTCACAGATGTCCCCATAGTTTCACAGATGTACCAGTAGTTTAACAGATGTTCCAATAGTTTAACAAATGTCCCAGTAGTTTCACAGATGTCCCAGTAGTTTCACAGATGTTCCAGTAGTTTCACAGATGTCCCAGTAGTTTAACAGATGTCCCAATAGTTTCACAGATGTCCCAGTAGGTTAACAGATATCCCCATAGTTTCACAGATGTACCAGTAGTTTCACAGATGTCCCAATAGTTTCACAGATGTCCCAATAGTTTCACAGATGTCCCAATAGTTTCCCATATGTCCCATTAGTTTCACAGATGACCCCATAGTTTCACAGATGTCCCAATAGTTTCACAGATGTCCCAATAGTTTCACAGATGTCCCAATAGTTTCACAGATGTACCAGTAGTTTAACAGATGTCCCAGTAGTTTTACAGATGTCCCAGTAGTTTCACCCATGTCTCAGTAGTTTCACAGACGCCCCAATAGTTTCACATATGTCCCATTAGTTTTACAGATGTCCCCATAGTTTCACAGATGTCCCAGTAGTTTAACAGATGTCCCAATAGTTTCACAGATTTCCCTATAGTTTCACATATGTACCAGTAGTTTTACACATTTCCCAATAGTTTCACATATGTCCCATTAGTTTCACAGATGTCCCCATAGTTTCACAGATGTCCCAATAGTTTCCCAGATGTCCCAATAGTTTCACAGATTTACCAGTAGTTTAACAGATGTTCCAATAGTTTAACAGATGTCCCAGTAGTTTCACAGATGTCCCAGTAGTTTCACAGATGTCCCAGTAGTTTCACATATGTCCCAGTAGTTTAACAGATGTCCCAATAGTTTCACAGATGTCCCAGTAGGTTAACAGATGTCCCCATAGTTTCACAGATGTCCCACTAGTTTCATAGATGTGCCAATAGTTTCACAGATGTCCCAGTAGGTTAACAGATGTCCCCATAGTTTCACAGATGTCCCAATAGTTAACAGATGTCCCAGTAGTTTTACAGATATCCCAGTAGGTTAACAGATGTCCCCATAGTTTCACAGATGTACCAGTAGTTTCACAGATGTCCCAATAGTTTCACAGATGTCCCAATAGTTTCACAGATTTCCCAATAGTTTCACATATGTCCCAGTAGTTTTACACATTTCCCAATAGTTTCACATATGTCCCATTAGTTTCACAGATGTCCCCATAGTTTCACAGATGTGCCAATAGTTTCCCGGATGTCCCAATAGTTTCACAGATGTACCAGTAGTTTAACAGATGTTCCAATAGTTTAACAGATGTCCCAGTAGTTTCACAGATGTCCCAATAGTTTCACAGATGTCCCAGTAGGTTAACAGATGTCCCGATAGTTTCACAGATGTCCCAGTAGTTTCACAGATGTCCCAGTAGTTTCACAGATGTCCCAATAGTTTCACAGATGTCCCACTAGTTTCATAGATGTCCCAATAGTTTAACAGATGTCCCAGTAGGTTAAAAGATGTCCCCATAGTTTCACAGATGTCCCAATAGTTAACAGATGTCCCAGTAGTTTTACAGATATCCCAGTAGGTTAACAGATGTCCCCATAGTTTCACAGATGTACCAGTAGTTTCACAGATGTCCCAATAGTTTCACAGATGTCCCAATAGTTTCACAGATTTCCCAATAGTTTCACATATGTCCCAGTAGTTTTACACATTTCCCAATAGTTTCACATATGTCCCATTAGTTTCACAGATGTCCCCATAGTTTCACAGATGTACCAGTAGTTTAACAGATGTTCCAATAGTTTAACAAATGTCCCAGTAGTTTCACAGATGTCCCAGTAGTTTCACAGATGTTCCAGTAGTTTCACAGATGTCCCAGTAGTTTAACAGATGTCCCAATAGTTTCACAGATGTCCCATTAGGTTAACAGATATCCCCATAGTTTCACAGATGTACCAGTAGTTTCACAGATGTCCCAATAGTTTCACAGATGTCCCAATAGTTTCACAGATGTCCCAATAGTTTCCCATATGTCCCATTAGTTTCACAGATGACCCCATAGTTTCACAGATGTCCCAATAGTTTCACAGATGTCCCAATAGTTTCACCTATGTCCCATTTGTTTCACAGATGTCCCCATAGTTTCACAGATGTCCCAATAGTTTCACAGATGTACCAGTAGTTTCGCAGATGTCCCAATAGTTTCACAGATGTCCCAATAGTTTCACAGATGTCCCAGAAGTTTTACAGACATCCCAGTAGGTTAACAGATGTCCCGATAGTTTCACAGATTTCCCAATAGTTTTACATATGTACCAGTAGTTTTACACATTTCCAAATAGTTTTACATATGTCCCATTAGTTTCACAGATGTCCCCATAGTTTCACAGATGTCCCAATAGTTTCCCAGATGTCCCAATAGTTTCACAGATATACCAGTAGTTTAACAGATGTTCCAATAGTTTAACAGATGTCACAGTAGTTTCACAGATGTACCAGTAGTTTCACGGATGTCCCAATAGTTTCACAGATGTCCCAATAGTTTCACAGATGTCCCAGAAGTTTTACAGACATCCCAGTAGGTTAACAGATGTCCCGATAGTTTCACAGATGTACCAGTAGTTTCACAGATCTCCCAATAGTTTCACATATGTCCCATTAGTTTCACAGATGTCCCCATAGTTTCACAGATGTCCCAATAGTTTAACAGATGTCCCAGTAGTTTTACAGATGTCCCAGTAGTTTCACACATGTCCCAGTAGTTTCACAGACGCCCCAATAGTTTCACATATGTCCCATTAGTTTTACAGATGTCCCCATAGTTTCACAGATGTCCCAGTAGTTTAACAGATGTCCCAATAGTTTCACAGATTTCCCTATAGTTTCACATATGTACCAGTAGTTTAACACATTTCTTAATAGTTTAACATATGTCCCATTAGTTTCACAGATGTCCCCATAGTTTCACAGATGTCCCAATAGTTTCCCAGATGTCCCAATAGTTTCACAGATTTACCAGTAGTTTAACAGATGTTCCAATAGTTTAACAGATGTCCCAGTAGTTTCACAGATGTCCCATTAGTTTCACAGATGTCCCAGTAGTTTCACATATGTCCCAGTAGTTTAACAGATGTCCCAATAGTTTCACAGATGTCCCAGTAGGTTAACAGATGTCCCCATAGTTTCACAGATATCCCACTAGTTTCATAGATGTCCCAATAGTTTCACAGATGTCCCAGTAGGTTAACAGATGTCCCCATAGTTTCACAGATGTCCCAATAGTTAACAGATGTCCCAGTAGTTTTACAGATATCCCAGTAGGTTAACAGATGTCCCCATAGTTTCACAGATGTACCAGTAGTTTCACAGATGTCCCAATAGTTTCACAGATGTCCCAATAGTTTCACAGATTTCCCAATAGTTTCACATATGTCCCAGTAGTTTTACACATTTCCCAATAGTTTCACATATGTCCCATTAGTTTCACAGATGTCCCCATAGTTTCACAGATGTGCCAATAGTTTCCCGGATGTCCCAATAGTTTCACAGATGTACCAGTAGTTTAACAGATGTTCCAATAGTTTAACAGATGTCCCAGTAGTTTCACAGATGTCCCAATAGTTTCACAGATGTCCCAGTAGGTTAACAGATGTCCCGATAGTTTCACAGATGTCCCAGTAGTTTCACAGATGTACCAGTAGTTTAACAGATGTTCCAATAGTTTAACAGATGTCCCAGTAGTTTCACAGATGTACCAGTAGTTTAACAGATGTTCCAATAGTTTACCAGATGTCACAGTAGTTTCACAGATGTCCCAGTAGTTTCACAGATGTCCCAGTAGTTTCACAGATGTCCCAGTAGTTTAACAGATGTCCCAATAGTTTTACAGATGTCCCAGTAGGTTAACAGATGTCCCCATAGTTTCACAGATGTCCCACTAGTTTCATAGATGTCCCAATAGTTTTACAGATGTCCCAGTAGGTTAAAAGATGTCCCCATAGTTTCACAGATGTCCCAATAGTTAACAGATGTCCCAGTAGTTTTACAGATATCCCAGTAGGTTAACAGATGTCCCCATAGTCTCACAGATGTCCCACTAGTTTCATAGATGTGCCAATAGTTTCACAGATGTCCAGGAAGGTTAACAGATGTCCCCATAGTTTCACAGATGTCCCAATAGTTAACAGATGTCCCAGTAGTTTTACAGATATCCCAGTAGGTTAACAGATGTCCCCATAGTTTCACAGATGTCCCAGTAGTTTAACAGATGTCCCAATAGTTTCACAGATTTCCCTATAGTTTCACATATGTACCAGTAGTTTAACAGATGACCCCATAGTTTCACAGATGTCCCAATAGTTTCACAGATGTCCCAATAGTTTCACCTATGTCCCATTTGTTTCACAGATGTCCCCATAGTTTCACAGATGTCCCAATAGTTTCACAGATGTACCAGTAGTTTCGCAGATGTCCCAATAGTTTCACAGATGTCCCAATAGTTTCACAGATGTCCCAGAAGTTTTACAGACATCCCAGTAGGTTAACAGATGTCCCGATAGTTTCACAGATTTCCCAATAGTTTTACATATGTACCAGTAGTTTTACACATTTCCAAATAGTTTTACATATGTCCCATTAGTTTCACAGATGTTCCCATAGTTTCACAGATGTCCCAATAGTTTACCAGATGTCCCAATAGTTTCACAGATATACCAGTAGTTTAACAGATGTTCCAATAGTTTAACAGATGTCACAGTAGTTTCACAGATGTACCAGTAGTTTCACGGATGTCCCAATAGTTTCACAGATGTCCCAATAGTTTCACAGATGTCCCAGAAGTTTTACAGACATCCCAGTAGGTTAACAGATGTCCCGATAGTTTCACAGATGTACCAGTAGTTTCACAGATCTCCCAATAGTTTCACATATGTCCCATTAGTTTCACAGATGTCCCCATAGTTTCACAGATGTCCCAATAGTTTAACAGATGTCCCAGTAGTTTTACAGATGTCCCAGTAGTTTCACACATGTCCCAGTAGTTTCACAGACGCCCCAATAGTTTCACATATGTCCCATTAGTTTTACAGATGTCCCCATAGTTTCACAGATGTCCCAGTAGTTTAACAGATGTCCCAATAGTTTCACAGATTTCCCTATAGTTTCACATATGTACCAGTAGTTTAACACATTTCTTAATAGTTTAACATATGTCCCATTAGTTTCACAGATGTCCCCATAGTTTCACAGATGTCCCAATAGTTTCCCAGATGTCCCAATAGTTTCACAGATTTACCAGTAGTTTAACAGATGTTCCAATAGTTTAACAGATGTCCCAGTAGTTTCACAGATGTCCCATTAGTTTCACAGATGTCCCAGTAGTTTCACATATGTCCCAGTAGTTTAATAGATGTCCCAATAGTTTCACAGATGTCCCAGTAGGTTAACAGATGTCCCCATAGTTTCACAGATATCCCACTAGTTTCATAGATGTCCCAATAGTTTCACAGATGTCCCAGTAGGTTAACAGATGTCCCCATAGTTTCACAGATGTCCCAATAGTTAACAGATGTCCCAGTAGTTTTACAGATATCCCAGTAGGTTAACAGATGTCCCCATAGTTTCACAGATGTACCAGTAGTTTCACAGATGTCCCAATAGTTTCACAGATGTCCCAATAGTTTCACAGATTTCCCAATAGTTTCACATATGTCCCAGTAGTTTTACACATTTCCCAATAGTTTCACATATGTCCCATTAGTTTCACAGATGTCCCCATAGTTTCACAGATGTGCCAATAGTTTCCCGGATGTCCCAATAGTTTCACAGATGTACCAGTAGTTTAACAGATGTTCCAATAGTTTAACAGATGTCCCAGTAGTTTCACAGATGTCCCAATAGTTTCACAGATGTCCCAGTAGGTTAACAGATGTCCCGATAGTTTCACAGATGTCCCAGTAGTTTCACAGATGTACCAGTAGTTTAACAGATGTTCCAATAGTTTAACAGATGTCCCAGTAGTTTCACAGATGTACCAGTAGTTTAACAGATGTTCCAATAGTTTAACAGATGTCACAGTAGTTTCACAGATGTCCCAGTAGTTTCACAGATGTCCCAGTAGTTTCACAGATGTCCCAGTAGTTTAACAGATGTCCCAATAGTTTTACAGATGTCCGAGTAGGTTAACAGATGTCCCCATAGTTTCACAGATGTCCCACTAGTTTCATAGATGTCCCAATAGTTTTACAGATGTCCCAGTAGGTTAAAAGATGTCCCCATAGTTTCACAGATGTCCCAATAGTTAACAGATGTCCCAGTAGTTTTACAGATATCCCAGTAGGTTAACAGATGTCCCCATAGTCTCACAGATGTCCCACTAGTTTCATAGATGTGCCAATAGTTTCACAGATGTCCAGGAAGGTTAACAGATGTCCCCATAGTTTCACAGATGTCCCAATAGTTAACAGATGTCCCAGTAGTTTTACAGATATCCCAGTAGGTTAACAGATGTCCCCATAGTTTCACAGATGTCCCAGTAGTTTAACAGATGTCCCAATAGTTTCACAGATTTCCCTATAGTTTCACATATGTACCAGTAGTTTAACACATTTCCCAATAGTTTAACATATGTCCCATTAGTTTCACAGATGTCCCCATAGTTTCACAGATGTCCCAATAGTTTCCCAGATGTCCCAATAGTTTAACAGATGTCCCAGTAGTTTCACAGATGTCCCATTAGTTTCACAGATGTCCCAGTAGTTTCACATATGTCCCAGTAGTTTAACAGATGTCCCAATAGTTTCACAGATGTCCCAGTAGGTTAACAGATGTCCCCATAGTTTCACAGATATCCCACTAGTTTCATAGATGTCCCAATAGTTTCACAGATGTCCCAGTAGGTTAACAGATGTCCCCATAGTTTCACAGATGTCCCAATAGTTAACAGATGTCCCAGTAGTTTTACAGATATCCCAGTAGGTTAACAGATGTCCCCATAGTTTCACAGATGTACCAGTAGTTTCACAGATGTCCCAATAGTTTCACAGATGTCCCAATAGTTTCACAGATTTCCCAATAGTTTCACATATGTCCCAGTAGTTTTACACATTTCCCAATAGTTTCACATATGTCCCATTAGTTTCACAGATGTCCCCATAGTTTCACAGATGTGCCAATAGTTTCCCGGATGTCCCAATAGTTTCACAGATGTACCAGTAGTTTAACAGATGTTCCAATAGTTTAACAGATGTCCCAGTAGTTTCACAGATGTCCCAATAGTTTCACAGATGTCCCAGTAGGTTAACAGATGTCCCGATAGTTTCACAGATGTCCCAGTAGTTTCACAGATGTACCAGTAGTTTAACAGATGTTCCAATAGTTTAACAGATGTCCCAGTAGTTTCACAGATGTACCAGTAGTTTAACAGATGTTCCAATAGTTTAACAGATGTCACAGTAGTTTCACAGATGTCCCAGTAGTTTCACAGATGTCCCAGTAGTTTCACAGATGTCCCAGTAGTTTAACAGATGTCCCAATAGTTTTACAGATGTCCGAGTAGGTTAACAGATGTCCCCATAGTTTCACAGATGTCCCACTAGTTTCATAGATGTCCCAATAGTTTTACAGATGTCCCAGTAGGTTAAAAGATGTCCCCATAGTTTCACAGATGTCCCAATAGTTAACAGATGTCCCAGTAGTTTTACAGATATCCCAGTAGGTTAACAGATGTCCCCATAGTCTCACAGATGTCCCACTAGTTTCATAGATGTGCCAATAGTTTCACAGATGTCCAGGAAGGTTAACAGATGTCCCCATAGTTTCACAGATGTCCCAATAGTTAACAGATGTCCCAGTAGTTTTACAGATATCCCAGTAGGTTAACAGATGTCCCCATAGTTTCACAGATGTCCCAGTAGTTTAACAGATGTCCCAATAGTTTCACAGATTTCCCTATAGTTTCACATATGTACCAGTAGTTTAACACATTTCCCAATAGTTTAACATATGTCCCATTAGTTTCACAGATGTCCCCATAGTTTCACAGATGTCCCAATAGTTTCCCAGATGTCCCAATAGTTTCACAGATTTACCAGTAGTTTAACAGATGTTCCAATAGTTTAACAGATGTCCCAGTAGTTTCACAGATGTCCCATTAGTTTCACAGATGTCCCAGTAGTTTCACATATGTCCCAGTAGTTTAACAGATGTCCCAATAGTTTCACAGATGTCCCAGTAGGTTAACAGATGTCCCCATAGTTTCACAGATATCCCACTAGTTTCATAGATGTCCCAATAGTTTCACAGATGTCCCAGTAGGTTAACAGATGTCCCCATAGTTTCACAGATGTCCCAATAGTTAACAGATGTCCCAGTAGTTTTACAGATATCCCAGTAGGTTAACAGATGTCCCCATAGTTTCACAGATGTACCAGTAGTTTCACAGATGTCCCAATAGTTTCACAGATGTCCCAATAGTTTCACAGATTTCCCAATAGTTTCACATATGTCCCAGTAGTTTTACACATTTCCCAATAGTTTCACATATGTCCCATTAGTTTCACAGATGTCCCCATAGTTTCACAGATGTGCCAATAGTTTCCCGGATGTCCCAATAGTTTCACAGATGTACCAGTAGTTTAACAGATGTTCCAATAGTTTAACAGATGTCCCAGTAGTTTCACAGATGTCCCAATAGTTTCACAGATGTCCCAGTAGGTTAACAGATGTCCCCATAGTTTCACAGATATCCCACTAGTTTCATAGATGTCCCAATAGTTTCACAGATGTCCCAGTAGGTTAACAGATGTCCCCATAGTTTCACAGATGTCCCAATAGTTAACAGATGTCCCAGTAGTTTTACAGATATCCCAGTAGGTTAACAGATGTCCCCATAGTTTCACAGATGTACCAGTAGTTTCACAGATGTCCCAATAGTTTCACAGATGTCCCAATAGTTTCACAGATTTCCCAATAGTTTCACATATGTCCCAGTAGTTTTACACATTTCCCAATAGTTTCACATATGTCCCATTAGTTTCACAGATGTCCCCATAGTTTCACAGATGTGCCAATAGTTTCCCGGATGTCCCAATAGTTTCACAGATGTACCAGTAGTTTAACAGATGTTCCAATAGTTTAACAGATGTCCCAGTAGTTTCACAGATGTCCCAATAGTTTCACAGATGTCCCAGTAGGTTAACAGATGTCCCGATAGTTTCACAGATGTCCCAGTAGTTTCACAGATGTACCAGTAGTTTAACAGATGTTCCAATAGTTTAACAGATGTCCCAGTAGTTTCACAGATGTACCAGTAGTTTAACAGATGTTCCAATAGTTTAACAGATGTCACAGTAGTTTCACAGATGTCCCAGTAGTTTCACAGATGTCCCAGTAGTTTCACAGATGTCCCAGTAGTTTAACAGATGTCCCAATAGTTTTACAGATGTCCCAGTAGGTTAACAGATGTCCCCATAGTTTCACAGATGTCCCACTAGTTTCATAGATGTCCCAATAGTTTTACAGATGTCCCAGTAGGTTAAAAGATGTCCCCATAGTTTCACAGATGTCCCAATAGTTAACAGATGTCCCAGTAGTTTTACAGATATCCCAGTAGGTTAACAGATGTCCCCATAGTCTCACAGATGTCCCACTAGTTTCATAGATGTGCCAATAGTTTCACAGATGTCCAGGAAGGTTAACAGATGTCCCCATAGTTTCACAGATGTCCCAATAGTTAACAGATGTCCCAGTAGTTTTACAGATATCCCAGTAGGTTAACAGATGTCCCCATAGTTTCACAGATGTCCCAGTAGTTTAACAGATGTCCCAATAGTTTCACAGATTTCCCTATAGTTTCACATATGTACCAGTAGTTTAACACATTTCCCAATAGTTTAACATATGTCCCATTAGTTTCACAGATGTCCCCATAGTTTCACAGATGTCCCAATAGTTTCCCAGATGTCCCAATAGTTTCACAGATTTACCAGTAGTTTAACAGATGTTCCAATAGTTTAACAGATGTCCCAGTAGTTTCACAGATGTCCCATTAGTTTCACAGATGTCCCAGTAGTTTCACATATGTCCCAGTAGTTTAACAGATGTCCCAATAGTTTCACAGATGTCCCAGTAGGTTAACAGATGTCCCCATAGTTTCACAGATATCCCACTAGTTTCATAGATGTCCCAATAGTTTCACAGATGTCCCAGTAGGTTAACAGATGTCCCCATAGTTTCACAGATGTCCCAATAGTTAACAGATGTCCCAGTAGTTTTACAGATATCCCAGTAGGTTAACAGATGTCCCCATAGTTTCACAGATGTACCAGTAGTTTCACAGATGTCCCAATAGTTTCACAGATGTCCCAATAGTTTCACAGATTTCCCAATAGTTTCACATATGTCCCAGTAGTTTTACACATTTCCCAATAGTTTCACATATGTCCCATTAGTTTCACAGATGTCCCCATAGTTTCACAGATGTGCCAATAGTTTCCCGGATGTCCCAATAGTTTCACAGATGTACCAGTAGTTTAACAGATGTTCCAATAGTTTAACAGATGTCCCAGTAGTTTCACAGATGTCCCAATAGTTTCACAGATGTCCCAGTAGGTTAACAGATGTCCTGATAGTTTCACAGATGTCTCAGTAGTTTCACAGATGTCCCAGTAGTTTCACAGATGTCCCAATAGTTTCACAGATGTCCCACTAGTTTCATAGATGTCCCAATAGCTTAACAGATGTCCCAGTAGGTTAAAAGATGTCCCCATAGTTTCACAGATGTCCCAATAGTTAACAGATGTCCCAGTAGTTTTACAGATATCCCAGTAGGTTAACAGATGTCCCCATAGTTTCACAGATGTACCAGTAGTTTCACAGATGTCCCAATAGTTTCACAGATGTCCCAATAGTTTCACAGATTTCCCAATAATTTCACATATGTCCCAGTAGTTTTACACATTTCCCAATAGTTTCACATATGTCCCATTAGTTTCACAGATGTCCCCATAGTTTCACAGATGTACCAGTAGTTTAACAGATGTTCCAATAGTTTAACAAATGTCCCAGTAGTTTCACAGATGTCCCAGTAGTTTCCCAGATGTTCCAGTAGTTTCACAGATGTCCCAGTAGTTTAACAGATGTCCCAATAGTTTCACAGATGTCCCAGTAGGTTAACAGATATCCCCATAGTTTCACAGATGTACCAGTAGTTTCACAGATGTCCCAATAGTTTCACAGATGTCCCAATAGTTTCACAGATGTCCCAATAGTTTCCCATATGTCCCATTAGTTTCACAGATGACCCCATAGTTTCACAGATGTCCCAATAGTTTCACAGATGTCCCAATAGTTTCACCTATGTCCCATTTGTTTCACAGATGTCCCCATAGTTTCACAGATGTCCCAATAGTTTCACAGATGTACCAGTAGTTTCGCAGATGTCCCAATAGTTTCACAGATGTCCCAATAGTTTCACAGATGTCCCAGAAGTTTTACAGACATCCCAGTAGGTTAACAGATGTCCCGATAGTTTCACAGATTTCCCAATAGTTTCACATATGTACCAGTAGTTTTACACATTTCCCAATAGTTTCACATATGTCCCATTAGTTTCACAGATGTCCCCATAGTTTCACAGATGTCCCAATAGTTTCCCAGATGTCCCAATAGTTTCACAGATATACCAGTAGTTTAACAGATGTTCCAATAGTTTAACAGATGTCACAGTAGTTTCACAGATGTCCCAGTAGTTTCACAGATGTCCCAGTAGTTTCACAGATGTCCCAGTAGTTTAACAGATGTCCCAATAGTTTTACAGATGTCCCAATAGTTTCACAGATTTCCCAATAATTTCACATATGTCCCAGTAGTTTTACACATTTCCCAATAGTTTCACATATGTCCCATTAGTTTCACAGATGTCCCCATAGTTTCACAGATGTACCAGTAGTTTAACAGATGTTCCAATAGTTTAACAAATGTCCCAGTAGTTTCACAGATGTCCCAGTAGTTTCCCAGATGTTCCAGTAGTTTCACAGATGTCCCAGTAGTTTAACAGATGTCCCAATAGTTTCACAGATGTCCCAGTAGGTTAACAGATATCCCCATAGTTTCACAGATGTACCAGTAGTTTCACAGATGTCCCAATAGTTTCACAGATGTCCCAATAGTTTCACAGATTTCCCAATAGTTTCACATATGTCCCAGTAGTTTTACACATTTCCCAATAGTTTCACATATGTCCCATTAGTTTCACAGATGTCCCCATAGTTTCACAGATGTGCCAATAGTTTCCCGGATGTCCCAATAGTTTCACAGATGTACCAGTAGTTTAACAGATGTTCCAATAGTTTAACAGATGTCCCAGTAGTTTCACAGATGTCCCAATAGTTTCACAGATGTCCCAGTAGGTTAACAGATGTCCCCATAGTTTCACAGATATCCCACTAGTTTCATAGATGTCCCAATAGTTTCACAGATGTCCCAGTAGGTTAACAGATGTCCCCATAGTTTCACAGATGTCCCAATAGTTAACAGATGTCCCAGTAGTTTTACAGATATCCCAGTAGGTTAACAGATGTCCCCATAGTTTCACAGATGTACCAGTAGTTTCACAGATGTCCCAATAGTTTCACAGATGTCCCAATAGTTTCACAGATTTCCCAATAGTTTCACATATGTCCCAGTAGTTTTACACATTTCCCAATAGTTTCACATATGTCCCATTAGTTTCACAGATGTCCCCATAGTTTCACAGATGTGCCAATAGTTTCCCGGATGTCCCAATAGTTTCACAGATGTACCAGTAGTTTAACAGATGTTCCAATAGTTTAACAGATGTCCCAGTAGTTTCACAGATGTCCCAATAGTTTCACAGATGTCCCAGTAGGTTAACAGATGTCCCGATAGTTTCACAGATGTCCCAGTAGTTTCACAGTAGTACCAGTAGTTTAACAGATGTTCCAATAGTTTAACAGATGTCCCAGTAGTTTCACAGATGTACCAGTAGTTTAACAGATGTTCCAATAGTTTAACAGATGTCACAGTAGTTTCACAGATGTCCCAGTAGTTTCACAGATGTCCCAGTAGTTTCACAGATGTCCCAGTAGTTTAACAGATGTCCCAATAGTTTTACAGATGTCCCAGTAGGTTAACAGATGTCCCCATAGTTTCACAGATGTCCCACTAGTTTCATAGATGTCCCAATAGTTTTACAGATGTCCCAGTAGGTTAAAAGATGTCCCCATAGTTTCACAGATGTCCCAATAGTTAACAGATGTCCCAGTAGTTTTACAGATATCCCAGTAGGTTAACAGATGTCCCCATAGTCTCACAGATGTCCCACTAGTTTCATAGATGTGCCAATAGTTTCACAGATGTCCAGGAAGGTTAACAGATGTCCCCATAGTTTCACAGATGTCCCAATAGTTAACAGATGTCCCAGTAGTTTTACAGATATCCCAGTAGGTTAACAGATGTCCCCATAGTTTCACAGATGTCCCAGTAGTTTAACAGATGTCCCAATAGTTTCACAGATTTCCCTATAGTTTCACATATGTACCAGTAGTTTAACACATTTCCCAATAGTTTAACATATGTCCCATTAGTTTCACAGATGTCCCCATAGTTTCACAGATGTCCCAATAGTTTCCCAGATGTCCCAATAGTTTCACAGATTTACCAGTAGTTTAACAGATGTTCCAATAGTTTAACAGATGTCCCAGTAGTTTCACAGATGTCCCATTAGTTTCACAGATGTCCCAGTAGTTTCACATATGTCCCAGTAGTTTAACAGATGTCCCAATAGTTTCACAGATGTCCCAGTAGGTTAACAGATGTCCCCATAGTTTCACAGATATCCCACTAGTTTCATAGATGTCCCAATAGTTTCACAGATGTCCCAGTAGGTTAACAGATGTCCCCATAGTTTCACAGATGTCCCAATAGTTAACAGATGTCCCAGTAGTTTTACAGATATCCCAGTAGGTTAACAGATGTCCCCATAGTTTCACAGATGTACCAGTAGTTTCACAGATGTCCCAATAGTTTCACAGATGTCCCAATAGTTTCACAGATTTCCCAATAGTTTCACATATGTCCCAGTAGTTTTACACATTTCCCAATAGTTTCACATATGTCCCATTAGTTTCACAGATGTCCCCATAGTTTCACAGATGTGCCAATAGTTTCCCGGATGTCCCAATAGTTTCACAGATGTACCAGTAGTTTAACAGATGTTCCAATAGTTTAACAGATGTCCCAGTAGTTTCACAGATGTCCCAATAGTTTCACAGATGTCCCAGTAGGTTAACAGATGTCCTGATAGTTTCACAGATGTCTCAGTAGTTTCACAGATGTCCCAGTAGTTTCACAGATGTCCCAATAGTTTCACAGATGTCCCACTAGTTTCATAGATGTCCCAATAGCTTAACAGATGTCCCAGTAGGTTAAAAGATGTCCCCATAGTTTCACAGATGTCCCAATAGTTAACAGATGTCCCAGTAGTTTTACAGATATCCCAGTAGGTTAACAGATGTCCCCATAGTTTCACAGATGTACCAGTAGTTTCACAGATGTCCCAATAGTTTCACAGATGTCCCAATAGTTTCACAGATTTCCCAATAATTTCACATATGTCCCAGTAGTTTTACACATTTCCCAATAGTTTCACATATGTCCCATTAGTTTCACAGATGTCCCCATAGTTTCACAGATGTACCAGTAGTTTAACAGATGTTCCAATAGTTTAACAAATGTCCCAGTAGTTTCACAGATGTCCCAGTAGTTTCCCAGATGTTCCAGTAGTTTCACAGATGTCCCAGTAGTTTAACAGATGTCCCAATAGTTTCACAGATGTCCCAGTAGGTTAACAGATATCCCCATAGTTTCACAGATGTACCAGTAGTTTCACAGATGTCCCAATAGTTTCACAGATGTCCCAATAGTTTCACAGATGTCCCAATAGTTTCCCATATGTCCCATTAGTTTCACAGATGACCCCATAGTTTCACAGATGTCCCAATAGTTTCACAGATGTCCCAATAGTTTCACCTATGTCCCATTTGTTTCACAGATGTCCCCATAGTTTCACAGATGTCCCAATAGTTTCACAGATGTACCAGTAGTTTCGCAGATGTCCCAATAGTTTCACAGATGTCCCAATAGTTTCACAGATGTCCCAGAAGTTTTACAGACATCCCAGTAGGTTAACAGATGTCCCGATAGTTTCACAGATTTCCCAATAGTTTCACATATGTACCAGTAGTTTTACACATTTCCCAATAGTTTCACATATGTCCCATTAGTTTCACAGATGTCCCCATAGTTTCACAGATGTCCCAATAGTTTCCCAGATGTCCCAATAGTTTCACAGATATACCAGTAGTTTAACAGATGTTCCAATAGTTTAACAGATGTCACAGTAGTTTCACAGATGTCCCAGTAGTTTCACAGATGTCCCAGTAGTTTCACAGATGTCCCAGTAGTTTAACAGATGTCCCAATAGTTTTACAGATGTCCCAATAGTTTCACAGATTTCCCAATAATTTCACATATGTCCCAGTAGTTTTACACATTTCCCAATAGTTTCACATATGTCCCATTAGTTTCACAGATGTCCCCATAGTTTCACAGATGTACCAGTAGTTTAACAGATGTTCCAATAGTTTAACAAATGTCCCAGTAGTTTCACAGATGTCCCAGTAGTTTCCCAGATGTTCCAGTAGTTTCACAGATGTCCCAGTAGTTTAACAGATGTCCCAATAGTTTCACAGATGTCCCAGTAGGTTAACAGATATCCCCATTGTTTCACAGATGTACCAGTAGTTTCACAGATGTCCCAATAGTTTCACAGATGTCCCAATAGTTTCACAGATGTCCCAATAGTTTCCCATATGTCCCATTAGTTTCACAGATGACCCCATAGTTTCACAGATGTCCCAATAGTTTCACAGATGTCCCAATAGTTTCACCTATGTCCCATTTGTTTCACAGATGTCCCCATAGTTTCACAGATGTCCCAATAGTTTCACAGATGTACCAGTAGTTTCGCAGATGTCCCAATAGTTTCACAGATGTCCCAATAGTTTCACAGATGTCCCAGAAGTTTTACAGACATCCCAGTAGGTTAACAGATGTCCCGATAGTTTCACAGATTTCCCAATAGTTTCACATATGTACCAGTAGTTTTACACATTTCCCAATAGTTTCACATATGTCCCATTAGTTTCACAGATGTCCCCATAGTTTCACAGATGTCCCAATAGTTTCCCAGATGTCCCAATAGTTTCACAGATATACCAGTAGTTTAACAGATGTTCCAATAGTTTAACAGATGTCACAGTAGTTTCACAGATGTCCCAGTAGTTTCACAGATGTCCCAGTAGTTTCACAGATGTCCCAGTAGTTTAACAGATGTCCCAATAGTTTTACAGATGTCCCAGTAGGTTAACAGATGTCCCCATAGTTTCACAGATGTCCCACTAGTTTCATAGATGTCCCAATAGTTTCACAGATGTCCCAGTAGGTTAAAAGATGTCCCCATAGTTTCACAGATGTCCCAATAGTTAACAGATGTCCCAGTAGTTTTACAGATATCCCAGTAGGTTAACAGATGTCCCCATAGTCTCACAGATGTCCCACTAGTTTCATAGATGTGCCAATAGTTTCACAGATATCCAGGAAGGTTAACAGATGTCCCCATAGTTTCACAGATGTCCCAATAGTTAACAGATGTCCCAGTAGTTTTACAGATATCCCAGTAGGTTAACAGATGTCCCCATAGTTTCACAGATGTACCAGTAGTTTCACAGATGTCCCAATAGTTTCACAGATTTCCCAATAGTTTCACATATGTCCCAGTAGTTTTACACATTTCCCAATAGTTTCACATATGTCCCATTAGTTTCACAGATGTCCCCATAGTTTCACAGATGTACCAGTAGTTTCACAGATGTCCCAATAGTTTCACAGATGTTCCAATAGTTTCACAGATGTCCCAATAGTTTCACATATGTCCCATTAGTTTCACAGATGACCCCATAGTTTCACAGATGTCCCAATAGTTTCACAGATGTCCCAATAGTTTCACCTATGTCCCATTTGTTTCACAGATGTCCCCATAGTTTCACAGATGTCCCAATAGTTTCACAGATGTACCAGTAGTTTCACGGATGTCCCAATAGTTTCACAGATGTCCCAATAGTTTCACAGATGTCCCAGAAGTTTTACAGACATCCCAGTAGGTTAACAGATGTCCCGATAGTTTCACAGATGTACCAGTAGTTTCACAGATCTCCCAATAGTTTCACATATGTCCCATTAGTTTCACAGATGTCCCCATAGTTTCACAGATGTCCCAATAGTTTAACAGATGTCCCAGTAGTTTTACAGATGTCCCAGTAGTTTCACACATGTCCCAGTAGTTTCACAGACGCCCCAATAGTTTCACATATGTCCCATTAGTTTTACAGATGTCCCCATAGTTTCACAGATGTCCCAGTAGTTTAACAGATGTCCCAATAGTTTCACAGATTTCCCTATAGTTTCACATATGTACCAGTAGTTTTACACATTTCCCAATAGTTTCACATATGTCCCATTAGTTTCACAGATGTCCCCATAGTTTCACAGATGTCCCAATAGTTTCCCAGATGTCCCAATAGTTTCACAGATTTACCAGTAGTTTAACAGATGTTCCAATAGTTTAACAGATGTCCCAGTAGTTTCACAGATGTCCCAGTAGTTTCACAGATGTCCCAGTAGTTTCATATATGTCCCAGTAGTTTAACAGATGTCCCAATAGTTTCACAGATGTCCCAGTAGGTTAACAGATGTCCCCATAGTTTCACAGATGTCCCACTAGTTTCATAGATGTGCCAATAGTTTCACAGATGTCCCAGTAGGTTAACAGATGTCTCCATAGTTTCACAGATGTCCCAATAGTTAACAGATGTCCCAGTAGTTTTACAGATATCCCAGTAGGTTAACAGATGTCCCGATAGTTTCACAGATGTCCCAGTAGTTTCACAGATGTCCCAGTAGTTTCACAGATGTCCCACTAGTTTCATAGATGTCCCAATAGTTTAACAGATGTCCCAGTAGGTTAAAAGATGTCCCCATAGTTTCACAGATGTCCCAATAGTTAACAGATGTCCCAGTAGTTTTACAGATATCCCAGTAGGTTAACAGATGTCCCCATAGTTTCACAGATGTCCCCATAGTTTCACAGATGTACCAGTAGTTTCACAGATGTCCCAATAGTTTCACAGATTTCCCAATAGTTTCACATATGTCCCAGTAGTTTTACACATTTCCCAATAGTTTCACATATGTCCCATTAGTTTCACAGATGTCCCCATAGTTTCACAGATGTACCAGTAGTTTCACAGATGTCCCAATAGTTTCACAGATGTTCCAATAGTTTCACAGATGTCCCAATAGTTTCACATATGTCCCATTAGTTTCACAGATGACCCCATAGTTTCACAGATGTCCCAATAGTTTCACAGATGTCCCAATAGTTTCACCTATGTCCCATTTGTTTCACAGATGTCCCCATAGTTTCACAGATGTCCCAATAGTTTCACAGATGTACCAGTAGTTTCACGGATGTCCCAATAGTTTCACAGATGTCCCAATAGTTTCACAGATGTCCCAGAAGTTTTACAGACATCCCAGTAGGTTAACAGATGTCCCGATAGTTTCACAGATGTACCAGTAGTTTCACAGATCTCCCAATAGTTTCACATATGTCCCATTAGTTTCACAGATGTCCCCATAGTTTCACAGATGTCCCAATAGTTTAACAGATGTCCCAGTAGTTTTACAGATGTACCAGTAGTTTCACACATGTCCCAGTAGTTTCACAGACGCCCCAATAGTTTCAAATATGTCCCATTAGTTTTACAGATGTCCCCATAGTTTCACAGATGTCCCAGTAGTTTAACAGATGTCCCAATAGTTTCACAGATTTCCCTATAGTTTCACATATGTACCAGTAGTTTTACACATTTCCCAATAGTTTCACATATGTCCCATTAGTTTCACAGATGTCCCCATAGTTTCACAGATGTCCCAATAGTTTCCCAGATGTCCCAATAGTTGCACAGATTTACCAGTAGTTTAACAGATGTTCCAATAGTTTAACAGATGTCCCAGTAGTTTCACAGATGTCCCATTAGTTTCACAGATGTCCCAGTAGTTTCACATATGTGCCAGTAGTTTAACAGATGTCCCAATAGTTTCACAGATGTCCCAGTAGGTTAACAGATGTCCCCATAGTTTCACAGATATCCCACTAGTTTCATAGATGTCCCAATAGTTTCACAGATGTCCCAGTAGGTTAACAGATGTCCCCATAGTTTCACAGATGTCCCAATAGTTAACAGATGTCCCAGTAGTTTTACAGATATCCCAGTAGGTTAACAGATGTCCCCATAGTTTCACAGATGTACCAGTAGTTTCACAGATGTCCCAATAGTTTCACAGATGTCCCAATAGTTTCACAGATTTCCCAATAGTTTCACATATGTCCCAGTAGTTTTACACATTTCCCAATAGTTTCACATATGTCCCATTAGTTTCACAGATGTCCCCATAGTTTCACAGATGTGCCAATAGTTTCCCGGATGTCCCAATAGTTTCACAGATGTACCAGTAGTTTACCAGATGTTCCAATAGTTTAACAGATGTCCCAGTAGTTTCACAGATGTCCCAATAGTTTCACAGATGTCCCAGTAGGTTAACAGATGTCCCGATAGTTTCACAGATGTCCCAGTAGTTTCACAGATGTCCCAGTAGTTTCACAGATGTCCCAATAGTTTCACAGATGTCCCACTAGTTTCATAGATGTCCCAATAGCTTAACAGATGTCCCAGTAGGTTAAAAGATGTCCCCATAGTTTCACAGATGTCCCAATAGTTAACAGATGTCCCAGTAGTTTTACAGATATCCCAGTAGGTTAACAGATGTCCCCATAGTTTCACAGATGTACCAGTAGTTTCACAGATGTCCCAATAGTTTCACAGATGTCCCAATAGTTTCACAGATTTCCCAATAGTTTCACATATGTCCCAGTAGTTTTACACATTTCCCAATAGTTTCACATATGTCCCATTAGTTTCACAGATGTCCCCATAGTTTCACAGATGTACCAGTAGTTTAACAGATGTTCCAATAGTTTAACAAATGTCCCAGTAGTTTCACAGATGTCCCAGTAGTTTCACAGATGTTCCAGTAGTTTCACAGATGTCCCAGTAGTTTAACAGATGTCCCAATAGTTTCACAGATGTCCCAGTAGGTTAACAGATATCCCCATAGTTTCACAGATGTACCAGTAGTTTCACAGATGTCCCAATAGTTTCACAGATGTCCCAATAGTTTCACAGATGTCCCAATAGTTTCCCATATGTCCCATTAGTTTCACAGATGACCCCATAGTTTCACAGATGTCCCAATAGTTTCACAGATGTCCCAATAGTTTCACCTATGTCCCATTTGTTTCACAGATGTCCCCATAGTTTCACAGATGTCCCAATAGTTTCACAGATGTACCAGTAGTTTCGCAGATGTCCCAATAGTTTCACAGATGTCCCAATAGTTTCACAGATGTCCCAGAAGTTTTACAGACATCCCAGTAGGTTAACAGATGTCCCGATAGTTTCACAGATTTCCCAATAGTTTCACATATGTAGCAGTAGCTTTACACATTTCCCAATAGTTTCACATATGTCCCATTAGTTTCACAGATGTCCCCATAGTTTCACAGATGTCCCAATAGTTTCCCAGATGTCCCAATAGTTTCACAGATATACCAGTAGTTTAACAGATGTTCCAATAGTTTAACAGATGTCACAGTAGTTTCACAGATGTCCCAGTAGTTTCACAGATGTCCCAGTAGTTTCACAGATGTCCCAGTAGTTTAACAGATGTCCCAATAGTTTTACAGATGTCCCAGTAGGTTAACAGATGTCCCCATAGTTTCACAGATGTCCCACTAGTTTCATAGATGTCCCAATAGTTTCACAGATGTCCCAGTAGGTTAAAAGATGTCCCCATAGTTTCACAGATGTCCCAATAGTTAACAGATGTCCCAGTAGTTTTACAGATATCCCAGTAGGTTAACAGATGTCCCCATAGTTTCACAGATGTCCCACTAGTTTCATAGATGTGCCAATAGTTTCACAGATGTCCAGGAAGGTTAACAGATGTCCCCATAGTTTCACAGATGTCCAAATAGTTAACAGATGTCCCAGTAGTTTTACAGATATCCCAGTAGGTTAACAGATGTCCCCATAGTTTCACAGATGTACCAGTAGTTTCACAGATGTCCCAATAGTTTCACAGATGTCCCAATAGTTTCACAGATTTCCCAATAGTTTCACATATGTCCCAGTAGTTTTACACATTTCCCAATAGTTTCACATATGTCCCATTAGTTTCACAGATGTCCCCATAGTTTCACAGATGTACCAGTAGTTTAACAGATGTTCCAATAGTTTAACAAATGTCCCAGTAGTTTCACAGATGTCCCAGTAGTTTCACAGATGTTCCAGTAGTTTCACAGATGTCCCAGTAGTTTCACAGATGTCCCAGTAGGTTAACAGATATCCCCATAGTTTCACAGATGTACCAGTAGTTTCACAGATGTCCCAATAGTTTCACAGATGTCCCAATAGTTTCACAGATTTCCCAATAGTTTCACATATGTCCCAGTAGTTTTACACATTTCCCAATAGTTTCACATATGTCCCATTAGTTTCACAGATGTCCCCATAGTTTCACAGATGTACCAGTAGTTTAACAGATGTTCCAATAGTTTAACAAATGTCCCAGTAGTTTCACAGATGTCCCAGTAGTTTCACAAATGTTCCAGTAGTTTCACAGATGTCCCAGTAGTTTAACAGATGTCCCAATAGTTTCACAGATGTCCCAGTAGGTTAACAGATATCCCCATAGTTTCACAGATGTACCAGTAGTTTCACAGATGTCCCAATAGTTTCACAGATGTCCCAATAGTTTCACAGATGTCCCAATAGTTTCCCATATGTCCCATTAGTTTCACAGATGACCCCATAGTTTCACAGATGTCCCAATAGTTTCACAGATGTCCCAATAGTTTCACCTATGTCCCATTTGTTTCACAGATGTCCCCATAGTTTCACAGATGTCCCAATAGTTTCACAGATGTACCAGTAGTTTCGCAGATGTCCCAATAGTTTCACAGATGTCCCAATAGTTTCACAGATGTCCCAGAAGTTTTACAGACATCCCAGTAGGTTAACAGATGTCCCGATAGTTTCACAGATTTCCCAATAGTTTCACATATGTAGCAGTAGTTTTACACATTTCCCAATAGTTTCACATATGTCCCATTAGTTTCACAGATGTCCCCATAGTTTCACAGATGTCCCAATAGTTTCCCAGATGTCCCAATAGTTTCACAGATATACCAGTAGTTTAACAGATGTTCCAATAGTTTAACAGATGTCACAGTAGTTTCACAGATGTCCCAGTAGTTTCAAAGATGTCCCAGTAGTTTCACAGATGTCCCAGTAGTTTAACAGATGTCCCAATAGTTTTACAGATGTCCCAGTAGGTTAACAGATGTCCCCATAGTTTCACAGATGTCCCACTAGTTTCATAGATGTCCCAATAGTTTCACAGATGTCCCAGTAGGTTAAAAGATGTCCCCATAGTTTCACAGATGTCCCAATAGTTAACAGATGTCCCAGTAGTTTTACAGATATCCCAGTAGGTTAACAGATGTCCCCATAGTTTCACAGATGTCCCACTAGTTTCATAGATGTGCCAATAGTTTCACAGATGTCCAGGAAGGTTAACAGATGTCCCCATAGTTTCACAGATGTCCAAATAGTTAACAGATGTCCCAGTAGTTTTACAGATATCCCAGTAGGTTAACAGATGTCCCCATAGTTTCACAGATGTACCAGTAGTTTCACAGATGTCCCAATAGTTTCACAGATGTCCCAATAGTTTCACAGATTTCCCAATAGTTTCACATATGTCCCAGTAGTTTTACACATTTCCCAGTAGTTTCACATATGTCCCATTAGTTTCACAGATGTCCCCATAGTTTCACAGATGTACCAGTAGTTTAACAGATGTTCCAATAGTTTAACAAATGTCCCAGTAGTTTCACAGATGTCCCAGTAGTTTCACAGATGTTCCAGTAGTTTCACAGATGTCCCAGTAGTTTCACAGATGTCCCAGTAGGTTAACAGATATCCCCATAGTTTCACAGATGTACCAGTAGTTTCACAGATGTCCCAATAGTTTCACAGATGTCCCAATAGTTTCACAGATATCCCAATAGTTTCCCATATGTCCCATTAGTTTCACAGATGACCCCATAGTTTCACAGATGTCCCAATAGTTTCACAGATGTCCCAATAGTTTCACCTATGTCCCATTTGTTTCACAGATGTCCCCATAGTTTCACAGATGTCCCAATAGTTTCACAGATGTACCAGTAGTTTCGCAGATGTCCCAATAGTTTCACAGATGTCCCAATAGTTTCACAGATGTCCCAGAAGTTTTACAGACATCCCAGTAGGTTAACAGATGTCCCGATAGTTTCACAGATTTCCCAATAGTTTCACATATGTACCAGTAGTTTTACACATTTCCCAATAGTTTCACATATGTCCCATTAGTTTCACAGATGTCCCCATAGTTTCACAGATGTCCCAATAGTTTCCCAGATGTCCCAATAGTTTCACAGATATACCAGTAGTTTAACAGATGTTCCAATAGTTTAACAGATGTCACAGTAGTTTCACAGATGTACCAGTAGTTTCACGGATGTCCCAATAGTTTCACAGATGTCCCAATAGTTTCACAGATGTCCCAGAAGTTTTACAGACATCCCAGTAGGTTAACAGATGTCCCGATAGTTTCACAGATGTACCAGTAGTTTCACAGATCTCCCAATAGTTTCACATATGTCCCATTAGTTTCACAGATGTCCCCATAGTTTCACAGATGTCCCAATAGTTTAACAGATGTCCCAGTAGTTTTACAGATGTCCCAGTAGTTTCACACATGTCCCAGTAGTTTCACAGACGCCCCAATAGTTTCACATATGTCCCATTAGTTTTACAGATATCCCAGTAGGTTAACAGATGTCCCCATAGTTTCACAGATGTCCCACTAGTTTCATAGATGTGCCAATAGTTTCACAGATGTCCAGGAAGGTTAACAGATGTCCCCATAGTTTCACAGATGTCCCAATAGTTAACAGATGTCCCAGTAGTTTTACAGATATCCCAGTAGGTTAACAGATGTCCCCATAGTTTCACAGATGTACGAGTAGTTTCACAGATGTCCCAATAGTTTCACAGATTTCCCAATAGTTTCACATATGTCCCAGTAGTTTTACACATTTCCCAATAGTTTCACATATGTCCCATTAGTTTCACAGATGTCCCCATAGTTTCACAGATGTACCAGTAGTTTCACAGATGTCCCAATAGTTTCACAGATGTTCCAATAGTTTCACAGATGTCCCAATAGTTTCACATATGTCCCATTAGTTTCACAGATGACCCCATAGTTTCACAGATGTCCCAATAGTTTCACAGATGTCCCAATAGTTTCACCTATGTCCCATTTGTTTCACAGATGTCCCCATAGTTTCACAGATGTCCCAATAGTTTCACAGATGTACCAGTAGTTTCACGGATGTCCTAATAGTTTCACAGATGTCCCAATAGTTTCACAGATGTCCCAGAAGTTTTACAGACATCCCAGTAGGTTAACAGATGTCCCGATAGTTTCACAGATGTACCAGTAGTTTCACAGATCTCCCAATAGTTTCACATATGTCCCATTAGTTTCACAGATTTCCCCATAGCTTCACAGATGTCCCAATAGTTTAACAGATGTCCCAGTAGTTTTACAGATGTCCCAGTAGTTTCAAACATGTCCCAGTAGTTTCACAGACGCCCCAATAGTTTCACATATGTCCCATTAGTTTTACAGATGTCCCCATAGTTTCACAGATGTCCCAGTAGTTTAACAGATGTCCCAATAGTTTCACAGATTTCCCTATAGTTTCACATATGTACCAGTAGTTTTACACATTTCCCAATAGTTTCACATATGTCCCATTAGTTTCACAGATGTCCCCATAGTTTCACAGATGTCCCAATAGTTTCCCAGATGTCCCAATAGTTTCACAGATTTACCAGTAGTTTAACAGATGTTCCAATAGTTTAACAGATGTCCCAGTAGTTTCACAGATGTCCCAGTAGTTTCACAGATGTCCCAGTAGTTTCACATATGTCCCAGTAGTTTAACAGATGTCCCAATAGTTTCACAGATGTCCCAGTAGGTTAACAGATGTCCCCATAGTTTCACAGATGTCCCACTAGTTTCATAGATGTGCCAATAGTTTCACAGATGTCCCAGTAGGTTAACAGATGTCCCCATAGTTTCACAGATGTCCCAATAGTTTCACATATGTCCCAGTAGTTTTACACATTTCCCAATAGTTTCACATATGTCCCATTAGTTTCACAGATGTCCCCATAGTTTCACAGATGTACCAGTAGTTTAACAGATGTTCCAATAGTTTAACAAATGTCCCAGTAGTTTCACAGATGTCCCAGTAGTTTCACAGATGTTCCAGTAGTTTCACAGATGTCCCAGTAGTTTCACAGATGTCCCAGTAGGTTAACAGATATCCCCATAGTTTCACAGATGTACCAGTAGTTTCACAGATGTCCCAATAGTTTCACAGATGTCCCAATAGTTTCACAGATGTCCCAATAGTTTCCCATATGTCCCATTAGTTTCACAGATGACCCCATAGTTTCACAGATGTCCCAATAGTTTCACAGATGTCCCAATAGTTTCACCTATGTCCCATTTGTTTCACAGATGTCCCCATAGTTTCACAGATGTCCCAATAGTTTCACAGATGTACCAGTAGTTTCGCAGATGTCCCAATAGTTTCACAGATGTCCCAATAGTTTCACAGATGTCCCAGAAGTTTTACAGACATCCCAGTAGGTTAACAGATGTCCCGATAGTTTCACAGATTTCCCAATAGTTTCACATATGTACCAGTTGTTTTACACATTTCCCAATAGTTTCACATATGTCCCATTTTTTTCACAGATGTCCCCATAGTTTCACAGATGTCCCAATAGTTTCCCAGATGTCCCAATAGTTTCACAGATGTCCCAATAGTTTCACAGATGTCCCAGAAGTTTTACAGACATCCCAGTAGGTTAACAGATGTCCCGATAGTTTCACAGATGTACCAGTAGTTTCACAGATCTCCCAATAGTTTCACATATGTCCCATTAGTTTCACAGATGTCCCCATAGTTTCACAGATGTCCCAATAGTTTAACAGATGTCCCAGTAGTTTTACAGATGTCCCAGTAGTTTCACACATGTCCCAGTAGTTTCACAGACGCCCCAATAGTTTCACATATGTCCCATTAGTTTTACAGATATCCCAGTAGGTTAACAGATGTCCCCATAGTTTCACAGATGTCCCACTAGTTTCATAGATGTGCCAATAGTTTCACAGATGTCCAGGAAGGTTAACAGATGTCCCCATAGTTTCACAGATGTCCCAATAGTTAACAGATGTCCCAGTAGTTTTACAGATATCCCAGTAGGTTAACAGATGTCCCCATAGTTTCACAGATGTACCAGTAGTTTCACAGATGTCCCAATAGTTTCACAGATTTCCCAATAGTTTCACATATGTCCCAGTAGTTTTACACATTTCCCAATAGTTTCACATATGTCCCATTAGTTTCACAGATGTCCCCATAGTTTCACAGATGTACCAGTAGTTTCACAGATGTCCCAATAGTTTCACAGATGTTCCAATAGTTTCACAGATGTCCCAATAGTTTCACATATGTCCCATTAGTTTCACAGATGACCCCATAGTTTCACAGATGTCCCAATAGTTTCACAGATGTCCCAATAGTTTCACCTATGTCCCATTTGTTTCACAGATGTCCCCATAGTTTCACAGATGTTCCAATAGTTTCACAGATGTACCAGTAGTTTCACGGATGTCCCAATAGTTTCACAGATGTCCCAATAGTTTCACAGATGTCCCAGAAGTTTTACAGACATCCCAGTAGGTTAACAGATGTCCCGATAGTTTCACAGATGTACCAGTAGTTTCACAGATCTCCCAATAGTTTCACATATGTCCCATTAGTTTCACAGATGTCCCCATAGTTTCACAGATGTCCCAATAGTTTAACAGATGTCCCAGTAGTTTTACAGATGTCCCAGTAGTTTCACACATGTCCCAGTAGTTTCACAGACGCCCCAATAGTTTCACATATGTCCCATTAGTTTTACAGATGTCCCCATAGTTTCACAGATGTCCCAGTAGTTTAACAGATGTCCCAATAGTTTCACAGATTTCCCTATAGTTTCACATATGTACCAGTAGTTTTACACATTTCCCAATAGTTTCACATATGTCCCATTAGTTTCACAGATGTCCCCATAGTTTCACAGATGTCCCAATAGTTTCCCAGATGTCCCAATAGTTTCACAGATTTACCAGTAGTTTAACAGATGTTCCAATAGTTTAACAGATGTCCCAGTAGTTTCACAGATGTCCCAGTAGTTTCACAGATGTCCCAGTAGTTTCACATATGTCCCAGTAGTTTAACAGATGTCCCAATAGTTTCACAGATGTCCCAGTAGGTTAACAGATGTCCCCATAGTTTCACAGATGTCCCACTAGTTTCATAGATGTGCCAATAGTTTCACAGATGTCCCAGTAGGTTAACAGATGTCCCCATAGTTTCACAGATGTCCCAATAGTTAACAGATGTCCCAGTAGTTTTACAGATATCCCAGTAGGTTAACAGATGTCCCCATAGTTTCACAGATGTACCAGTAGTTTCACAGATGTCCCAATAGTTTCACAGATGTCCCAATAGTTTCACAGATTTCCCAATAGTTTCACATATGTCCCAGTAGTTTTACACATTTCCCAATAGTTTCACATATGTCCCATTAGTTTCACAGATGTCCCCATAGTTTCACAGATGTGCCAATAGTTTCCCGGATGTCCCAATAGTTTCACAGATGTACCAGTAGTTTAACAGATGTTCCAATAGTTTAACAGATGTCCCAGTAGTTTCACAGATGTCCCAATAGTTTCACAGATGTCCCAGTAGGTTAACAGATGTCCCGATAGTTTCACCGATGTCCCAGTAGTTTCACAGATGTCCCAATAGTTTCACAGATGTCCCAATAGTTTCACAGATGTCCCACTAGTTTCATAGATGTCCCAATAGTTTAACAGATGTCCCAGTAGGTTAAAAGATGTCCCCATAGTTTCACAGATGTCCCAATAGTTAACAGATGTCCCACTAGTTTTACAGATATCCCAGTAGGTTAACAGATGTCCCCATAGTTTCACAGATGTACCAGTAGTTTCACAGATGTCCCAATAGTTTCACAGATGTCCCAATAGTTTCACAGATTTCCCAATAGTTTCACATATGTCCCAGTAGTTTTACACATTTCCCAATAGTTTCACATATGTCCCATTAGTTTCACAGATTTCCCCATAGTTTCACAGATGTACCAGTAGTTTAACAGATGTTCCAATAGTTTAACAAATGTCCCAGTAGTTTCACAGATGTCCCAGTAGTTTCACAGATGTTCCAGTAGTTTCACAGATGTCCCAGTAGTTTAACAGATGTCCCAATAGTTTCACAGATGTCCCAGTAGGTTAACAGATATCCCCATAGTTTCACAGATGTACCAGTAGTTTCACAGATGTCCCAATAGTTTCACAGATGTCCCAATAGTTTCACAGATGTCCAAATAGTGTCCCATATGTCCCATTAGTTTCACAGATGACCCCATAGTTTCACAGATGTCCCAATAGTTTCACAGATGTCCCAATAGTTTCACCTATGTCCCATTTGTTTCACAGATGTCCCCATAGTTTCACATATGTCCCAATAGTTTCACAGATGTACCAGTAGTTTCGCAGATGTCCCAATAGTTTCACAGATGTCCCAATAGTTTCACAGATGTCCCAGAAGTTTTACAGACATCCCAGTAGGTTAACAGATGTCCCGATAGTTTCACAGATTTCCCAATAGTTTCACATATGTACCAGTAGTTTTACACATTTCCCAATAGTTTCACATATGTCCCATTAGTTTCACAGATGTCCCCATAGTTTCACAGATGTCCCAATAGTTTCCCAGATGTCCCAATAGTTTCACAGATATACCAGTAGTTTAACAGATGTTCCAATAGTTTAACAGATGTCACAGTAGTTTCACAGATGTACCAGTAGTTTCACGGATGTCCCAATAGTTTCACAGATGTCCCAATAGTTTCACAGATGTCCCAGAAGTTTTACAGACATCCCAGTAGGTTAACAGATGTCCCGATAGTTTCACAGATGTACCAGTAGTTTCACAGATCTCCCAATAGTTTCACATATGTCCCATTAGTTTCACAGATGTCCCCATAGTTTCACAGATGTGCCAATAGTTTCCCGGATGTCCCAATAGTTTCACAGATGTACCAGTAGTTTAACAGATGTTCCAATAGTTTAACAGATGTCCCAGTAGTTTCACAGATGTCCCAATAGTTTTACACATTTCCCAATAGTTTCACATATGTCCCATTAGTTTCACAGATGTCCCCATAGTTTCACAGATGTACCAGTAGTTTCACAGATGTCCCAATAGTTTCACAGATGTTCCAATAGTTTCACAGATGTCCCAATAGTTTCACATATGTCCCATTAGTTTCACAGATGACCCCATAGTTTCACAGATGTCCCAATAGTTTCACAGATGTCCCAATAGTTTCACCTATGTCCCATTTGTTTCACAGATGTCCCCATAGTTTCACAGATGTTCCAATAGTTTCACAGATGTACCAGTAGTTTCACGGATGTCCCAATAGTTTCACAGATGTCCCAATAGTTTCACAGATGTCCCAGAAGTTTTACAGACATCCCAGTAGGTTAACAGATGTCCCGATAGTTTCACAGATGTACCAGTAGTTTCACAGATCTTCCAATAGTTTCACAGATTTCCCAATAGTTTCACATATGTCCCAGTAGTTTTACACATTTCCCAATAGTTTCACATATGTCCCATTAGTTTCACAGATGTCCCCATAGTTTCACAGATGTACCAGTAGTTTCACAGATGTCCCAATAGTTTCACAGATGTTCCAATAGTTTCACAGATGTCCCAATAGTTTCACATATGTCCCATTAGTTTCACAGATGACCCCATAGTTTCACAGATGTCCCGATAGTTTCACAGATGTCCCAATAGTTTCACCTATGTCCCAGAAGTTTTACAGACATCCCAGTAGGTTAACAGATGTCCCGATAGTTTCACAGATTTCCCAATAGTTTCACATATGTACCAGTAGTTTTACACATTTCCCAATAGTTTCACATATGTCCCATTAGTTTCACAGATGTCCCCATAGTTTCACAGATGTCCCAATAGTTTCCCAGATGTCCCAATAGTTTCACAGATATACCAGTAGTTTAACAGATGTTCCAATAGTTTAACAGATGTCACAGTAGTTTCACAGATGTACCAGTAGTTTCACGGATGTCCCAATAGTTTCACAGATGTCCCAATAGTTTCACAGATGTCCCAGAAGTTTTACAGACATCCCAGTAGGTTAACAGATGTCCCGATAGTTTCACAGATGTACCAGTAGTTTCACAGATCTCCCAATAGTTTCACATATGTCCCATTAGTTTCACAGATGTCCCCATAGTTTCACAGATGTGCCAATAGTTTCCCGGATGTCCCAATAGTTTCACAGATGTACCAGTAGTTTAACAGATGTTCCAATAGTTTAACAGATGTCCCAGTAGTTTCACAGATGTCCCAATAGTTTTACACATTTCCCAATAGTTTCACATATGTCCCATTAGTTTCACAGATGTCCCCATAGTTTCACAGATGTACCAGTAGTTTCACAGATGTCCCAATAGTTTCACAGATGTTCCAATAGTTTCACAGATGTCCCAATAGTTTCACATATGTCCCATTAGTTTCACAGATGACCCCATAGTTTCACAGATGTCCCAATAGTTTCACAGATGTCCCAATAGTTTCACCTATGTCCCATTTGTTTCACAGATGTCCCCATAGTTTCACAGATGTTCCAATAGTTTCACAGATGTACCAGTAGTTTCACGGATGTCCCAATAGTTTCACAGATGTCCCAATAGTTTCACAGATGTCCCAGAAGTTTTACAGACATCCCAGTAGGTTAACAGATGTCCCGATAGTTTCACAGATGTACCAGTAGTTTCACAGATCTTCCAATAGTTTCACAGATTTCCCAATAGTTTCACATATGTCCCAGTAGTTTTACACATTTCCCAATAGTTTCACATATGTCCCATTAGTTTCACAGATGTCCCCATAGTTTCACAGATGTACCAGTAGTTTCACAGATTTCCCAATAGTTTCACATATGTCCCAGTAGTTTTACACATTTCCCAATAGTTTCACATATGTCCCATTAGTTTCACAGATGTCCCCATAGTTTCACAGATGTACCAGTAGTTTCACAGATGTCCCAATAGTTTCACAGATGTTCCAATAGTTTCACAGATGTCCCAATAGTTTCACATATGTCCCATTAGTTTCACAGATGACCCCATAGTTTCACAGATGTCCCGATAGTTTCACAGATGTCCCAATAGTTTCACCTATGTCCCATTTGTTTCACAGATGTCCCCATAGTTTCACAGATGTTCCAATAGTTTCACAGATGTACCAGTAGTTTCACGGATGTCCCAATAGTTTCACAGATGTCCCAATAGTTTCACAGATGTCCCAGAAGTTTTACAGACATCCCAGTAGGTTAACAGATGTCCCGATAGTTTCACAGATGTACCAGTAGTTTCACAGATCTCCCAATAGTTTCACATATGTCCCATTAGTTTCACAGATGTCCCCATAGTTTCACAGATGTCCCAATAGTTTAACAGATGTCCCAGTAGTTTTACAGATGTCCCAGTAGTTTCACACATGTCCCAGTAGTTTCACAGACGCCCCAATAGTTTCACATATGTCCCATTAGTTTTACAGATGTCCCCATAGTTTCACAGATGTCCCAGTAGTTTAACAGATGTCCCAATAGTTTCACAGATTTCCCTATAGTTTCACATATGTACCAGTAGTTTTACACATTTCCCAATAGTTTCACATATGTCCCATTAGTTTCACAGATGTCCCCATAGTTTCACAGATGTCCCAATAGTTTCCCAGATGTCCCAATAGTTTCACAGATTTACCAGTAGTTTAACAGATGTTCCAATAGTTTAACAGATGTCCCAGTAGTTTCACAGATGTCCCAGTAGTTTCACAGATGTCCCAGTAGTTTCACATATGTCCCAGTAGTTTAACAGATGTCCCAATAGTTTCACAGATGTCCCAGTAGGTTAACAGATGTCCCCATAGTTTCACAGATGTCCCACTAGTTTCATAGATGTGCCAATAGTTTCACAGATGTCCCAGTAGGTTAACAGATGTCCCCATAGTTTCACAGATGTCCCAATAGTTAACAGATGTCCCAGTAGTTTTACAGATATCCCAGTAGGTTAACAGATGTCCCCATAGTTTCACAGATGTACCAGTAGTTTCACAGATGTCCCAATAGTTTCACAGATGTCCCAATAGTTTCACAGATTTCCCAATAGTTTCACATATGTCCCAGTAGTTTTACACATTTCCCAATAGTTTCACATATGTCCCATTAGTTTCACAGATGTCCCCATAGTTTCACAGATGTGCCAATAGTTTCCCGGATGTCCCAATAGTTTCACAGATGTACCAGTAGTTTAACAGATGTTCCAATAGTTTAACAGATGTCCCAGTAGTTTCACAGATGTCCCAATAGTTTCACAGATGTCCCAGTAGGTTAACAGATGTCCCGATAGTTTCACAGATGTCCCAGTAGTTTCACAGATGTCCCAGTAGTTTCACAGATGTCCCAATAGTTTCACAGATGTCCCACTAGTTTCATAGATGTCCCAATAGTTTAACAGATGTCCCAGTAGGTTAAAAGATGTCCCCATAGTTTCACAGATGTCCCAATAGTTAACAGATGTCCCACTAGTTTTACAGATATCCCAGTAGGTTAACAGATGTCCCCATAGTTTCACAGATGTACCAGTAGTTTCACAGATGTCCCAATAGTTTCACAGATGTCCCAATAGTTTCACAGATTTCCCAATAGTTTCACATATGTCCCAGTAGTTTTACACATTTCCCAATAGTTTCACATATGTCCCATTAGTTTCACAGATGTCCCCATAGTTTCACAGATGTACCAGTAGTTTAACAGATGTTCCAATAGTTTAACAAATGTCCCAGTAGTTTCACAGATGTCCCAGTAGTTTCACAGATGTTCCAGTAGTTTCACAGATGTCCCAGTAGTTTAACAGATGTCCCAATAGTTTCACAGATGTCCCAGTAGGTTAACAGATATCACCATAGTTTCACAGATGTACCAGTAGTTTCACAGATGTCCCAATAGTTTCACAGATGTCCCAATAGTTTCACAGATGTCCAAATAGTTTCCTATATGTCCCATTAGTTTCACAGATGACCCCATAGTTTCACAGATGTCCCAATAGTTTCACAGATGTCCCAATAGTTTCACCTATGTCCCATTTGTTTCACAGATGTCCCCATAGTTTCACAGATGTCCCAATAGTTTCACAGATGTACCAGTAGTTTCGCAGATGTCCCAATAGTTTCACAGATGTCCCAATAGTTTCACAGATGTCCCAGAAGTTTTACAGACATCCCAGTAGGTTAACAGATGTCCCGATAGTTTCACAGATTTCCCAATAGTTTCACATATGTACCAGTAGTTTTACACATTTCCCAACAGTTTCACATATGTCCCATTAGTTTCACAGATGTCCCCATAGTTTCACAGATGTCCCAATAGTTTCCCAGATGTCCCAATAGTTTCACAGATATACCAGTAGTTTAACAGATGTTCCAATAGTTTAACAGATGTCACAGTAGTTTCACAGATGTACCAGTAGTTTCACGGATGTCCCAATAGTTTCACAGATGTCCCAATAGTTTCACAGATGTCCCAGAAGTTTTACAGACATCCCAGTAGGTTAACAGATGTCCCGATAGTTTCACAGATGTACCAGTAGTTTCACAGATCTCCCAATAGTTTCACATATGTCCCGTTAGTTTCACAGATGTCCCCATAGTTTCACAGATATACCAGTAGTTTAACAGATGTTCCAATAGTTTAACAGATGTCACAGTAGTTTCACAGATGTACCAGTAGTTTCACGGATGTCCCAATAGTTTCACAGATGTCCCAATAGTTTCACAGATGTCCCAGAAGTTTTACAGACATCCCAGTAGGTTAACAGATGTCCCGATAGTTTCACAGATGTACCAGTAGTTTCACAGATCTCCCAATAGTTTCACATATGTCCCGTTAGTTTCACAGATGTCCCCATAGTTTCACAGATGTCCCGATAGTTTCACAGATGTCCCAGTAGTTTCACAGATGTCCCAGTAGTTTCACAGATGTCCCAATAGTTTCACAGATGTCCCACTAGTTTCATAGATGTCCCAATAGTTTAACAGATGTCCCAGTAGGTTAAAAGATGTCCCCATAGTTTCACAGATGTCCCAATAGTTAACAGATGTCCCACTAGTTTTACAGATATCCCAGTAGGTTAACAGATGTCCCCATAGTTTCACAGATGTACCAGTAGTTTCACAGATGTCCCAATAGTTTCACAGATGTCCCAATAGTTTCACAGATTTCCCAATAGTTTCACATATGTCCCAGTAGTTTTACACATTTCCCAATAGTTTCACATATGTCCCATTAGTTTCACAGATGTCCCCATAGTTTCACAGATGTACCAGTAGTTTAACAGATGTTCCAATAGTTTAACAAATGTCCCAGTAGTTTCACAGATGTCCCAGTAGTTTCACAGATGTTCCAGTAGTTTCACAGATGTCCCAGTAGTTTAACAGATGTCCCAATAGTTTCACAGATGTCCCAGTAGGTTAACAGATATCACCATAGTTTCACAGATGTACCAGTAGTTTCACAGATGTCCCAATAGTTTCACAGATGTCCCAATAGTTTCACAGATGTCCAAATAGTTTCCTATATGTCCCATTAGTTTCACAGATGACCCCATAGTTTCACAGATGTCCCAATAGTTTCACAGATGTCCCAATAGTTTCACCTATGTCCCATTTGTTTCACAGATGTCCCCATAGTTTCACAGATGTCCCAATAGTTTCACAGATGTACCAGTAGTTTCGCAGATGTCCCAATAGTTTCACAGATGTCCCAATAGTTTCACAGATGTCCCAGAAGTTTTACAGACATCCCAGTAGGTTAACAGATGTCCCGATAGTTTCACAGATTTCCCAATAGTTTCACATATGTACCAGTAGTTTTACACATTTCCCAACAGTTTCACATATGTCCCATTAGTTTCACAGATGTCCCCATAGTTTCACAGATGTCCCAATAGTTTCCCAGATGTCCCAATAGTTTCACAGATATACCAGTAGTTTAACAGATGTTCCAATAGTTTAACAGATGTCACAGTAGTTTCACAGATGTACCAGTAGTTTCACGGATGTCCCAATAGTTTCACAGATGTCCCAATAGTTTCACAGATGTCCCAGAAGTTTTACAGACATCCCAGTAGGTTAACAGATGTCCCGATAGTTTCACAGATGTACCAGTAGTTTCACAGATCTCCCAATAGTTTCACATATGTCCCATTAGTTTCACAGATGTCCCCATAGTTTCACAGATGTGCCAATAGTTTCCCGGATGTCCCAATAGTTTCACAGATGTACCAGTAGTTTAACAGATGTTCCAATAGTTTAACAGATGTCCCAGTAGTTTCACAGATGTCCCAATAGTTTCACAGATGTCCCAGTAGGTTAACAGATGTCCCGATAGTTTCACAGATGTCCCAGTAGTTTCACAGATGTCCCAGTAGTTTCACAGATGTCCCAATAGTTTCACAGATGTCCCACTAGTTTCATAGATGTCCCAATAGCTTAACAGATGTCCCAGTAGGTTAAAAGATGTCCCCATAGTTTCACAGATGTCCCAATAGTTAACAGATGTCCCAGTAGTTTTACAGATATCCCAGTAGGTTAACAGATGTCCCCATAGTTTCACAGATGTACCAGTAGTTTCACAGATGTCCCAATAGTTTCACAGATGTCCCAATAGTTTCACAGATTTCCCAATAGTTTCACATATGTCCCAGTAGTTTTACACATTTCCCAATAGTTTCACATATGTCCCATTAGTTTCACAGATGTCCCCATAGTTTCACAGATGTACCAGTAGTTTAACAGATGTTCCAATAGTTTAACAAATGTCCCAGTAGTTTCACAGATGTCCCAGTAGTTTCACAGATGTTCCAGTAGTTTCACAGATGTCCCAGTAGTTTAACAGATGTCCCAATAGTTTCACAGATGTCCCAGTAGGTTAACAGATATCCCCATAGTTTCACAGATGTACCAGTAGTTTCACAGATGTCCCAATAGTTTCACAGATGTCCCAATAGTTTCACAGATGTCCCAATAGTTTCCCATATGTCCCATTAGTTTCACAGATGACCCCATAGTTTCACAGATGTCCCAATAGTTTCACAGATGTCCCAATAGTTTCACCTATGTCCCATTTGTTTCACAGATGTACCCATAGTTTCACAGATGTCCCAATAGTTTCACAGATGTACCAGTAGTTTCGCAGATGTCCCAATAGTTTCACAGATGTCCCAATAGTTTCACAGATGTCCCAGAAGTTTTACAGACATCCCAGTAGGTTAACAGATGTCCCGATAGTTTCACAGATTTCCCAATAGTTTCACATATGTACCAGTAGTTTTACACATTTCCCAATAGTTTCACATATGTCCCATTAGTTTCACAGATGTCCCCATAGTTTCACAGATGTCCCAATAGTTTCCCAGATGTCCCAATAGTTTCACAGATATACCAGTAGTTTAACAGATGTTCCAATAGTTTAACAGATGTCACAGTAGTTTCACAGATGTCCCAGTAGTTTCACAGATGTCCCAGTAGTTTCACAGATGTCCCAGTAGTTTAACAGATGTCCCAATAGTTTTACAGATGTCCCAGTAGGTTAACAGATGTCCCCATAGTTTCACAGATGTCCCACTAGTTTCATAGATGTCCCAATAGTTTCACAGATGTCCCAGTAGGTTAAAAGATGTCCCCATAGTTTCACAGATGTCCCAATAGTTAACAGATGTCCCAGTAGTTTTACAGATATCCCAGTAGGTTAACAGATGTCCCCATAGTTTCACAGATGTCCCACTAGTTTCATAGATGTGCCAATAGTTTCACAGATGTCCAGGAAGGTTAACAGATTTCCCCATAGTTTCACAGATGTCCCAATAGTTAACAGATGTCCCAGTAGTTTTACAGATATCCCAGTAGGTTAACAGATGTCCCCATAGTTTCACAGATGTACCAGTAGTTTCACAGATGTCCCAATAGTTTCACAGATTTCCCAATAGTTTCACATATGTCCCAGTAGTTTTACACATTTCCCAATAGTTTCACATATGTCCCATTAGTTTCACAGATGTCCCCATAGTTTCACAGATGTACCAGTAGTTTCACAGATGTCCCAATAGTTTCACAGATGTTCCAATAGTTTCACAGATGTCCCAATAGTTTCACATATGTCCCATTAGTTTCACAGATGACCCCATAGTTTCACAGATGTCCCAATAGTTTCACAGATGTCCCAATAGTTTCACCTATGTCCCATTTGTTTCACAGATGTCCCCATAGTTTCACAGATGTCCCAATAGTTTCACAGATGTACCAGTAGTTTCACGGATGTCCCAATAGTTTCACAGATGTCCCAATAGTTTCACAGATGTCCCAGAAGTTTTACAGACATCCCAGTAGGTTAACAGATGTCCCGATAGTTTCACAGATGTACCAATAGTTTCACAGATCTCCCAATAGTTTCACATATGTCCCATTAGTTTCACAGATGTCCCCATAGTTTCACAGATGTCCCAATAGTTTAACAGATGTCCCAGTAGTTTTACAGATGCCCCAGTAGTTTCACACATGTCCCAGTAGTTTCACAGACGCCCCAATAGTTTCACATATGTCCCATTAGTTTTACAGATGTCCCCATAGTTTCACAGATGTCCCAGTAGTTTAACAGATGTCCCAATAGTTTCACAGATTTCCCTATAGTTTCACATATGTACCAGTAGTTTTACACATTTCCCAATAGTTTCACATATGTCCCATTAGTTTCACAGATGTCCCCATAGTTTCACAGATGTCCCAATAGTTTCCCAGATGTCCCAATAGTTTCACAGATTTACCAGTAGTTTAACAGATGTTCCAATAGTTTAACAGATGTCCCAGTAGTTTCACAGATGTCCCAGTAGTTTCACAGATGTCCCAGTAGTTTCACATATGTCCCAGTAGTTTAACAGATGTCCCAATAGTTTCACAGATGTCCCAGTAGGTTAACAGATGTCCCCATAGTTTCACAGATGTCCCACTAGTTTCATAGATGTGCCAATAGTTTCACAGATGTCCCAGTAGGTTAACAGATGTCCCCATAGTTTCACAGATGTCCCAATAGTTAACAGATGTCCCAGTAGTTTTACAGATATCCCAGTAGGTTAACAGATGTCCCCATAGTTTCACAGATGTACCAGTAGTTTCACAGATGTCCCAATAGTTTCACAGATGTCCCAATAGTTTCACAGATTTCCCAATAGTTTCACATATGTCCCAGTAGTTTTACACATTTCCCAATAGTTTCACATATGTCCCATTAGTTTCACAGATGTCCCCATAGTTTCACAGATGTGCCAATAGTTTCCCGGATGTCCCAATAGTTTCACAGATGTACCAGTAGTTTAACAGATGTTCCAATAGTTTAACAGATGTCCCAGTAGTTTCACAGATGTCCCAATAGTTTCACAGATGTCCCAGTAGGTTAACAGATGTCCCGATAGTTTCACAGATGTCCCAGTAGTTTCACAGATGTCCCAGTAGTTTCACAGATGTCCCAATAGTTTCACAGATGTCCCACTAGTTTCATAGATATCCCAATAGTTTAACAGATGTCCCAGTAGGTTAAAAGATGTCCCCATAGTTTCACAGATGTCCCAATAGTTAACAGATGTCCCAGTAGTTTTACAGATATCCCAGTAGGTTAACAGATGTCCCCATAGTTTCACAGATGTACCAGTAGTTTCACAGATGTCCCAATAGTTTCACAGATGTCCCAATAGTTTCACAGATTTCCCAATAGTTTCACATATGTCCCAGTAGTTTTACACATTTCCCAATAGTTTCACATATGTCCCATTAGTTTCACAGATGTCCCCATAGTTTCACAGATGTACCAGTAGTTTAACAGATGTTCCAATAGTTTAACAAATGTCCCAGTAGTTTCACAGATGTCCCAGTAGTTTCACAGATGTTCCAGTAGTTTCACAGATGTCCCAGTAGTTTAACAGATGTCCCAATAGTTTCACAGATGTCCCAGTAGGTTAACAGATATCCCCATAGTTTCACAGATGTACCAGTAGTTTCACAGATGTCCCAATAGTTTCACAGATGTCCCAATAGTTTCACAGATGTCCCAATAGTTTCCCATATGTCCCATTAGTTTCACAGATGACCCCATAGTTTCACAGATGTCCCAATAGTTTCACAGATGTCCCAATAGTTTCACCTATGTCCCATTTGTTTCACAGATGTCCCCATAGTTTCACAGATGTCCCAATAGTTTCCCAGATGTCCCAATAGTTTCACAGATTTACCAGTAGTTTAACAGATGTTCCAATAGTTTAACAGATGTCCCAGTAGTTTCACAGATGTCCCAGTAGTTTCACAGATGTCCCAGTAGTTTCACATATGTCCCAGTAGTTTAACAGATGTCCCAATAGTTTCACAGATGTCCCAGTAGGTTAACAGTTGTCCCCATAGTTTCACAGATGTCCCACTAGTTTCATAGATGTGCCAATAGTTTCACAGATGTCCCAGTAGGTTAACAGATGTCCCCATAGTTTCACAGATGTCCCAATAGTTAACAGATGTCCCAGTAGTTTTACAGATATCCCAGTAGGTTAACAGATGTCCCCATAGTTTCACAGATGTACCAGTAGTTTCACAGATGTCCCAATAGTTTCACAGATGTCCCAGTAGTTTCACAGATTTCCCAATAGTTTCACATATGTCCCAGTAGTTTTACACATTTTCCAATAGTTTCACATATGTCCCATTAGTTTCACAGATGTCCCCATAGTTTCACAGATGTGCCAATAGTTTCCCGGATGTCCCAATAGTTTCACAGATGTACCAGTAGTTTAACAGATGTTCCAATAGTTTAACAGATGTCCCAGTAGTTTCACAGATGTCCCAATAGTTTCACAGATGTCCCAGTAGGTTAACAGATGTCCCGATAGTTTCACAGATGTCCCAGTAGTTTCACAGATGTCCCACTAGTTTCATAGATGTGCCAATAGTTTCACAGATGTCCAGGAAGGTTAACAGATGTCCCCATAGTTTCACAGATGTCCAAATAGTTAACAGATGTCCCAGTAGTTTTACAGATATCCCAGTAGGTTAACAGATGTCCCCATAGTTTCACAGATGTACCAGTAGTTTCACAGATGTCCCAATAGTTTCACAGATGTCCCAATAGTTTCACAGATTTCCCAATAGTTTCACATATGTCCCAGTAGTTTTACACATTTCCCAGTAGTTTCACATATGTCCCATTACTTTCACAGATGTCCCCATAGTTTCACAGATGTACCAGTAGTTTAACAGATGTTCCAATAGTTTAACAAATGTCCCAGTAGTTTCACAGATGTCCCAGTAGTTTCACAGATGTTCCAGTAGTTTCACAGATGTCCCAGTAGTTTCACAGATGTCCCAGTAGGTTAACAGATATCCCCATAGTTTCACAGATGTACCAGTAGTTTCACAGATGTCCCAATAGTTTCACAGATGTCCCAATAGTTTCACAGATGTCCCAATAGTTTCCCATATGTCCCATTAGTTTCACAGATGACCCCATAGTTTCACAGATGTCCCAATAGTTTCACAGATGTCCCAATAGTTTCACCTATGTCCCATTTGTTTCACAGATGTCCCCATAGTTTCACAGATGTCCCAATAGTTTCACAGATGTACCAGTAGTTTCGCAGATGTCCCAATAGTTTCACAGATGTCCCAATAGTTTCACAGATGTCCCAGAAGTTTTACAGACATCCCAGTAGGTTAACAGATGTCCCGATAGTTTCACAGATTTCCCAATAGTTTCACATATGTACCAGTAGTTTTACACATTTCCCAATAGTTTCACATATGTCCCATTAGTTTCACAGATGTCCCCATAGTTTCACAGATGTCCCAATAGTTTCCCAGATGTCCCAATAGTTTCACAGATATACCAGTAGTTTAACAGATGTTCCAATAGTTTAACAGATGTCACAGTAGTTTCACAGATGTACCAGTAGTTTCACGGATGTCCCAATAGTTTCACAGATGTCCCAATAGTTTCACAGATGTCCCAGAAGTTTTACAGACATCCCAGTAGGTTAACAGATGTCCCGATAGTTTCACAGATGTACCAGTAGTTTCACAGATCTCCCAATAGTTTCACATATGTCCCATTAGTTTCACAGATGTCCCCATAGTTTCACAGATGTCCCAATAGTTTAACAGATGTCCCAGTAGTTTTACAGATGTCCCAGTAGTTTCACACATGTCCCAGTAGTTTCACAGACGCCCCAATAGTTTCACATATGTCCCATTAGTTTTACAGATATCCCAGTAGGTTAACAGATGTCCCCATAGTTTCACAGATGTCCCACTAGTTTCATAGATGTGCCAATAGTTTCACAGATGTCCAGGAAGGTTAACAGATGTCCCCATAGTTTCACAGATGTCCCAATAGTTAACAGATGTCCCAGTAGTTTTACAGATATCCCAGTAGGTTAACAGATGTCCCCATAGTTTCACAGATGTACCAGTAGTTTCACAGATGTCCCAATAGTTTCACAGATTTCCCAATAGTTTCACATATGTCCCAGTAGTTTTACACATTTCCCAATAGTTTCACATATGTCCCATTAGTTTCACAGATGTCCCCATAGTTTCACAGATGTACCAGTAGTTTCACAGATGTCCCAATAGTTTCACAGATGTTCCAATAGTTTCACAGATGTCCCAATAGTTTCACATATGTCCCATTAGTTTCACAGATGACCCCATAGTTTCACAGATGTCCCAATAGTTTCACAGATGTCCCAATAGTTTCACCTATGTCCCATTTGTTTCACAGATGTCCCCATAGTTTCACAGATGTCCCAATAGTTTCACAGATGTACCAGTAGTTTCACGGATGTCCCAATAGTTTCACAGATGTCCCAATAGTTTCACAGATGTCCCAGAAGTTTTACAGACATCCCAGTAGGTTAACAGATGTCCCGATAGTTTCACAGATGTACCAGTAGTTTCACAGATCTCCCAATAGTTTCACATATGTCCCATTAGTTTCACAGATGTCCCCATAGTTTCACAGATGTCCCAATAGTTTAACAGATGTCCCAGTAGTTTTACAGATGTCCCAGTAGTTTCACACATGTCCCAGTAGTTTCACAGACGCCCCAATAGTTTCACATATGTCCCATTAGTTTTACAGATGTCCCCATAGTTTCACAGATGTCCCAGTAGTTTAACAGATGTCCCAATAGTTTCACAGATTTCCCTATAGTTTCACATATGTACCAGTAGTTTTACACATTTCCCAATAGTTTCACATATGTCCCATTAGTTTCACAGATGTCCCCATAGTTTCACAGATGTCCCAATAGTTTCCCAGATGTCCCAATAGTTTCACAGATTTACCAGTAGTTTAACAGATGTTCCAATAGTTTAACAGATGTCCCAGTAGTTTCACAGATGTCCCAGTAGTTTCACAGATGTCCCAGTAGTTTCACATATGTCCCAGTAGTTTAACAGATGTCCCAATAGTTTCACAGATGTCCCAGTAGGTTAACAGATGTCCCCATAGTTTCACAGATGTCCCACTAGTTTCATAGATGTGCCAATAGTTTCACAGATGTCCCAGTAGGTTAACAGATGTCCCCATAGTTTCACAGATGTCCCAATAGTTTCACATATGTCCCAGTAGTTTTACACATTTCCCAATAGTTTCACATATGTCCCATTAGTTTCACAGATGTCCCCATAGTTTCACAGATGTACCAGTAGTTTAACAGATGTTCCAATAGTTTAACAAATGTCCCAGTAGTTTCACAGATGTCCCAGTAGTTTCACAGATGTTCCAGTAGTTTCACAGATGTCCCAGTAGTTTCACAGATGTCCCAGTAGGTTAACAGATATCCCCATAGTTTCACAGATGTACCAGTAGTTTCACAGATGTCCCAATAGTTTCACAGATGTCCCAATAGTTTCACAGATGTCCCAATAGTTTCCCATATGTCCCATTAGTTTCACAGATGACCCCATAGTTTCACAGATGTCCCAATAGTTTCACAGATGTCCCAATAGTTTCACCTATGTCCCATTTGTTTCACAGATGTCCCCATAGTTTCACAGATGTCCCAATAGTTTCACAGATGTACCAGTAGTTTCGCAGATGTCCCAATAGTTTCACAGATGTCCCAATAGTTTCACAGATGTCCCAGAAGTTTTACAGACATCCCAGTAGGTTAACAGATGTCCCGATAGTTTCACAGATTTCCCAATAGTTTCACATATGTACCAGTTGTTTTACACATTTCCCAATAGTTTCACATATGTCCCATTTTTTTCACAGATGTCCCCATAGTTTCACAGATGTCCCAATAGTTTCCCAGATGTCCCAATAGTTTCACAGATGTCCCAATAGTTTCACAGATGTCCCAGAAGTTTTACAGACATCCCAGTAGGTTAACAGATGTCCCGATAGTTTCACAGATGTACCAGTAGTTTCACAGATCTCCCAATAGTTTCACATATGTCCCATTAGTTTCACAGATGTCCCCATAGTTTCACAGATGTCCCAATAGTTTAACAGATGTCCCAGTAGTTTTACAGATGTCCCAGTAGTTTCACACATGTCCCAGTAGTTTCACAGACGCCCCAATAGTTTCACATATGTCCCATTAGTTTTACAGATATCCCAGTAGGTTAACAGATGTCCCCATAGTTTCACAGATGTCCCACTAGTTTCATAGATGTGCAAATAGTTTCACAGATGTCCAGGAAGGTTAACAGATGTCCCCATAGTTTCACAGATGTCCCAATAGTTAACAGATGTCCCAGTAGTTTTACAGATATCCCAGTAGGTTAACAGATGTCCCCATAGTTTCACAGATGTACCAGTAGTTTCACAGATGTCCCAATAGTTTCACAGATTTCCCAATAGTTTCACATATGTCCCAGTAGTTTTACACATTTCCCAATAGTTTCACATATGTCCCATTAGTTTCACAGATGTCCCCATAGTTTCACAGATGTACCAGTAGTTTCACAGATGTCCCAATAGTTTCACAGATGTTCCAATAGTTTCACAGATGTCCCAATAGTTTCACATATGTCCCATTAGTTTCACAGATGACCCCATAGTTTCACAGATGTCCCAATAGTTTCACAGATGTCCCAATAGTTTCACCTATGTCCCATTTGTTTCACAGATGTCCCCATAGTTTCACAGATGTTCCAATAGTTTCACAGATGTACCAGTAGTTTCACGGATGTCCCAATAGTTTCACAGATGTCCCAATAGTTTCACAGATGTCCCAGAAGTTTTACAGACATCCCAGTAGGTTAACAGATGTCCCGATAGTTTCACAGATGTACCAGTAGTTTCACAGATCTCCCAATAGTTTCACATATGTCCCATTAGTTTCACAGATGTCCCCATAGTTTCACAGATGTCCCAATAGTTTAACAGATGTCCCAGTAGTTTTACAGATGTCCCAGTAGTTTCACACATGTCCCAGTAGTTTCACAGACGCCCCAATAGTTTCACATATGTCCCATTAGTTTTACAGATGTCCCCATAGTTTCACAGATGTCCCAGTAGTTTAACAGATGTCCCAATAGTTTCACAGATTTCCCTATAGTTTCACATATGTACCAGTAGTTTTACACATTTCCCAATAGTTTCACATATGTCCCATTAGTTTCACAGATGTCCCCATAGTTTCACAGATGTCCCAATAGTTTCCCAGATGTCCCAATAGTTTCACAGATTTACCAGTAGTTTAACAGATGTTCCAATAGTTTAACAGATGTCCCAGTAGTTTCACAGATGTCCCAGTAGTTTCACAGATGTCCCAGTAGTTTCACATATGTCCCAGTAGTTTAACAGATGTCCCAATAGTTTCACAGATGTCCCAGTAGGTTAACAGATGTCCCCATAGTTTCACAGATGTCCCACTAGTTTCATAGATGTGCCAATAGTTTCACAGATGTCCCAGTAGGTTAACAGATGTCCCCATAGTTTCACAGATGTCCCAATAGTTAACAGATGTCCCAGTAGTTTTACAGATATCCCAGTAGGTTAACAGATGTCCCCATAGTTTCACAGATGTACCAGTAGTTTCACAGATGTCCCAATAGTTTCACAGATGTCCCAATAGTTTCACAGATTTCCCAATAGTTTCACATATGTCCCAGTAGTTTTACACATTTCCCAATAGTTTCACATATGTCCCATTAGTTTCACAGATGTCCCCATAGTTTCACAGATGTGCCAATAGTTTCCCGGATGTCCCAATAGTTTCACAGATGTACCAGTAGTTTAACAGATGTTCCAATAGTTTAACAGATGTCCCAGTAGTTTCACAGATGTCCCAATAGTTTCACAGATGTCCCAGTAGGTTAACAGATGTCCCGATAGTTTCACCGATGTCCCAGTAGTTTCACAGATGTCCCAATAGTTTCACAGATGTCCCAATAGTTTCACAGATGTCCCACTAGTTTCATAGATGTCCCAATAGTTTAACAGATGTCCCAGTAGGTTAAAAGATGTCCCCATAGTTTCACAGATGTCCCAATAGTTAACAGATGTCCCACTAGTTTTACAGATATCCCAGTAGGTTAACAGATGTCCCCATAGTTTCACAGATGTACCAGTAGTTTCACAGATGTCCCAATAGTTTCACAGATGTCCCAATAGTTTCACAGATTTCCCAATAGTTTCACATATGTCCCAGTAGTTTTACACATTTCCCAATAGTTTCACATATGTCCCATTAGTTTCACAGATGTCCCCATAGTTTCACAGATGTACCAGTAGTTTAACAGATGTTCCAATAGTTTAACAAATGTCCCAGTAGTTTCACAGATGTCCCAGTAGTTTCACAGATGTTCCAGTAGTTTCACAGATGTCCCAGTAGTTTAACAGATGTCCCAATAGTTTCACAGATGTCCCAGTAGGTTAACAGATATCCCCATAGTTTCACAGATGTACCAGTAGTTTCACAGATGTCCCAGAAGTTTTACAGACATCCCAGTAGGTTAACAGATGTCCCGATAGTTTCACAGATTTCCCAATAGTTTCACATATGTACCAGTAGTTTTACACATTTCCCAATAGTTTCACATATGTCCCAATAGTTTCACAGATGTCCAAATAGTTTCCCATATGTCCCATTAGTTTCACAGATGACCCCATAGTTTCACAGATGTCCCAATAGTTTCACAGATGTCCCAATAGTTTCACCTATGTCCCATTTGTTTCACAGATGTCCCCATAGTTTCACATATGTCCCAATAGTTTCACAGATGTACCAGTAGTTTCGCAGATGTCCCAATAGTTTCACAGATGTCCCAATAGTTTCACAGATGTCCCAGAAGTTTTACAGACATCCCAGTAGGTTAACAGATGTCCCGATAGTTTCACAGATTTCCCAATAGTTTCACATATGTACCAGTAGTTTTACACATTTCCCAATAGTTTCACATATGTCCCATTAGTTTCACAGATGTCCCCATAGTTTCACAGATGTCCCAATAGTTTCCCAGATGTCCCAATAGTTTCACAGATATACCAGTAGTTTAACAGATGTTCCAATAGTTTAACAGATGTCACAGTAGTTTCACAGATGTACCAGTAGTTTCACGGATGTCCCAATAGTTTCACAGATGTCCCAATAGTTTCACAGATGTCCCAGAAGTTTTACAGACATCCCAGTAGGTTAACAGATGTCCCGATAGTTTCACAGATGTACCAGTAGTTTCACAGATCTCCCAATAGTTTCACATATGTCCCATTAGTTTCACAGATGTCCCCATAGTTTCACAGATGTGCCAATAGTTTCCCGGATGTCCCAATAGTTTCACAGATGTACCAGTAGTTTAACAGATGTTCCAATAGTTTAACAGATGTCCCAGTAGTTTCACAGATGTCCCAATAGTTTTACACATTTCCCAATAGTTTCACATATGTCCCATTAGTTTCACAGATGTCCCCATAGTTTCACAGATGTACCAGTAGTTTCACAGATGTCCCAATAGTTTCACAGATGTTCCAATAGTTTCACAGATGTCCCAATAGTTTCACATATGTCCCATTAGTTTCACAGATGACCCCATAGTTTCACAGATGTCCCAATAGTTTCACAGATGTCCCAATAGTTTCACCTATGTCCCATTTGTTTCACAGATGTCCCCATAGTTTCACAGATGTTCCAATAGTTTCACAGATGTACCAGTAGTTTCACGGATGTCCCAATAGTTTCACAGATGTCCCAATAGTTTCACAGATGTCCCAGAAGTTTTACAGACATCCCAGTAGGTTAACAGATGTCCCGATAGTTTCACAGATGTACCAGTAGTTTCACAGATCTTCCAATAGTTTCACAGATTTCCCAATAGTTTCACATATGTCCCAGTAGTTTTACACATTTCCCAATAGTTTCACATATGTCCCATTAGTTTCACAGATGTCCCCATAGTTTCACAGATGTACCAGTAGTTTCACAGATGTCCCAATAGTTTCACAGATGTTCCAATAGTTTCACAGATGTCCCAATAGTTTCACATATGTCCCATTAGTTTCACAGATGACCCCATAGTTTCACAGATGTCCCGATAGTTTCACAGATGTCCCAATAGTTTCACCTATGTCCCAGAAGTTTTACAGACATCCCAGTAGGTTAACAGATGTCCCGATAGTTTCACAGATTTCCCAATAGTTTCACATATGTACCAGTAGTTTTACACATTTCCCAATAGTTTCACATATGTCCCATTAGTTTCACAGATGTCCCCATAGTTTCACAGATGTCCCAATAGTTTCCCAGATGTCCCAATAGTTTCACAGATATACCAGTAGTTTAACAGATGTTCCAATAGTTTAACAGATGTCACAGTAGTTTCACAGATGTACCAGTAGTTTCACGGATGTCCCAATAGTTTCACAGATGTCCCAATAGTTTCACAGATGTCCCAGAAGTTTTACAGACATCCCAGTAGGTTAACAGATGTCCCGATAGTTTCACAGATGTACCAGTAGTTTCACAGATCTCCCAATAGTTTCACATATGTCCCATTAGTTTCACAGATGTCCCCATAGTTTCACAGATGTGCCAATAGTTTCCCGGATGTCCCAATAGTTTCACAGATGTACCAGTAGTTTAACAGATGTTCCAATAGTTTAACAGACGCCCCAATAGTTTCACATATGTCCCATTAGTTTTACAGATGTCCCCATAGTTTCACAGATGTCCCAGTAGGTTAACAGATGTCCCCATAGTTTCACAGATGTGCCAATAGTTTCCCGGATGTCCCAATAGTTTCACAGATGTACCAGTAGTTTCACAGATCTCCCAATAGTTTCACATATGTCCCATTAGTTTCACAGATGTCCCCATAGTTTCACAGATGTGCCAATAGTTTCACAGATGTACCCATAGTTTCACAGATGTCCCAGTAGTTTCACACATGTCCCAGTAGTTTCACAGACGCCCCAATAGTTTCACATATGTCCCATTAGTTTTACAGATGTCCCCATAGTTTCACAGATGTCCCAGTAGTTTAACAGATGTCCCAATAGTTTCACAGATTTCCCTATAGTTTCACATATGTACCAGTAGTTTTACACATTTCCCAATAGTTTCACATATGTCCCATTAGTTTCACAGATGTCCCCATAGTTTCACAGATGTCCCAATAGTTTCCCAGATGTCCCAATAGTTTCACAGATTTACCAGTAGTTTAACAGATGTTCCAATAGTTTAACAGATGTCCCAGTAGTTTCACAGATGTCCCAGTAGTTTCACAGATGTCCCAGTAGTTTCACATATGTCCCAGTAGTTTAACAGATGTCCCAATAGTTTCACAGATGTCCCAGTAGGTTAACAGATGTCCCCATAGTTTCACAGATGTCCCACTAGTTTCATAGATGTGCCAATAGTTTCACAGATGTCCCAGTAGGTTAACAGATGTCCCCATAGTTTCACAGATGTCCCAATAGTTAACAGATGTCCCAGTAGTTTTACAGATATCCCAGTAGGTTAACAGATGTCCCCATAGTTTCACAGATGTACCAGTAGTTTCACAGATGTCCCAATAGTTTCACAGATGTCCCAATAGTTTCACAGATTTCCCAATAGTTTCACATATGTCCCAGTAGTTTTACACATTTCCCAATAGTTTCACATATGTCCCATTAGTTTCACAGATGTCCCCATAGTTTCACAGATGTGCCAATAGTTTCCCGGATGTCCCAATAGTTTCACAGATGTACCAGTAGTTTAACAGATGTTCCAATAGTTTAACAGATGTCCCAGTAGTTTCACAGATGTCCCAATAGTTTCACAGATGTCCCAGTAGGTTAACAGATGTCCCGATAGTTTCACCGATGTCCCAGTAGTTTCACAGATGTCCCAATAGTTTCACAGATGTCCCAATAGTTTCACAGATGTCCCACTAGTTTCATAGATGTCCCAATAGTTTAACAGATGTCCCAGTAGGTTAAAAGATGTCCCCATAGTTTCACAGATGTCCCAATAGTTAACAGATGTCCCACTAGTTTTACAGATATCCCAGTAGGTTAACAGATGTCCCCATAGTTTCACAGATGTACCAGTAGTTTCACAGATGTCCCAATAGTTTCACAGATGTCCCAATAGTTTCACAGATTTCCCAATAGTTTCACATATGTCCCAGTAGTTTTACACATTTCCCAATAGTTTCACATATGTCCCATTAGTTTCACAGATGTCCCCATAGTTTCACAGATGTACCAGTAGTTTAACAGATGTTCCAATAGTTTAACAAATGTCCCAGTAGTTTCACAGATGTCCCAGTAGTTTCACAGATGTTCCAGTAGTTTCACAGATGTCCCAGTAGTTTAACAGATGTCCCAATAGTTTCACAGATGTCCCAGTAGGTTAACAGATATCCCCATAGTTTCACAGATGTACCAGTAGTTTCACAGATGTCCCAGAAGTTTTACAGACATCCCAGTAGGTTAACAGATGTCCCGATAGTTTCACAGATTTCCCAATAGTTTCACATATGTACCAGTAGTTTTACACATTTCCCAATAGTTTCACATATGTCCCAATAGTTTCACAGATGTCCAAATAGTTTCCCATATGTCCCATTAGTTTCACAGATGACCCCATAGTTTCACAGATGTCCCAATAGTTTCACAGATGTCCCAATAGTTTCACCTATGTCCCATTTGTTTCACAGATGTCCCCATAGTTTCACATATGTCCCAATAGTTTCACAGATGTACCAGTAGTTTCGCAGATGTCCCAATAGTTTCACAGATGTCCCAATAGTTTCACAGATGTCCCAGAAGTTTTACAGACATCCCAGTAGGTTAACAGATGTCCCGATAGTTTCACAGATTTCCCAATAGTTTCACATATGTACCAGTAGTTTTACACATTTCCCAATAGTTTCACATATGTCCCATTAGTTTCACAGATGTCCCCATAGTTTCACAGATGTCCCAATAGTTTCCCAGATGTCCCAATAGTTTCACAGATATACCAGTAGTTTAACAGATGTTCCAATAGTTTAACAGATGTCACAGTAGTTTCACAGATGTACCAGTAGTTTCACGGATGTCCCAATAGTTTCACAGATGTCCCAATAGTTTCACAGATGTCCCAGAAGTTTTACAGACATCCCAGTAGGTTAACAGATGTCCCGATAGTTTCACAGATGTACCAGTAGTTTCACAGATCTCCCAATAGTTTCACATATGTCCCATTAGTTTCACAGATGTCCCCATAGTTTCACAGATGTGCCAATAGTTTCCCGGATGTCCCAATAGTTTCACAGATGTACCAGTAGTTTAACAGATGTTCCAATAGTTTAACAGATGTCCCAGTAGTTTCACAGATGTCCCAATAGTTTTACACATTTCCCAATAGTTTCACATATGTCCCATTAGTTTCACAGATGTCCCCATAGTTTCACAGATGTACCAGTAGTTTCACAGATGTCCCAATAGTTTCACAGATGTTCCAATAGTTTCACAGATGTCCCAATAGTTTCACATATGTCCCATTAGTTTCACAGATGACCCCATAGTTTCACAGATGTCCCAATAGTTTCACAGATGTCCCAATAGTTTCACCTATGTCCCATTTGTTTCACAGATGTCCCCATAGTTTCACAGATGTTCCAATAGTTTCACAGATGTACCAGTAGTTTCACGGATGTCCCAATAGTTTCACAGATGTCCCAATAGTTTCACAGATGTCCCAGAAGTTTTACAGACATCCCAGTAGGTTAACAGATGTCCCGATAGTTTCACAGATGTACCAGTAGTTTCACAGATCTTCCAATAGTTTCACAGATTTCCCAATAGTTTCACATATGTCCCAGTAGTTTTACACATTTCCCAATAGTTTCACATATGTCCCATTAGTTTCACAGATGTCCCCATAGTTTCACAGATGTACCAGTAGTTTCACAGATGTCCCAATAGTTTCACAGATGTTCCAATAGTTTCACAGATGTCCCAATAGTTTCACATATGTCCCATTAGTTTCACAGATGACCCCATAGTTTCACAGATGTCCCGATAGTTTCACAGATGTCCCAATAGTTTCACCTATGTCCCAGAAGTTTTACAGACATCCCAGTAGGTTAACAGATGTCCCGATAGTTTCACAGATTTCCCAATAGTTTCACATATGTACCAGTAGTTTTACACATTTCCCAATAGTTTCACATATGTCCCATTAGTTTCACAGATGTCCCCATAGTTTCACAGATGTCCCAATAGTTTCCCAGATGTCCCAATAGTTTCACAGATATACCAGTAGTTTAACAGATGTTCCAATAGTTTAACAGATGTCACAGTAGTTTCACAGATGTACCAGTAGTTTCACGGATGTCCCAATAGTTTCACAGATGTCCCAATAGTTTCACAGATGTCCCAGAAGTTTTACAGACATCCCAGTAGGTTAACAGATGTCCCGATAGTTTCACAGATGTACCAGTAGTTTCACAGATCTCCCAATAGTTTCACATATGTCCCATTAGTTTCACAGATGTCCCCATAGTTTCACAGATGTGCCAATAGTTTCCCGGATGTCCCAATAGTTTCACAGATGTACCAGTAGTTTAACAGATGTTCCAATAGTTTAACAGATGTCCCAGTAGTTTCACAGATGTCCCAATAGTTTTACACATTTCCCAATAGTTTCACATATGTCCCATTAGTTTCACAGATGTCCCCATAGTTTCACAGATGTACCAGTAGTTTCACAGATGTCCCAATAGTTTCACAGATGTTCCAATAGTTTCACAGATGTCCCAATAGTTTCACATATGTCCCATTAGTTTCACAGATGACCCCATAGTTTCACAGATGTCCCAATAGTTTCACAGATGTCCCAATAGTTTCACCTATGTCCCATTTGTTTCACAGATGTCCCCATAGTTTCACAGATGTTCCAATAGTTTCACAGATGTACCAGTAGTTTCACGGATGTCCCAATAGTTTCACAGATGTCCCAATAGTTTCACAGATGTCCCAGAAGTTTTACAGACATCCCAGTAGGTTAACAGATGTCCCGATAGTTTCACAGATGTACCAGTAGTTTCACAGATCTTCCAATAGTTTCACAGATTTCCCAATAGTTTCACATATGTCCCAGTAGTTTTACACATTTCCCAATAGTTTCACATATGTCCCATTAGTTTCACAGATGTCCCCATAGTTTCACAGATGTACCAGTAGTTTCACAGATGTCCCAATAGTTTCACAGATGTTCCAATAGTTTCACAGATGTCCCAATAGTTTCACATATGTCCCATTAGTTTCACAGATGACCCCATAGTTTCACAGATGTCCCGATAGTTTCACAGATGTCCCAATAGTTTCACCTATGTCCCAGAAGTTTTACAGACATCCCAGTAGGTTAACAGATGTCCCGATAGTTTCACAGATTTCCCAATAGTTTCACATATGTACCAGTAGTTTTACACATTTCCCAATAGTTTCACATATGTCCCATTAGTTTCACAGATGTCCCCATAGTTTCACAGATGTCCCAATAGTTTCCCAGATGTCCCAATAGTTTCACAGATATACCAGTAGTTTAACAGATGTTCCAATAGTTTAACAGATGTCACAGTAGTTTCACAGATGTACCAGTAGTTTCACGGATGTCCCAATAGTTTCACAGATGTCCCAATAGTTTCACAGATGTCCCAGAAGTTTTACAGACATCCCAGTAGGTTAACAGATGTCCCGATAGTTTCACAGATGTACCAGTAGTTTCACAGATCTCCCAATAGTTTCACATATGTCCCATTAGTTTCACAGATGTCCCCATAGTTTCACAGATGTGCCAATAGTTTCCCGGATGTCCCAATAGTTTCACAGATGTACCAGTAGTTTAACAGATGTTCCAATAGTTTAACAGACGCCCCAATAGTTTCACATATGTCCCATTAGTTTTACAGATGTCCCCATAGTTTCACAGATGTCCCAGTAGGTTAACAGATGTCCCCATAGTTTCACAGATGTGCCAATAGTTTCCCGGATGTCCCAATAGTTTCACAGATGTACCAGTAGTTTCACAGATCTCCCAATAGTTTCACATATGTCCCATTAGTTTCACAGATGTCCCCATAGTTTCACAGATGTGCCAATAGTTTCACAGATGTACCCATAGTTTCACAGATGTCCCAGTAGTTTCACACATGTCCCAGTAGTTTCACAGACGCCCCAATAGTTTCACATATGTCCCATTAGTTTTACAGATGTCCCCATAGTTTCACAGATGTCCCAGTAGTTTAACAGATGTCCCAATAGTTTCACAGATTTCCCTATAGTTTCACATATGTACCAGTAGTTTTACACATTTCCCAATAGTTTCACATATGTCCCATTAGTTTCACAGATGTCCCCATAGTTTCACAGATGTCCCAATAGTTTCCCAGATGTCCCAATAGTTTCACAGATTTACCAGTAGTTTAACAGATGTTCCAATAGTTTAACAGATGTCCCAGTAGTTTCACAGATGTCCCAGTAGTTTCACAGATGTCCCAGTAGTTTCACATATGTCCCAGTAGTTTAACAGATGTCCCAATAGTTTCACAGATGTCCCAGTAGGTTAACAGATGTCCCCATAGTTTCACAGATGTCCCACTAGTTTCATAGATGTGCCAATAGTTTCACAGATGTCCCAGTAGGTTAACAGATGTCCCCATAGTTTCACAGATGTCCCAATAGTTAACAGATGTCCCAGTAGTTTTACAGATATCCCAGTAGGTTAACAGATGTCCCCATAGTTTCACAGATGTACCAGTAGTTTCACAGATGTCCCAATAGTTTCACAGATGTCCCAATAGTTTCACAGATTTCCCAATAGTTTCACATATGTCCCAGTAGTTTTACACATTTCCCAATAGTTTCACATATGTCCCATTAGTTTCACAGATGTCCCCATAGTTTCACAGATGTGCCAATAGTTTCCCGGATGTCCCAATAGTTTCACAGATGTACCAGTAGTTTAACAGATGTTCCAATAGTTTAACAGATGTCCCAGTAGTTTCACAGATGTCCCAATAGTTTCACAGATGTCCCAGTAGGTTAACAGATGTCCCGATAGTTTCACCGATGTCCCAGTAGTTTCACAGATGTCCCAATAGTTTCACAGATGTCCCAATAGTTTCACAGATGTCCCACTAGTTTCATAGATGTCCCAATAGTTTAACAGATGTCCCAGTAGGTTAAAAGATGTCCCCATAGTTTCACAGATGTCCCAATAGTTAACAGATGTCCCACTAGTTTTACAGATATCCCAGTAGGTTAACAGATGTCCCCATAGTTTCACAGATGTACCAGTAGTTTCACAGATGTCCCAATAGTTTCACAGATGTCCCAATAGTTTCACAGATTTCCCAATAGTTTCACATATGTCCCAGTAGTTTTACACATTTCCCAATAGTTTCACATATGTCCCATTAGTTTCACAGATGTCCCCATAGTTTCACAGATGTACCAGTAGTTTAACAGATGTTCCAATAGTTTAACAAATGTCCCAGTAGTTTCACAGATGTCCCAGTAGTTTCACAGATGTTCCAGTAGTTTCACAGATGTCCCAGTAGTTTAACAGATGTCCCAATAGTTTCACAGATGTCCCAGTAGGTTAACAGATATCCCCATAGTTTCACAGATGTACCAGTAGTTTCACAGATGTCCCAGAAGTTTTACAGACATCCCAGTAGGTTAACAGATGTCCCGATAGTTTCACAGATTTCCCAATAGTTTCACATATGTACCAGTAGTTTTACACATTTCCCAATAGTTTCACATATGTCCCAATAGTTTCACAGATGTCCAAATAGTTTCCCATATGTCCCATTAGTTTCACAGATGACCCCATAGTTTCACAGATGTCCCAATAGTTTCACAGATGTCCCAATAGTTTCACCTATGTCCCATTTGTTTCACAGATGTCCCCATAGTTTCACATATGTCCCAATAGTTTCACAGATGTACCAGTAGTTTCGCAGATGTCCCAATAGTTTCACAGATGTCCCAATAGTTTCACAGATGTCCCAGAAGTTTTACAGACATCCCAGTAGGTTAACAGATGTCCCGATAGTTTCACAGATTTCCCAATAGTTTCACATATGTACCAGTAGTTTTACACATTTCCCAATAGTTTCACATATGTCCCATTAGTTTCACAGATGTCCCCATAGTTTCACAGATGTCCCAATAGTTTCCCAGATGTCCCAATAGTTTCACAGATATACCAGTAGTTTAACAGATGTTCCAATAGTTTAACAGATGTCACAGTAGTTTCACAGATGTACCAGTAGTTTCACGGATGTCCCAATAGTTTCACAGATGTCCCAATAGTTTCACAGATGTCCCAGAAGTTTTACAGACATCCCAGTAGGTTAACAGATGTCCCGATAGTTTCACAGATGTACCAGTAGTTTCACAGATCTCCCAATAGTTTCACATATGTCCCATTAGTTTCACAGATGTCCCCATAGTTTCACAGATGTGCCAATAGTTTCCCGGATGTCCCAATAGTTTCACAGATGTACCAGTAGTTTAACAGATGTTCCAATAGTTTAACAGATGTCCCAGTAGTTTCACAGATGTCCCAATAGTTTTACACATTTCCCAATAGTTTCACATATGTCCCATTAGTTTCACAGATGTCCCCATAGTTTCACAGATGTACCAGTAGTTTCACAGATGTCCCAATAGTTTCACAGATGTTCCAATAGTTTCACAGATGTCCCAATAGTTTCACATATGTCCCATTAGTTTCACAGATGACCCCATAGTTTCACAGATGTCCCAATAGTTTCACAGATGTCCCAATAGTTTCACCTATGTCCCATTTGTTTCACAGATGTCCCCATAGTTTCACAGATGTTCCAATAGTTTCACAGATGTACCAGTAGTTTCACGGATGTCCCAATAGTTTCACAGATGTCCCAATAGTTTCACAGATGTCCCAGAAGTTTTACAGACATCCCAGTAGGTTAACAGATGTCCCGATAGTTTCACAGATGTACCAGTAGTTTCACAGATCTTCCAATAGTTTCACAGATTTCCCAATAGTTTCACATATGTCCCAGTAGTTTTACACATTTCCCAATAGTTTCACATATGTCCCATTAGTTTCACAGATGTCCCCATAGTTTCACAGATGTACCAGTAGTTTCACAGATGTCCCAATAGTTTCACAGATGTTCCAATAGTTTCACAGATGTCCCAATAGTTTCACATATGTCCCATTAGTTTCACAGATGACCCCATAGTTTCACAGATGTCCCGATAGTTTCACAGATGTCCCAATAGTTTCACCTATGTCCCAGAAGTTTTACAGACATCCCAGTAGGTTAACAGATGTCCCGATAGTTTCACAGATTTCCCAATAGTTTCACATATGTACCAGTAGTTTTACACATTTCCCAATAGTTTCACATATGTCCCATTAGTTTCACAGATGTCCCCATAGTTTCACAGATGTCCCAATAGTTTCCCAGATGTCCCAATAGTTTCACAGATATACCAGTAGTTTAACAGATGTTCCAATAGTTTAACAGATGTCACAGTAGTTTCACAGATGTACCAGTAGTTTCACGGATGTCCCAATAGTTTCACAGATGTCCCAATAGTTTCACAGATGTCCCAGAAGTTTTACAGACATCCCAGTAGGTTAACAGATGTCCCGATAGTTTCACAGATGTACCAGTAGTTTCACAGATCTCCCAATAGTTTCACATATGTCCCATTAGTTTCACAGATGTCCCCATAGTTTCACAGATGTGCCAATAGTTTCCCGGATGTCCCAATAGTTTCACAGATGTACCAGTAGTTTAACAGATGTTCCAATAGTTTAACAGATGTCCCAGTAGTTTCACAGATGTCCCAATAGTTTTACACATTTCCCAATAGTTTCACATATGTCCCATTAGTTTCACAGATGTCCCCATAGTTTCACAGATGTACCAGTAGTTTCACAGATGTCCCAATAGTTTCACAGATGTTCCAATAGTTTCACAGATGTCCCAATAGTTTCACATATGTCCCATTAGTTTCACAGATGACCCCATAGTTTCACAGATGTCCCAATAGTTTCACAGATGTCCCAATAGTTTCACCTATGTCCCATTTGTTTCACAGATGTCCCCATAGTTTCACAGATGTTCCAATAGTTTCACAGATGTACCAGTAGTTTCACGGATGTCCCAATAGTTTCACAGATGTCCCAATAGTTTCACAGATGTCCCAGAAGTTTTACAGACATCCCAGTAGGTTAACAGATGTCCCGATAGTTTCACAGATGTACCAGTAGTTTCACAGATCTTCCAATAGTTTCACAGATTTCCCAATAGTTTCACATATGTCCCAGTAGTTTTACACATTTCCCAATAGTTTCACATATGTCCCATTAGTTTCACAGATGTCCCCATAGTTTCACAGATGTACCAGTAGTTTCACAGATGTCCCAATAGTTTCACAGATGTTCCAATAGTTTCACAGATGTCCCAATAGTTTCACATATGTCCCATTAGTTTCACAGATGACCCCATAGTTTCACAGATGTCCCGATAGTTTCACAGATGTCCCAATAGTTTCACCTATGTCCCATTTGTTTCACAGATGTCCCCATAGTTTCACAGATGTTCCAATAGTTTCACAGATGTACCAGTAGTTTCACGGATGTCCCAATAGTTTCACAGATGTCCCAATAGTTTCACAGATGTCCCAGAAGTTTTACAGACATCCCAGTAGGTTAACAGATGTCCCGATAGTTTCACAGATGTACCAGTAGTTTCACAGATCTCCCAATAGTTTCACATATGTCCCATTAGTTTCACAGATGTCCCCATAGTTTCACAGATGTCCCAATAGTTTAACAGATGTCCCAGTAGTTTTACAGATGTCCCAGTAGTTTCACACATGTCCCAGTAGTTTCACAGACGCCCCAATAGTTTCACATATGTCCCATTAGTTTTACAGATGTCCCCATAGTTTCACAGATGTCCCAGTAGTTTAACAGATGTCCCAATAGTTTCACAGATTTCCCTATAGTTTCACATATGTACCAGTAGTTTTACACATTTCCCAATAGTTTCACATATGTCCCATTAGTTTCACAGATGTCCCCATAGTTTCACAGATGTCCCAATAGTTTCCCAGATGTCCCAATAGTTTCACAGATTTACCAGTAGTTTAACAGATGTTCCAATAGTTTAACAGATGTCCCAGTAGTTTCACAGATGTCCCAGTAGTTTCACAGATGTCCCAGTAGTTTCACATATGTCCCAGTAGTTTAACAGATGTCCCAATAGTTTCACAGATGTCCCAGTAGGTTAACAGATGTCCCCATAGTTTCACAGATGTCCCACTAGTTTCATAGATGTGCCAATAGTTTCACAGATGTCCCAGTAGGTTAACAGATGTCCCCATAGTTTCACAGATGTCCCAATAGTTAACAGATGTCCCAGTAGTTTTACAGATATCCCAGTAGGTTAACAGATGTCCCCATAGTTTCACAGATGTACCAGTAGTTTCACAGATGTCCCAATAGTTTCACAGATGTCCCAATAGTTTCACAGATTTCCCAATAGTTTCACATATGTCCCAGTAGTTTTACACATTTCCCAATAGTTTCACATATGTCCCATTAGTTTCACAGATGTCCCCATAGTTTCACAGATGTGCCAATAGTTTCCCGGATGTCCCAATAGTTTCACAGATGTACCAGTAGTTTAACAGATGTTCCAATAGTTTAACAGATGTCCCAGTAGTTTCACAGATGTCCCAATAGTTTCACAGATGTCCCAGTAGGTTAACAGATGTCCCGATAGTTTCACAGATGTCCCAGTAGTTTCACAGATGTCCCAGTAGTTTCACAGATGTCCCAATAGTTTCACAGATGTCCCACTAGTTTCATAGATGTCCCAATAGTTTAACAGATGTCCCAGTAGGTTAAAAGATGTCCCCATAGTTTCACAGATGTCCCAATAGTTAACAGATGTCCCACTAGTTTTACAGATATCCCAGTAGGTTAACAGATGTCCCCATAGTTTCACAGATGTACCAGTAGTTTCACAGATGTCCCAATAGTTTCACAGATGTCCCAATAGTTTCACAGATTTCCCAATAGTTTCACATATGTCCCAGTAGTTTTACACATTTCCCAATAGTTTCACATATGTCCCATTAGTTTCACAGATGTCCCCATAGTTTCACAGATGTACCAGTAGTTTAACAGATGTTCCAATAGTTTAACAAATGTCCCAGTAGTTTCACAGATGTCCCAGTAGTTTCACAGATGTTCCAGTAGTTTCACAGATGTCCCAGTAGTTTAACAGATGTCCCAATAGTTTCACAGATGTCCCAGTAGGTTAACAGATATCCCCGTAGTTTCACAGATGTACCAGTAGTTTCACAGATGTCCCAATAGTTTCACAGATGTCCCAATAGTTTCACAGATGTCCAAATAGTTTCCTATATGTCCCATTAGTTTCACAGATGACCCCATAGTTTCACAGATGTCCCAATAGTTTCACAGATGTCCCAATAGTTTCACCTATGTCCCATTTGTTTCACAGATGTCCCCATAGTTTCACAGATGTCCCAATAGTTTCACAGATGTACCAGTAGTTTCGCAGATGTCCCAATAGTTTCACAGATGTCCCAATAGTTTCACAGATGTCCCAGAAGTTTTACAGACATCCCAGTAGGTTAACAGATGTCCCGATAGTTTCACAGATTTCCCAATAGTTTCACATATGTACCAGTAGTTTTACACATTTCCCAACAGTTTCACATATGTCCCATTAGTTTCACAGATGTCCCCATAGTTTCACAGATGTCCCAATAGTTTCCCAGATGTCCCAATAGTTTCACAGATATACCAGTAGTTTAACAGATGTTCCAATAGTTTAACAGATGTCACAGTAGTTTCACAGATGTACCAGTAGTTTCACGGATGTCCCAATAGTTTCACAGATGTCCCAATAGTTTCACAGATGTCCCAGAAGTTTTACAGACATCCCAGTAGGTTAACAGATGTCCCGATAGTTTCACAGATGTACCAGTAGTTTCACAGATCTCCCAATAGTTTCACATATGTCCCATTAGTTTCACAGATGTCCCCATAGTTTCACAGATGTGCCAATAGTTTCCCGGATGTCCCAATAGTTTCACAGATGTACCAGTAGTTTAACAGATGTTCCAATAGTTTAACAGATGTCCCAGTAGTTTCACAGATGTCCCAATAGTTTCACAGATGTCCCAGTAGGTTAACAGATGTCCCGATAGTTTCACAGATGTCCCAGTAGTTTCACAGATGTCCCAGTAGTTTCACAGATGTCCCAATAGTTTCACAGATGTCCCACTAGTTTCATAGATGTCCCAATAGCTTAACAGATGTCCCAGTAGGTTAAAAGATGTCCCCATAGTTTCACAGATGTCCCAATAGTTAACAGATGTCCCAGTAGTTTTACAGATATCCCAGTAGGTTAACAGATGTCCCCATAGTTTCACAGATGTACCAGTAGTTTCACAGATGTCCCAATAGTTTCACAGATGTCCCAATAGTTTCACAGATTTCCCAATAGTTTCACATATGTCCCAGTAGTTTTACACATTTCCCAATAGTTTCACATATGTCCCATTAGTTTCACAGATGTCCCCATAGTTTCACAGATGTACCAGTAGTTTAACAGATGTTCCAATAGTTTAACAAATGTCCCAGTAGTTTCACAGATGTCCCAGTAGTTTCACAGATGTTCCAGTAGTTTCACAGATGTCCCAGTAGTTTAACAGATGTCCCAATAGTTTCACAGATGTCCCAGTAGGTTAACAGATATCCCCATAGTTTCACAGATGTACCAGTAGTTTCACAGATGTCCCAATAGTTTCACAGATGTCCCAATAGTTTCACAGATGTCCCAATAGTTTCCCATATGTCCCATTAGTTTCACAGATGACCCCATAGTTTCACAGATGTCCCAATAGTTTCACAGATGTCCCAATAGTTTCACCTATGTCCCATTTGTTTCACAGATGTACCCATAGTTTCACAGATGTCCCAATAGTTTCACAGATGTACCAGTAGTTTCGCAGATGTCCCAATAGTTTCACAGATGTCCCAATAGTTTCACAGATGTCCCAGAAGTTTTACAGACATCCCAGTAGGTTAACAGATGTCCCGATAGTTTCACAGATTTCCCAATAGTTTCACATATGTACCAGTAGTTTTACACATTTCCCAATAGTTTCACATATGTCCCATTAGTTTCACAGATGTCCCCATAGTTTCACAGATGTCCCAATAGTTTCCCAGATGTCCCAATAGTTTCACAGATATACCAGTAGTTTAACAGATGTTCCAATAGTTTAACAGATGTCACAGTAGTTTCACAGATGTCCCAGTAGTTTCACAGATGTCCCAGTAGTTTCACAGATGTCCCAGTAGTTTAACAGATGTCCCAATAGTTTTACAGATGTCCCAGTAGGTTAACAGATGTCCCCATAGTTTCACAGATGTCCCACTAGTTTCATAGATGTCCCAATAGTTTCACAGATGTCCCAGTAGGTTAAAAGATGTCCCCATAGTTTCACAGATGTCCCAATAGTTAACAGATGTCCCAGTAGTTTTACAGATATCCCAGTAGGTTAACAGATGTCCCCATAGTTTCACAGATGTCCCACTAGTTTCATAGATGTGCCAATAGTTTCACAGATGTCCAGGAAGGTTAACAGATTTCCCCATAGTTTCACAGATGTCCCAATAGTTAACAGATGTCCCAGTAGTTTTACAGATATCCCAGTAGGTTAACAGATGTCCCCATAGTTTCACAGATGTACCAGTAGTTTCACAGATGTCCCAATAGTTTCACAGATTTCCCAATAGTTTCACATATGTCCCAGTAGTTTTACACATTTCCCAATAGTTTCACATATGTCCCATTAGTTTCACAGATGTCCCCATAGTTTCACAGATGTACCAGTAGTTTCACAGATGTCCCAATAGTTTCACAGATGCTCCAATAGTTTCACAGATGTCCCAATAGTTTCACATATGTCCCATTAGTTTCACAGATGACCCCATAGTTTCACAGATGTCCCAATAGTTTCACAGATGTCCCAATAGTTTCACCTATGTCCCATTTGTTTCACAGATGTCCCCATAGTTTCACAGATGTCCCAATAGTTTCACAGATGTACCAGTAGTTTCACGGATGTCCCAATAGTTTCACAGATGTCCCAATAGTTTCACAGATGTCCCAGAAGTTTTACAGACATCCCAGTAGGTTAACAGATGTCCCGATAGTTTCACAGATGTACCAATAGTTTCACAGATCTCCCAATAGTTTCACATATGTCCCATTAGTTTCACAGATGTCCCCATAGTTTCACAGATGTCCCAATAGTTTAACAGATGTCCCAGTAGTTTTACAGATGTCCCAGTAGTTTCACACATGTCCCAGTAGTTTCACAGACGCCCCAATAGTTTCACATATGTCCCATTAGTTTTACAGATGTCCCCATAGTTTCACAGATGTCCCAGTAGTTTAACAGATGTCCCAATAGTTTCACAGATTTCCCTATAGTTTCACATATGTACCAGTAGTTTTACACATTTCCCAATAGTTTCACATATGTCCCATTAGTTTCACAGATGTCCCCATAGTTTCACAGATGTCCCAATAGTTTCCCAGATGTCCCAATAGTTTCACAGATTTACCAGTAGTTTAACAGATGTTCCAATAGTTTAACAGATGTCCCAGTAGTTTCACAGATGTCCCAGTAGTTTCACAGATGTCCCAGTAGTTTCACATATGTCCCAGTAGTTTAACAGATGTCCCAATAGTTTCACAGATGTCCCAGTAGGTTAACAGATGTCCCCATAGTTTCACAGATGTCCCACTAGTTTCATAGATGTGCCAATAGTTTCACAGATGTCCCAGTAGGTTAACAGATGTCCCCATAGTTTCACAGATGTCCCAATAGTTAACAGATGTCCCAGTAGTTTTACAGATATCCCAGTAGGTTAACAGATGTCCCCATAGTTTCACAGATGTACCAGTAGTTTCACAGATGTCCCAATAGTTTCACAGATGTCCCAATAGTTTCACAGATTTCCCAATAGTTTCACATATGTCCCAGTAGTTTTACACATTTCCCAATAGTTTCACATATGTCCCATTAGTTTCACAGATGTCCCCATAGTTTCACAGATGTGCCAATAGTTTCCCGGATGTCCCAATAGTTTCACAGATGTACCAGTAGTTTAACAGATGTTCCAATAGTTTAACAGATGTCCCAGTAGTTTCACAGATGTCCCAATAGTTTCACAGATGTCCCAGTAGGTTAACAGATGTCCCGATAGTTTCACAGATGTCCCAGTAGTTTCACAGATGTCCCAGTAGTTTCACAGATGTCCCAATAGTTTCACAGATGTCCCACTAGTTTCATAGATATCCCAATAGTTTAACAGATGTCCCAGTAGGTTAAAAGATGTCCCCATAGTTTCACAGATGTCCCAATAGTTAACAGATGTCCCAGTAGTTTTACAGATATCCCAGTAGGTTAACAGATGTCCCCATAGTTTCACAGATGTACCAGTAGTTTCACAGATGTCCCAATAGTTTCACAGATGTCCCAATAGTTTCACAGATTTCCCAATAGTTTCACATATGTCCCAGTAGTTTTACACATTTCCCAATAGTTTCACATATGTCCCATTAGTTTCACAGATGTCCCCATAGTTTCACAGATGTACCAGTAGTTTAACAGATGTTCCAATAGTTTAACAAATGTCCCAGTAGTTTCACAGATGTCCCAGTAGTTTCACAGATGTTCCAGTAGTTTCACAGATGTCCCAGTAGTTTAACAGATGTCCCAATAGTTTCACAGATGTCCCAGTAGGTTAACAGATATCCCCATAGTTTCACAGATGTACCAGTAGTTTCACAGATGTCCCAATAGTTTCACAGATGTCCCAATAGTTTCACAGATGTCCCAATAGTTTCCCATATGTCCCATTAGTTTCACAGATGACCCCATAGTTTCACAGATGTCCCAATAGTTTCACAGATGTCCCAATAGTTTCACCTATGTCCCATTTGTTTCACAGATGTCCCCATAGTTTCACAGATGTCCCAATAGTTTCCCAGATGTCCCAATAGTTTCACAGATTTACCAGTAGTTTAACAGATGTTCCAATAGTTTAACAGATGTCCCAGTAGTTTCACAGATGTCCCAGTAGTTTCACAGATGTCCCAGTAGTTTCACATATGTCCCAGTAGTTTAACAGATGTCCCAATAGTTTCACAGATGTCCCAGTAGGTTAACAGTTGTCCCCATAGTTTCACAGATGTCCCACTAGTTTCATAGATGTGCCAATAGTTTCACAGATGTCCCAGTAGGTTAACAGATGTCCCCATAGTTTCACAGATGTCCCAATAGTTAACAGATGTCCCAGTAGTTTTACAGATATCCCAGTAGGTTAACAGATGTCCCCATAGTTTCACAGATGTACCAGTAGTTTCACAGATGTCCCAATAGTTTCACAGATGTCCCAATAGTTTCACAGATTTCCCAATAGTTTCACATATGTCCCAGTAGTTTTACACATTTCCCAATAGTTTCACATATGTCCCATTAGTTTCACAGATGTCCCCATAGTTTCACAGATGTGCCAATAGTTTCCCGGATGTCCCAATAGTTTCACAGATGTACCAGTAGTTTAACAGATGTTCCAATAGTTTAACAGATGTCCCAGTAGTTTCACAGATGTCCCAATAGTTTCACAGATGTCCCAGTAGGTTAACAGATGTCCCGATAGTTTCACAGATGTCCCAGTAGTTTCACAGATGTCCCAGTAGTTTCACAGATGTCCCAATAGTTTCACAGATGTCCCACTAGTTTCATAGATGTTCCCATAGTTTAACAGATGTCCCAGTAGGTTAAAAGATGTCCCCATAGTTTCACAGATGTCCCAATAGTTAACAGATGTCCCAGTAGTTTTACAGATATCCCAGTAGGTTAACAGATGTCCCCATAGTTTCACAGATGTACCAGTAGTTTCACAGATGTCCCAATAGTTTCACAGATGTCCCAATAGTTTCACAGATTTCCCAATAGTTTCACATATGTCCCAGTAGTTTTACACATTTCCCAATAGTTTCACATATGTCCCATTAGTTTCACAGATGTCCCCATAGTTTCACAGATGTACCAGTAGTTTAACAGATGTTCCAATAGTTTAACAAATGTCCCAGTCGTTTCACAGATGTCCCAGTAGTTTCACACATGTTCCAGTAGTTTCACAGATGTACCAGTAGTTTCACAGATGTCCCAATAGTTTCACAGATGTCCCAATAGTTTCACAGATGTCCCAATAGTTTCCCATATGTCCCATTAGTTTCACAGATGACCCCATAGTTTCACAGATGTCCCAATAGTTTCACAGATGTCCCAATAGTTTCACCTATGTCCCATTTGTTTCACAGATGTCCCCATAGTTTCACAGATGTCCCAATAGTTTCACAGATGTACCAGTAGTTTCGCAGATGTCCCAATAGTTTCACAGATGTCCCAATAGTTTCACAGATGTCCCAGAAGTTTTACAGACATCCCAGTAGGTTAACAGATGTCCCGATAGTTTCACAGATTTCCCAATAGTTTCACATATGTACCAGTAGTTTTACACATTTCCCAATAGTTTCACATATGTCCCATTAGTTTCACAGATGTCCCCATAGTTTCACAGATGTCCCAATAGTTTCCCAGATGTCCCAATAGTTTCACAGATATACCAGTAGTTTAACAGATGTTCCAATAGTTTAACAGATGTCACAGTAGTTTCACAGATGTACCAGTAGTTTCACGGATGTCCCAATAGTTTCACAGATGTCCCAATAGTTTCACAGATGTCCCAGAAGTTTTACAGACATCCCAGTAGGTTAACAGATGTCCCGATAGTTTCACAGATGTACCAGTAGTTTCACAGAACTCCCAATAGTTTCACATATGTCCCATTAGTTTCACAGATGTCCCCATAGTTTCACAGATGTCCCAATAGTTTAACAGATGTCCCAGTAGTTTTACAGATGTCCCAGTAGTTTCACACATGTCCCAGTAGTTTCACAGACGCCCCAATAGTTTCACATATGTCCCATTAGTTTTACAGATGTCCCCATAGTTTCACAGATGTCCCAGTAGTTTAACAGATGTCCCAATAGTTTCACAGATTTCCCTATAGTTTCACATATGTACCAGTAGTTTTACACATTTCCCAATAGTTTCACATATGTCCCATTAGTTTCACAGATGTCCCCATAGTTTCACAGATGTCCCAATAGTTTCCCAGATGTCCCAATAGTTTCACAGATTTACCAGTAGTTTAACAGATGTTCCAATAGTTTAACAGATGTCCCAGTAGTTTCACAGATGTCCCAGTAGTTTCACAGATGTCCCAATAGTTTCACAGATGTCCCAGTAGGTTAACAGATGTCCCCATAGTTTCACAGATGTCCCAATAGTTAACAGATGTCCCAGTAGTTTTACAGATATCCCAGTAGGTTAACAGATGTCCCCATAGTTTCACAGATGTACCAGTAGTTTCACAGATGTCCCAATAGTTTCACAGATGTCCCAATAGTTTCACAGATTTCCCAATAGTTTCACATATGTCCCAGTAGTTTTACACATTTCCCAATAGTTTCACATATGTCCCATTAGTTTCACAGATGTCCCCATAGTTTCACAGATGTGCCAATAGTTTCCCGGATGTCGAAATAGTTTCACAGATGTACCAGTAGTTTAACAGATGTTCCAATAGTTTAACATATGTCCCAGTAGTTTCACAGATGTCCCAATAGTTTCACAGATGTCCCAGTAGGTTAACAGATGTCCCGATAGTTTCACAGATGTCCCAGTAGTTTCACAGATGTCCCAGTAGTTTCACAGATGTCCCAATAGTTTCACAGATGTCCCACTATTTTCATAGATGTCCCAATAGTTTAACAGATGTCCCAGTAGGTTAAAAGATGTCCCCATAGTTTCACAGATGTCCCAATAATTAACAGATGTCCCAGTAGTTTTACAGATATCCCAGTAGGTTAACAGATGTCCCCATAGTTTCACAGATGTACCAGTAGTTTCACAGATGTCCCAATAGTTTCACAGATGTCCCAATAGTTTCACAGATTTCCCAATAGTTTCACATATGTCCCAGTAGTTTTACACATTTCCCAATAGTTTCACATATGTCCCATTAGTTTCACAGATGTCCCCATAGTTTCACAGATGTACCAGTAGTTTAACAGATGTTCCAATAGTTTAACAAATGTCCCAGTAGTTTCACAGATGTCCCAGTAGTTTCACAGATGTTCCAGTAGTTTCACAGATGTCCCAGTAGTTTAACAGATGTCCCAATAGTTTCACAGATGTCCCAGTAGGTTAACAGATATCCCCATAGTTTCACAGATGTACCAATAGTTTCACAGATGTCCCAATAGTTTCACAGATGTCTCAATAGTTTCCCATATGTCCCATTAGTTTCACAGATGACCCCATAGTTTCACAGATGTCCCAATAGTTTCACAGATGTCCCAATAGTTTCACCTATGTCCCATTTGTTTCACAGATGTCCCCATAGTTTCACAGATGTCCCAATAGTTTCACAGATGTACCAATAGTTTCGCAGATGTCCCAATAGTTTCACAGATGTCCCAATAGTTTCACAGATGTCCCAGAAGTTTTACAGACATCCCAGTAGGTTAACAGATGTCCCGATAGTTTCACAGATTTCCCAATAGTTTCACATATGTACCAGTAGTTTTACACATTTCCCAATAGTTTCACATATGTCCCATTAGTTTCACAGATGTCCCCATAGTTTCACAGATGTCCCAATAGTTTCCCAGATGTCCCAATAGTTTCACAGATATACCAGTAGTTTAACAGATGTTCCAATAGTTTAACAGATATCACAGTAGTTTCACAGATGTCCCAGTAGTTTCACCGATGTCCCAGTAGTTTCACAGATGTCCCAGTAGTTTAACAGATGTCCCAATAGTTTTACAGATGTCCCAGTAGGTTAACAGATGTCCCCATAGTTTCACAGATGTCCCACTAGTTTCATAGATGTCCCAATAGTTTCACAGATGTCCCAGTAGGTTAAAAGATGTCCCCATAGTTTCACAGATGTCCCAATAGTTAACAGATGTCCCAGTAGTTTTACAGATATCCCAGTAGGTTAACAGATGTCCCCATAGTTTCACAGATGTCCCACTAGTTTCATAGATGTCCCAATAGTTTCACAGATGTCCCAGTAGGTTAACAGATGTCCCGATAGTTTCACAGATGTCCCAGTAGTTTCACAGATGTCCCAGTAGTTTCACAGATGTCCCAATAGTTTCACAGATGTCCCACTAGTTTCATAGATATCCCAATAGTTTAACAGATGTCCCAGTAGGTTAAAAGATGTCCCCATAGTTTCACAGATGTCCCAATAGTTAACAGATGTCCCAGTAGTTTTACAGATATCCCAGTAGGTTAACAGATGTCCCCATAGTTTCACAGATGTACCAGTAGTTTCACAGATGTCCCAATAGTTTCACAGATGTCCCAATAGTTTCACAGATTTCCCAATAGTTTCACATATGTCCCAGTAGTTTTACACATTTCCCAATAGTTTCACATATGTCCCATTAGTTTCACAGATGTACCCATAGTTTCACAGATGTACCAGTAGTTTAACAGATGTTCCAATAGTTTAACAAATGTCCCAGTAGTTTCACAGATGTCCCAGTAGTTTCACAGATGTTCCAGTAGTTTCACAGATGTCCCAGTAGTTTAACAGATGTCCCAATAGTTTCACAGATGTCCCAGTAGGTTAACAGATATCCCCATAGTTTCACAGATGTACCAGTAGTTTCACAGATGTCCCAATAGTTTCACAGATGTCCCAATAGTTTCACAGATGTCCCAATAGTTTCCCATATGTCCCATTAGTTTCACAGATGACCCCATAGTTTCACAGATGTCCCAATAGTTTCACAGATGTCCCAATAGTTTCACCTATGTCCCATTTGTTTCACAGATGTCCCCATAGTTTCACAGATGTCCCAATAGTTTCCCAGATGTCCCAATAGTTTCACAGATTTACCAGTAGTTTAACAGATGTTCCAATAGTTTAACAGATGTCCCAGTAGTTTCACAGATGTCCCAGTAGTTTCACAGATGTCCCAGTAGTTTCACATATGTCCCAGTAGTTTAACAGATGTCGCAATAGTTTCACAGATGTCCCAGTAGGTTAACAGATGTCCCCATAGTTTCACAGATGTCCCACTAGTTTCATAGATGTGCCAATAGTTTCACAGATGTCCCAGTAGGTTAACAGATGTCCCCATAGTTTCACAGATGTCCCAATAGTTAACAGATGTCCCAGTAGTTTTACAGATATCCCAGTAGGTTAACAGATGTCCCCATAGTTTCACAGATGTACCAGTAGTTTCACAGATGTCCCAATAGTTTCACAGATGTCCCAATAGTTTCACAGATTTCCCAATAGTTTCACATATGTCCCAGTAGTTTTACACATTTCCCAATAGTTTCACATATGTCCCATTAGTTTCACAGATGTCCCCATAGTTTCACAGATGTGCCAATAGTTTCCCGGATGTCCCAATAGTTTCACAGATGTACCAGTAGTTTAACAGATGTTCCAATAGTTTAACAGATGTCCCAGTAGTTTCACAGATGTCCCAATAGTTTCACAGATGTCCCAGTAGGTTAACAGATGTCCCGATAGTTTCACAGATGTCCCAGTAGTTTCACAGATGTCCCAGTAGTTTCACAGATGTCCCAATAGTTTCACAGATGTCCCACTAGTTTCATAGATGTCCCAATAGTTTAACAGATGTCCCAGTAGGTTAAAAGATGTCCCCATAGTTTCACAGATGTCCCAATAGTTAACAGATGTCCCAGTAGTTTTACAGATATCCCAGTAGGTTAACAGATGTCCCCATAGTTTCACAGATGTACCAGTAGTTTCACAGATGTCCCAATAGTTTCACAGATGTCCCAATAGTTTCACAGATTTCCCAATAGTTTCACATATGTCCCAGTAGTTTTACACATTTCCCAATAGTTTCACATATGTCCCATTAGTTTCACAGATGTCCCCATAGTTTCACAGATGTACCAGTAGTTTAACAGATGTTCCAATAGTTTAACAAATGTCCCAGTCGTTTCACAGATGTCCCAGTAGTTTCACACATGTTCCAGTAGTTTCACAGATGTCCCAGTAGTTTAACAGATGTCCCAATAGTTTCACAGATGTCCCAGTAGGTTAACAGATATCCCCATAGTTTCACAGATGTACCAGTAGTTTCACAGATGTCCCAATAGTTTCACAGATGTCCCAATAGTTTCACAGATGTCCCAATAGTTTCCCATATGTCCCATTAGTTTCACAGATGACCCCATAGTTTCACAGATGTCCCAATAGTTTCACAGATGTCCCAATAGTTTCACCTATGTCCCATTTGTTTCACAGATGTCCCCATAGTTTCACAGATGTCCCAATAGTTTCACAGATGTACCAGTAGTTTCGCAGATGTCCCAATAGTTTCACAGATGTCCCAATAGTTTCACAGATGTCCCAGAAGTTTTACAGACATCCCAGTAGGTTAACAGATGTCCCGATAGTTTCACAGATTTCCCAATAGTTTCACATATGTACCAGTAGTTTTACACATTTCCCAATAGTTTCACATATGTCCCATTAGTTTCACAGATGTCCCCATAGTTTCACAGATGTCCCAATAGTTTCCCAGATGTCCCAATAGTTTCACAGATATACCAGTAGTTTAACAGATGTTCCAATAGTTTAACAGATGTCACAGTAGTTTCACAGATGTACCAGTAGTTTCACGGATGTCCCAATAGTTTCACAGATGTCCCAATAGTTTCACAGATGTCCCAGAAGTTTTACAGACATCCCAGTAGGTTAACAGATGTCCCGATAGTTTCACAGATGTACCAGTAGTTTCACAGAACTCCCAATAGTTTCACATATGTCCCATTAGTTTCACAGATGTCCCCATAGTTTCACAGATGTCCCAATAGTTTAACAGATGTCCCAGTAGTTTTACAGATGTCCCAGTAGTTTCACACATGTCCCAGTAGTTTCACAGACGCCCCAATAGTTTCACATATGTCCCATTAGTTTTACAGATGTCCCCATAGTTTCACAGATGTCCCAGTAGTTTAACAGATGTCCCAATAGTTTCACAGATTTCCCTATAGTTTCACATATGTACCAGTAGTTTTACACATTTCCCAATAGTTTCACATATGTCCCATTAGTTTCACAGATGTCCCCATAGTTTCACAGATGTCCCAATAGTTTCCCAGATGTCCCAATAGTTTCACAGATTTACCAGTAGTTTAACAGATGTTCCAATAGTTTAACAGATGTCCCAGTAGTTTCACAGATGTCCCAGTAGTTTCACAGATGTCCCAGTAGTTTCACATATGTCCCAGTAGTTTAACAGATGTCCCAATAGTTTCACAGATGTCCCAGTAGGTTAACAGATGTCCCCATAGTTTCACAGATGTCCCACTAGTTTCATAGATGTGCCAATAGTTTCACAGATGTCCCAGTAGGTTAACAGATGTCCCCATAGTTTCACAGATGTCCCAATAGTTAACAGATGTCCCAGTAGTTTTACAGATATCCCAGTAGGTTAACAGATGTCCCCATAGTTTCACAGATGTACCAGTAGTTTCACAGATGTCCCAATAGTTTCACAGATGTCCCAATAGTTTCACAGATTTCCCAATAGTTTCACATATGTCCCAGTAGTTTTACACATTTCCCAATAGTTTCACATATGTCCCATTAGTTTCACAGATGTCCCCATAGTTTCACAGATGTGCCAATAGTTTCCCGGATGTCGAAATAGTTTTACAGATGTACCAGTAGTTTAACAGATGTTCCAATAGTTTAACAGATGTCCCAGTAGTTTCACAGATGTCCCAATAGTTTCACAGATGTCCCAGTAGGTTAACAGATGTCCCGATAGTTTCACAGATGTCCCAGTAGTTTCACAGATGTCCCAGTAGTTTCACAGATGTCCCAATAGTTTCACAGATGTCCCACTATTTTCATAGATGTCCCAATATGTCCCAGTAGGTTAAAAGATGTCCCCATAGTTTCACAGATGTCCCAATAGTTAACAGATGTCCCAGTAGTTTTACAGATATCCCAGTAGGTTAACAGATGTCCCCATAGTTTCACAGATGTACCAGTAGTTTCACAGATGTCCCAATAGTTTCACAGATGTCCCAATAGTTTCACAGATTTCCCAATAGTTTCACATATGTCCCAGTAGTTTTACACATTTCCCAATAGTTTCACATATGTCCCATTAGTTTCACAGATGTCCCCATAGTTTCACAGATGTACCAGTAGTTTAACAGATTTTCCAATAGTTTAACAAATGTCCCAGTAGTTTCACAGATGTCCCAGTAGTTTCACAGATGTTCCAGTAGTTTCACAGATGTCCCAGTAGTTTAACAGATGTCCCAATAGTTTCACAGATGTCCCAGTAGGTTAACAGATATCCCCATAGTTTCACAGATGTACCAATAGTTTCACAGATGTCCCAATAGTTTCACAGATGTCTCAATAGTTTCCCATATGTCCCATTAGTTTCACAGATGACCCCATAGTTTCACAGATGTCCCAATAGTTTCACAGATGTCCCAATAGTTTCACCTATGTCCCATTTGTTTCACAGATGTCCCCATAGTTTCACAGATGTCCCAATAGTTTCACAGATGTACCAGTAGTTTCGCAGATGTCCCAATAGTTTCACAGATGTCCCAATAGTTTCACAGATGTCCCAGAAGTTTTACAGACATCCCAGTAGGTTAACAGATGTCCCGATAGTTTCACAGATTTCCCAATAGTTTCACATATGTACCAGTAGTTTTACACATTTCCCAATAGTTTCACATATGTCCCATTAGTTTCACAGATGTCCCCATAGTTTCACAGATGTCCCAATAGTTTCCCAGATGTCCCAATAGTTTCACAGATATACCAGTAGTTTAACAGATGTTCCAATAGTTTAACAGATGTCACAGTAGTTTCACAGATGTCCCAGTAGTTTCACCGATGTCCCAGTAGTTTCACAGATGTCCCAGTAGTTTAACAGATGTCCCAATAGTTTTACAGATGTCCCAGTAGGTTAACAGATGTCCCCATAGTTTTACAGATGTCCCACTAGTTTCATAGATGTCCCAATAGTTTCACAGATGTACCAGTAGGTTAAAAGATGTCCCCATAGTTTCACAGATGTCCCAATAGTTAACAGATGTCCCAGTAGTTTTACAGATATCCCAGTAGGTTAACAGATGTCCCCATAGTTTCACAGATGTCCCACTAGTTTCATAGATGTGCCAATAGTTTCACAGATGTCCAGGAAGGTTAACAGATGTCCCCATAGTTTCACAGATGTCCCAATAGTTAACAGATGTCCCAGTAGTTTTACAGATATCCCAGTAGGTTAACAGATGTCCCCATAGTTTCACAGATGTACCAGTAGTTTCACAGATGTCCCAATAGTTTCACAGATTTCCCAATAGTTTCACATATGTCCCAGTAGTTTTACACATTTCCCAATAGTTTCACATATGTCCCATTAGTTTCACAGATGTCCCCATAGTTTCACAGATGTACCAGTAGTTTCACAGATGTCCCAATAGTTTCACAGATGTTCCAATAGTTTCACAGATGTCCCAATAGTTTCACATATGTCCCATTAGTTTCACAGATGACCACATAGTTTCACAGATGTCCCAATAGTTTCACAGATGTCCCAATAGTTTCACCTATGTCCCATTTGTTTCACAGATGTCCCCATAGTTTCACAGATGTCCCAATAGTTTCACAGATGTACCAGTAGTTTCACGGATGTCCCAATAGTTTCACAGATGTCCCAATAGTTTCACAGATGTCCCAGAAGTTTTACAGACATCCCAGTAGGTTAACAGATGTCCCGATAGTTTCACAGATGTACCAGTAGTTTCACAGATCTCCCAATAGTTTCACATATGTCCCATTAGTTTCACAGATGTCCCCATAGTTTCACAGATGTCCCAGTAGTTTAACAGATGTCCCAATAGTTTCACAGATTTCCCTATAGTTTCACATATGTACCAGTAGTTTTACACATTTCCCAATAGTTTCACATATGTCCCATTAGTTTCACAGATGTCCCCATAGTTTCACAGATGTCCCAATAGTTTCCCAGATGTCCCAATAGTTTCACAGATTTACCAGTAGTTTAACAGATGTTCCAATAGTTTAACAGATGTCCCAGTAGTTTCACAGATGTCCCAGTAGTTTCACAGATGTCCCAGTAGTTTCACATATGTCCCAGTAGTTTAACAGATGTCCCAATAGTTTCACAGATGTCCCAGTAGGTTAACAGATGTCCCCATAGTTTCACAGATGTCCCACTAGTTTCATAGATGTGCCAATAGTTTCACAGATGTCCCAGTAGGTTAACAGATGTCCCCATAGTTTCACAGATGTCCCAATAGTTAACAGATGTCCCAGTAGTTTTACAGATATCCCAGTAGGTTAACAGATGTCCCCATAGTTTCACAGATGTACCAGTAGTTTCACAGATGTCCCAATAGTTTCACAGATGTCCCAATAGTTTCACAGATTTCCCAATAGTTTCACATATGTCCCAGTAGTTTTACACATTTCCCAATAGTTTCACATATGTCCCATTAGTTTCACAGATGTCCCCATAGTTTCACAGATGTGCCAATAGTTTGCCGGATGTCCCAATAGTTTCACAGATGTACCAGTAGTTTAACAGATGTTCCAATAGTTTAACAGATGTCCCAGTAGTTTCACAGATGTCCCAATAGTTTCACAGATGTCCCAGTAGGTTAACAGATGTCCCGATAGTTTCACAGATGTCCCAGTAGTTTCACAGATGTCCCAGTAGTTTCACAGATGTCCCAATAGTTTCACAGATGTCCCACTAGTTTCATAGATGTCCCAATAGTTTAACAGATGTCCCAGTAGGTTAAAAGATGTCCCCATAGTTTCACAGATGTCCCAATAGTTAACAGATGTCAAGGTAGTTTTACAGATATCCCAGTAGGTTAACAGATGTCCCCATAGTTTCACAGATGTACCAGTAGATTCACAGATGTCCCAATAGTTTCACAGATGTCCCAATAGTTTCACAGATTTCCCAATAGTTTCACATATGTCCCATTAGTTTCACAGATGTCCCCATAGTTTCACAGATGTCCCAATAGTTTCCCAGATGTCCCAATAGTTTCACAGATTTACCAGTAGTTTAACAGATGTTCCAATAGTTTAACAGATGTCCCAGTAGTTTCACAGATGTCCCAGTAGTTTCACAGATGTCCCAGTAGTTTCACATATGTCCCAGTAGTTTAACAGATGTCCCAATAGTTTCACAGATGTCCCAGTAGGTTAACAGATGTCCCCATAGTTTCACAGATGTCCCACTAGTTTCATAGATGTGCCAATAGTTTCACAGATGTCCCAGTAGGTTAACAGATGTCCCCATAGTTTCACAGATGTCCCAATAGTTAACAGATGTCCCAGTAGTTTTACAGATATCCCAGTAGGTTAACAGATGTCCCCATAGTTTCACAGATGTACCAGTAGTTTCACAGATGTCCCAATAGTTTCACAGATGTCCCAATAGTTTCACAGATTTCCCAATAGTTTCACATATGTCCCAGTAGTTTTACACATTTCCCAATAGTTTCACATATGTCCCATTAGTTTCACAGATGTCCCCATAGTTTCACAGATGTGCCAATAGTTTGCCGGATGTCCCAATAGTTTCACAGATGTACCAGTAGTTTAACAGATGTTCCAATAGTTTAACAGATGTCCCAGTAGTTTCACAGATGTCCCAATAGTTTCACAGATGTCCCAGTAGGTTAACAGATGTCCCGATAGTTTCACAGATGTCCCAGTAGTTTCACAGATGTCCCAGTAGTTTCACAGATGTCCCAATAGTTTCACAGATGTCCCACTAGTTTCATAGATGTCCCAATAGTTTAACAGATGTCCCAGTAGGTTAAAAGATGTCCCCATAGTTTCACAGATGTCCCAATAGTTAACAGATGTCAAGGTAGTTTTACAGATATCCCAGTAGGTTAACAGATGTCCCCATAGTTTCACAGATGTACCAGTAGATTCACAGATGTCCCAATAGTTTCACAGATGTCCCAATAGTTTCACAGATTTCCCAATAGTTTCACATATGTCCCATTAGTTTCACAGATGTCCCCATAGTTTCACAGATGTGCCAATAGTTTCCCGGATGTCCCAATAGTTTCACAGATGTACCAGTAGTTTAACAGATGTTCCAATAGTTTAACAGATGTCCCAGTAGTTTCACAGATGTCCCAATAGTTTCACAGATGTCCCAGTAGGTTAACAGATGTCCCGATAGTTTCACAGATGTCCCAGTAGTTTCACAGATGTCCCAGTAGTTTCACAGATGTCCCAATAGTTTCACAGATGTCCCACTAGTTTCATAGATGTCCCAATAGTTTAACAGATGTCCCAGTAGGTTAAAAGATGTCCCCATAGTTTCACAGATGTCCCAATAGTTAACAGATGTCCCAGTAGTTTTACAGATATCCCAGTAGGTTAACAGATGTCCCCATAGTTTCACAGATGTACCAGTAGTTTCACAGATGTCCCAATAGTTTCACAGATGTCCCAATAGTTTCACAGATTTCCCAATAGTTTCACATATGTCCCAGTAGTTTTACACATTTCCCAATAGTTTCACATATGTCCCATTAGTTTCACAGATGTCCCCATAGTTTCACAGATGTACCAGTAGTTTAACAGATGTTCCAATAGTTTAACAAATGTCCCAGTCGTTTCACAGATGTCCCAGTAGTTTCACAGATGTTCCAGTAGTTTCACAGATGTCCAAGTAGTTTAACAGATGTCCCAATAGTTTCACAGATGTCCCAGTAGGTTAACAGATATCCCCATAGTTTCACAGATGTACCAGTAGTTTCACAGATGTCCCAATAGTTTCACAGATGTCCCAATAGTTTCACAGATGTCCCAATAGTTTCCCATATGTCCCATTAGTTTCACAGATGACCCCATAGTTTCACAGATGTCCCAATAGTTTCACAGATGTCCCAATAGTTTCACCTATGTCCCATTTGTTTCACAGATGTCCCCATAGTTTCACAGATGTCCCAATAGTTTCACAGATGTACCAGTAGTTTCGCAGATGTCCCAATAGTTTCACAGATGTCCCAATAGTTTCACAGATGTCCCAGAAGTTTTACAGACATCCCAGTAGGTTAACAGATGTCCCGATAGTTTCACAGATTTCCCAATAGTTTCACATATGTACCAGTAGTTTTACACATTTCCCAATAGTTTCACATATGTCCCATTAGTTTCACAGATGTCCCCATAGTTTCACAGATGTCCCAATAGTTTCCCAGATGTCCCAATAGTTTCACAGATGTCCCAGTAGTTTCACATATGTCCCAGTAGTTTAACAGATGTCCCAATAGTTTCACAGATGTCCCAGTAGGTTAACAGATGTCCCCATAGTTTCACAGATGTCCCACTAGTTTCATAGATGTGCCAATAGTTTCACAGATGTCCCAGTAGGTTAACAGATGTCCCCATAGTTTCACAGATGTCCCAATAGTTAACAGATGTCCCAGTAGTTTTACAGATATCCCAGTAGGTTAACAGATGTCCCCATAGTTTCACAGATGTACCAGTAGTTTCACAGATGTCCCAATAGTTTCACAGATGTCCCAATAGTTTCACAGATTTCCCAATAGTTTCACATATGTCCCAGTAGTTTTACACATTTCCCAATAGTTTCACATATGTCCCATTAGTTTCACAGATGTCCCCATAGTTTCACAGATGTGCCAATAGTTTCCCGGATGTCGAAATAGTTTTACAGATGTACCAGTAGTTTAACAGATGTTCCAATAGTTTAACAGATGTCCCAGTAGTTTCACAGATGTCCCAATAGTTTCACAGATGTCCCAGTAGGTTAACAGATGTCCCGATAGTTTCACAGATGTCCCAGTAGTTTCACAGATGTCCCAGTAGTTTCACAGATGTCCCAATAGTTTCACAGATGTCCCACTATTTTCATAGATGTCCCAATATGTCCCAGTAGGTTAAAAGATGTCCCCATAGTTTCACAGATGTCCCAATAGTTAACAGATGTCCCAGTAGTTTTACAGATATCCCAGTAGGTTAACAGATGTCCCCATAGTTTCACAGATGTACCAGTAGTTTCACAGATGTCCCAATAGTTTCACAGATGTCCCAATAGTTTCACAGATTTCCCAATAGTTTCACATATGTCCCAGTAGTTTTACACATTTCCCAATAGTTTCACATATGTCCCATTAGTTTCACAGATGTCCCCATAGTTTCACAGATGTACCAGTAGTTTAACAGATTTTCCAATAGTTTAACAAATGTCCCAGTAGTTTCACAGATGTCCCAGTAGTTTCACAGATGTTCCAGTAGTTTCACAGATGTCCCAGTAGTTTAACAGATGTCCCAATAGTTTCACAGATGTCCCAGTAGGTTAACAGATATCCCCATAGTTTCACAGATGTACCAATAGTTTCACAGATGTCCCAATAGTTTCACAGATGTCTCAATAGTTTCCCATATGTCCCATTAGTTTCACAGATGTCCCCATAGTTTCACAGATGTCCCAATAGTTTCACAGATGTACCAGTAGTTTCGCAGATGTCCCAATAGTTTCACAGATGTCCCAATAGTTTCACAGATGTCCCAGAAGTTTTACAGACATCCCAGTAGGTTAACAGATGTCCCGATAGTTTCACAGATTTCCCAATAGTTTCACATATGTACCAGTAGTTTTACACATTTCCCAATAGTTTCACATATGTCCCATTAGTTTCACAGATGTCCCCATAGTTTCACAGATGTCCCAATAGTTTCCCAGATGTCCCAATAGTTTCACAGATATACCAGTAGTTTAACAGATGTTCCAATAGTTTAACAGATGTCACAGTAGTTTCACAGATGTCCCAGTAGTTTCACCGATGTCCCAGTAGTTTCACAGATGTCCCAGTAGTTTAACAGATGTCCCAATAGTTTTACAGATGTCCCAGTAGGTTAACAGATGTCCCCATAGTTTTACAGATGTCCCACTAGTTTCATAGATGTCCCAATAGTTTCACAGATGTACCAGTAGGTTAAAAGATGTCCCCATAGTTTCACAGATGTCCCAATAGTTAACAGATGTCCCAGTAGTTTTACAGATATCCCAGTAGGTTAACAGATGTCCCCATAGTTTCACAGATGTCCCACTAGTTTCATAGATGTGCCAATAGTTTCACAGATGTCCAGGAAGGTTAACAGATGTCCCCATAGTTTCACAGATGTCCCAATAGTTAACAGATGTCCCAGTAGTTTTACAGATATCCCAGTAGGTTAACAGATGTCCCCATAGTTTCACAGATGTACCAGTAGTTTCACAGATGTCCCAATAGTTTCACAGATTTCCCAATAGTTTCACATATGTCCCAGTAGTTTTACACATTTCCCAATAGTTTCACATATGTCCCATTAGTTTCACAGATGTCCCCATAGTTTCACAGATGTACCAGTAGTTTCACAGATGTCCCAATAGTTTCACAGATGTTCCAATAGTTTCACAGATGTCCCAATAGTTTCACATATGTCCCATTAGTTTCACAGATGACCACATAGTTTCACAGATGTCCCAATAGTTTCACAGATGTCCCAATAGTTTCACCTATGTCCCATTTGTTTCACAGATGTCCCCATAGTTTCACAGATGTCCCAATAGTTTCACAGATGTACCAGTAGTTTCACGGATGTCCCAATAGTTTCACAGATGTCCCAATAGTTTCACAGATGTCCCAGAAGTTTTACAGACATCCCAGTAGGTTAACAGATGTCCCGATAGTTTCACAGATGTACCAGTAGTTTCACAGATCTCCCAATAGTTTCACATATGTCCCATTAGTTTCACAGATGTCCCCATAGTTTCACAGATGTCCCAATAGTTTAACAGATGTCCCAGTAGTTTTACAGATGTCCCAGTAGTTTCACACATGTCCCAGTAGTTTCACAGACGCCCCAATAGTTTCACATATGTCCCATTAGTTTTACAGATGTCCCCATAGTTTCACAGATGTCCCAGTAGTTTAACAGATGTCCCAATAGTTTCACAGATTTCCCTATAGTTTCACATATGTACCAGTAGTTTTACACATTTCCCAATAGTTTCACATATGTCCCATTAGTTTCACAGATGTCCCCATAGTTTCACAGATGTCCCAATAGTTTCCCAGATGTCCCAATAGTTTCACAGATTTACCAGTAGTTTAACAGATGTTCCAATAGTTTAACAGATGTCCCAGTAGTTTCACAGATGTCCCAGTAGTTTCACAGATGTCCCAGTAGTTTCACATATGTCCCAGTAGTTTAACAGATGTCCCAATAGTTTCACAGATGTCCCAGTAGGTTAACAGATGTCCCCATAGTTTCACAGATGTCCCACTAGTTTCATAGATGTGCCAATAGTTTCACAGATGTCCCAGTAGGTTAACAGATGTCCCCATAGTTTCACAGATGTCCCAATAGTTAACAGATGTCCCAGTAGTTTTACAGATATCCCAGTAGGTTAACAGATGTCCCCATAGTTTCACAGATGTACCAGTAGTTTCACAGATGTCCCAATAGTTTAACAGATGTCCCAATAGTTTCACAGATTTCCCAATAGTTTCACATATGTCCCAGTAGTTTTACACATTTCCCAATAGTTTCACATATGTCCCATTAGTTTCACAGATGTCCCCATAGTTTCACAGATGTGCCAATAGTTTGCCGGATGTCCCAATAGTTTCACAGATGTACCAGTAGTTTAACAGCTGTTCCAATAGTTTAACAGATGTCCCAGTAGTTTCACAGATGTCCCAATAGTTTCACAGATGTCCCAGTAGGTTAACAGATGTCCCGATAGTTTCACAGATGTCCCAGTAGTTTCACAGATGTCCCAGTAGTTTCACAGATGTCCCAATAGTTTCACAGATGTCCCACTAGTTTCATAGATGTCCCAATAGTTTAACAGATGTCCCAGTAGGTTAAAAGATGTCCCCATAGTTTCACAGATGTCCCAATAGTTAACAGATGTCAAGGTAGTTTTACAGATATCCCAGTAGGTTAACAGATGTCCCCATAGTTTCACAGATGTACCAGTAGATTCACAGATGTCCCAATAGTTTCACAGATGTCCCAATAGTTTCACAGATTTCCCAATAGTTTCACATATGTCCCATTAGTTTCACAGATGTCCCCATAGTTTCACAGATGTGCCAATAGTTTCCCGGATGTCCCAATAGTTTCACAGATGTACCAGTAGTTTAACAGATGTTCCAATAGTTTAACAGATGTCCCAGTAGTTTCACAGATGTCCCAATAGTTTCACAGATGTCCCAGTAGGTTAACAGATGTCCCGATAGTTTCACAGATGTCCCAGTAGTTTCACAGATGTCCCAGTAGTTTCACAGATGTCCCAATAGTTTCACAGATGTCCCACTAGTTTCATAGATGTCCCAATAGTTTAACAGATGTCCCAGTAGGTTAAAAGATGTCCCCATAGTTTCACAGATGTCCCAATAGTTAACAGATGTCCCAGTAGTTTTACAGATATCCCAGTAGGTTAACAGATGTCCCCATAGTTTCACAGATGTACCAGTAGTTTCACAGATGTCCCAATAGTTTCACAGATGTCCCAATAGTTTCACAGATTTCCCAATAGTTTCACATATGTCCCAGTAGTTTTACACATTTCCCAATAGTTTCACATATGTCCCATTAGTTTCACAGATGTCCCCATAGTTTCACAGATGTACCAGTAGTTTAACAGATGTTCCAATAGTTTAACAAATGTCCCAGTCGTTTCACAGATGTCCCAGTAGTTTCACAGATGTTCCAGTAGTTTCACAGATGTCCAAGTAGTTTAACAGATGTCCCAATAGTTTCACAGATGTCCCAGTAGGCTAACAGATATCCCCATAGTTTCACAGATGTACCAGTAGTTTCACAGATGTCCCAATAGTTTCACAGATGTCCCAATAGTTTCACAGATGTCCCAATAGTTTCCCATATGTCCCATTAGTTTCACAGATGACCCCATAGTTTCACAGATGTCCCAATAGTTTCACAGATGTCCCAATAGTTTCACCTATGTCCCATTTGTTTCACAGATGTCCCCATAGTTTCACAGATGTCCCAATAGTTTCACAGATGTACCAGTAGTTTCGCAGATGTCCCAATAGTTTCACAGATGTCCCAATAGTTTCACAGATGTCCCAGAAGTTTTACAGACATCCCAGTAGGTTAACAGATGTCCCGATAGTTTCACAGATTTCCCAATAGTTTCACATATGTACCAGTAGTTTTACACATTTCCCAATAGTTTCACATATGTCCCATTAGTTTCACAGATGTCCCCATAGTTTCACAGATGTCCCAATAGTTTCCCAGATGTCCCAATAGTTTCACAGATGTCCCACTAGTTTCATAGATGTGCCAATAGTTTCACAGATGTCCAGGAAGGTTAACAGATGTCCCCATAGTTTCACAGATGTCCCAATAGTTAACAGATGTCCCAGTAGTTTTACAGATATCCCAGTAGGTTAACAGATGTCCCCATAGTTTCACAGATGTACCAGTAGTTTCACAGATGTCCCAATAGTTTCACAGATTTCCCAATAGTTTCACATATGTCCCAGTAGTTTTACACATTTCCCAATAGTTTCACATATGTCCCATTAGTTTCACAGATGTCCCCATAGTTTCACAGATGTACCAGTAGTTTCACAGATGTCCCAATAGTTTCACAGATGTTCCAATAGTTTCACAGATGTCCCAATAGTTTCACATATGTCCCATTAGTTTCACAGATGACCCCATAGTTTCACAGATGTCCCAATAGTTTCACAGATGTCCCAATAGTTTCACCTATGTCCCATTTGTTTCACAGATGTCCCCATAGTTTCACAGATGTCCCAATAGTTTCACAGATGTACCAGTAGTTTCACGGATGTCCCAATAGTTTCACAGATGTCCCAATAGTTTCACAGATGTCCCAGAAGTTTTACAGACATCCCAGTAGGTTAACAGATGTCCCGATAGTTTCACAGATGTACCAGTAGTTTCACAGATCTCCCAATAGTTTCACATATGTCCCATTAGTTTCACAGATGTCCCCATAGTTTCACAGATGTCCCAATAGTTTAACAGATGTCCCAGTAGTTTTACAGATGTCCCAGTAGTTTCACACATGTCCCAGTAGTTTCACAGACGCCCCAATAGTTTCACATATGTCCCATTAGTTTTACAGATGTCCCCATAGTTTCACAGATGTCCCAGTAGTTTAACAGATGTCCCAATAGTTTCACAGATTTCCCTATAGTTTCACATATGTACCAGTAGTTTTACACATTTCCCAATAGTTTGACATATGTCCCATTAGTTTCACAGATGTCCCAATAGTTTCCCAGATGTCCCAATAGTTTCACAGATTTACCAGTAGTTTAACAGATGTTCCAATAGTTTAACAGATGTCCCAGTAGTTTCACAGATGTCCCAGTAGTTTCACAGATGTCCCAGTAGTTTCACATATGTCCCAGTAGTTTAACAGATGTCCCAATAGTTTCACAGATGTCCCAGTAGGTTAACAGATGTCCCCATAGTTTCACAGATGTCCCACTAGTTTCATAGATGTGCCAATAGTTTCACAGATGTCCCAGTAGGTTAACAGATGTCCCCATAGTTTCACAGATGTCCCAATAGTTAACAGATGTCCCAGTAGTTTTACAGATATCCCAGTAGGTTAACAGATGTCCCCATAGTTTCACAGATGTACCAGTAGTTTCACAGATGTCCCAATAGTTTCACAGATGTCCCAATAGTTTCACAGATTTCCCAATAGTTTCACATATGTCCCAGTAGTTTTACACATTTCCCAATAGTTTCACATATGTCCCATTAGTTTCACAGATGTCCCCATAGTTTCACAGATGTGCCAATAGTTTGCCGGATGTCCCAATAGTTTCACAGATGTACCAGTAGTTTAACAGATGTTCCAATAGTTTAACAGATGTCCCAGTAGTTTCACAGATGTCCCAATAGTTTCACAGATGTCCCAGTAGGTTAACAGATGTCCCCATAGTTTCACAGATGTCCCAATAGTTAACAGATGTCCCCATAGTTTCACAGATGTCCCAATAGTTAACAGATGTCAAGGTAGTTTTACAGATATCCCAGTAGGTTAACAGATGTCCCCATAGTTTCACAGATGTACCAGTAGATTCGCAGATGTCCCAATAGTTTCACAGATGTCCCAATAGTTTCACAGATTTCCCAATAGTTTCACATATGTCCCATTAGTTTCACAGATGTCCCCATAGTTTCACAGATGTGCCAATAGTTTCCCGGATGTCCCAATAGTTTCACAGATGTACCAGTAGTTTAACAGATGTTCCAATAGTTTAACAGATGTCCCAGTAGTTTCACAGATGTCCCAATAGTTTCACAGATGTCCCAGTAGGTTAACAGATGTCCCGATAGTTTCACAGATGTCCCAGTAGTTTCACAGATGTCCCAGTAGTTTCACAGATGTCCCAATAGTTTCACAGATGTCCCACTAGTTTCATAGATGTCCCAATAGTTTAACAGATGTCCCAGTAGGTTAAAAGATGTCCCCATAGTTTCACAGATGTCCCAATAGTTAACAGATGTCCCAGTAGTTTTACAGATATCCCAGTAGGTTAACAGATGTCCCCATAGTTTCACAGATGTACCAGTAGTTTCACAGATGTCCCAATAGTTTCACAGATGTCCCAATAGTTTCACAGATTTCCCAATAGTTTCACATATGTCCCAGTAGTTTTACACATTTCCCAATAGTTTCACATATGTCCCATTAGTTTCACAGATGTCCCCATAGTTTCACAGATGTACCAGTAGTTTAACAGATGTTCCAATAGTTTAACAAATGTCCCAGTCGTTTCACAGATGTCCCAGTAGTTTCACAGATGTTCCAGTAGTTTCACAGATGTCCCAGTAGTTTAACAGATGTCCCAATAGTTTCACAGATGTCCCAGTAGGTTAACAGATATCCCCATAGTTTCACAGATGTACCAGTAGTTTCACAGATGTCCCAATAGTTTCACAGATGTCCCAATAGTTTCACAGATGTCCCAATAGTTTCCCATATGTCCCATTAGTTTCACAGATGACCCCATAGTTTCACAGATGTCCCAATAGTTTCACAGATGTCCCAATAGTTTCACCTATGTCCCATTTGTTTCACAGATGTCCCCATAGTTTCACAGATGTCCCAATAGTTTCACAGATGTACCAGTAGTTTCGCAGATGTCCCAATAGTTTCACAGATGTCCCAGTAGGTTAACAGATGTCCCCATAGTTTCACAGATGTACCAGTAGTTTCACAGATGTCCCAATAGTTTCACAGATTTCCCAATAGTTTCACATATGTCCCAGTAGTTTTACACATTTCCCAATAGTTTCACATATGTCCCATTAGTTTCACAGATGTCCCCATAGTTTCACAGATGTACCAGTAGTTTCACAGATGTCCCAATAGTTTCACAGATGTTCCAATAGTTTCACAGATGTCCCAATAGTTTCACATATGTCCCATTAGTTTCACAGATGACCCCATAGTTTCACAGATGTCCCAATAGTTTCACAGATGTCCCAATAGTTTCACCTATGTCCCATTTGTTTCACAGATGTCCCCATAGTTTCACAGATGTCCCAATAGTTTCACAGATGTACCAGTAGTTTCACGGATGTCCCAATAGTTTCACAGATGTCCCAATAGTTTCACAGATGTCCCAGAAGTTTTACAGACATCCCAGTAGGTTAACAGATGTCCCGATAGTTTCACAGATGTACCAGTAGTTTCACAGATCTCCCAATAGTTTCACATATGTCCCATTAGTTTCACAGATGTCCCCATAGTTTCACAGATGTCCCAATAGTTTAACAGATGTCCCAGTAGTTTTACAGATGTCCCAGTAGTTTCACACATGTCCCAGTAGTTTCACAGACGCCCCAATAGTTTCACATATGTCCCATTAGTTTTACAGATGTCCCCATAGTTTCACAGATGTCCCAGTAGTTTAACAGATGTCCCAATAGTTTCACAGATTTCCCTATAGTTTCACATATGTACCAGTAGTTTTACACATTTCCCAATAGTTTCACATATGTCCCATTAGTTTCACAGATGTCCCCATAGTTTCACAGATGTCCCAATAGTTTCCCAGATGTCCCAATAGTTTCACAGATTTACCAGTAGTTTAACAGATGTTCCAATAGTTTAACAGATGTCCCAGTAGTTTCACAGATGTCCCAGTAGTTTCACAGATGTCCCAGTAGTTTCACATATGTCCCAGTAGTTTAACAGATGTCCCAATAGTTTCACAGATGTCCCAGTAGGTTAACAGATGTCCCCATAGTTTCACAGATGTCCCACTAGTTTCATAGATGTGCCAATAGTTTCACAGATGTCCCAGTAGGTTAACAGATGTCCCCATAGTTTCACAGATGTCCCAATAGTTAACAGATGTCCCAGTAGTTTTACAGATATCCCAGTAGGTTAACAGATGTCCCCATAGTTTCACAGATGTACCAGTAGTTTCACAGATGTCCCAATAGTTTCACAGATGTCCCAATAGTTTCACAGATTTCCCAATAGTTTCACATATGTCCCAGTAGTTTTACACATTTCCCAATAGTTTCACATATGTCCCATTAGTTTCACAGATGTCCCCATAGTTTCACAGATGTGCCAATAGTTTGCCGGATGTCCCAATAGTTTCACAGATGTACCAGTAGTTTAACAGATGTTCCAATAGTTTAACAGATGTCCCAGTAGTTTCACAGATGTCCCAATAGTTTCACAGATGTCCCAGTAGGTTAACAGATGTCCCGATAGTTTCACAGATGTCCCAGTAGTTTCACAGATGTTCCAATAGTTTAACAGATGTCCCAGTAGTTTCACAGATGTCCCAGTAGTTTCACAGATGTCCCAGTAGTTTCACATATGTCCCAGTAGTTTAACAGATGTCCCAATAGTTTCACAGATGTCCCAGTAGGTTAACAGATGTCCCCATAGTTTCACAGATGTCCCACTAGTTTCATAGATGTGCCAATAGTTTCACAGATGTCCCAGTAGGTTAACAGATGTCCCAATAGTTTCCCAGATGTCCCAATAGTTTCACAGATTTACCAGTAGTTTAACAGATGTTCCAATAGTTTAACAGATGTCCCAATAGTTTCACAGATTTCCCTATAGTTTCACATATGTACCAGTAGTTTTACACATTTCCCAATAGTTTGACATATGTCCCATTAGTTTCACAGATGTCCCCATAGTTTCACAGATGTCCCAATAGTTTCCCAGATGTCCCAATAGTTTCACAGATTTACCAGTAGTTTAACAGATGTTCCAATAGTTTAATAGATGTCCCAGTAGTTTCACAGATGTCCCAGTAGTTTCACAGATGTCCCAGTAGTTTCACATATGTCCCAGTAGTTTAACAGATGTCCCAATAGTTTCACAGATGTCCCAGTAGGTTAACAGATGTCCCCATAGTTTCACAGATGTCCCACTAGTTTCATAGATGTGCCAATAGTTTCACAGATGTCCCAGTAGGTTAACAGATGTCCCCATAGTTTCACAGATGTCCCAATAGTTAACAGATGTCCCAGTAGTTTTACAGATATCCCAGTAGGTTAACAGATGTCCCCATAGTTTCACAGATGTACCAGTAGTTTCACAGATGTCCCAATAGTTTCACAGATGTCCCAATAGTTTCACAGATTTCCCAATAGTTTCACATATGTCCCAGTAGTTTTACACATTTCCCAATAGTTTCACATATGTCCCATTAGTTTCACAGATGTCCCCATAGCTTCACAGATGTGCCAATAGTTTGCCGGATGTCCCAATAGTTTCACAGATGTACCAGTAGTTTAACAGATGTTCCAATAGTTTAACAGATGTCCCAGTAGTTTCACAGATGTCCCAATAGTTTCACAGATGTCCCAGTAGGTTAACAGATGTCCCGATAGTTTCACAGATGTCCCAGTAGTTTCACAGATGTCCCAGTAGTTTCACAGATGTCCCAATAGTTTCACAGATGTCACACTAGTTTCATAGATGTCCCAATAGTTTAACAGATGTCCCAGTAGGTTAAAAGATGTCCCCATAGTTTCACAGATGTCCCAATAGTTAACAGATGTCAAGGTAGTTTTACAGATATCCCAGTAGGTTAACAGATGTCCCCATAGTTTCACAGATGTACCAGTAGATTCGCAGATGTCCCAATAGTTTCACAGATGTCCCAATAGTTTCACAGATTTCCCAATAGTTTCACATATGTCCCATTAGTTTCACAGATGTCCCCATAGTTTCACAGATGTGCCAATAGTTTCCCGGATGTCCCAATAGTTTCACAGATGTACCAGTAGTTTAACAGATGTTCCAATAGTTTAACAGATGTCCCAGTAGTTTCACAGATGTCCCAATAGTTTCACAGATGTCCCAGTAGGTTAACAGATGTCCCGATAGTTTCACAGATGTCCCAGTAGTTTCACAGATGTCCCAGTAGTTTCACAGATGTCCCAATAGTTTCACAGATGTCCCACTAGTTTCATAGATGTCCCAATAGTTTAACAGATGTCCCAGTAGGTTAAAAGATGTCCCCATAGTTTCACAGATGTCCCAATAGTTAACAGATGTCCCAGTAGTTTTACAGATATCCCAGTAGGTTAACAGATGTCCCCATAGTTTCACAGATGTACCAGTAGTTTCACAGATGTCCCAATAGTTTCACAGATGTCCCAATAGTTTCACAGATTTCCCAATAGTTTCACATATGTCCCAGTAGTTTTACACATTTCCCAATAGTTTCACATATGTCCCATTAGTTTCACAGATGTCCCCATAGTTTCACAGATGTACCAGTAGTTTAACAGATGTTCCAATAGTTTAACAAATGTCCCAGTCGTTTCACAGATGTCCCAGTAGTTTCACAGATGTTCCAGTAGTTTCACAGATGTCCCAGTAGTTTAACAGATGTCCCAATAGTTTCACAGATGTCCCAGTAGGTTAACAGATATCCCCATAGTTTCACAGATGTACCAGTAGTTTCACAGATGTCCCAATAGTTTCACAGATGTCCCAATAGTTTCACAGATGTCCCAATAGTTTCCTATATGTCCCATTAGTTTCACAGATGACCCCATAGTTTCACAGATGTCCCAATAGTTTCACAGATGTCCCAATAGTTTCACCTATGTCCCATTTGTTTCACAGATGTCCCCATAGTTTCACAGATGTCCCAATAGTTTCACAGATGTACCAGTAGTTTCGCAGATGTCCCAATAGTTTCACAGATGTCCCAATAGTTTCACAGATGTCCCAGAAGTTTTACAGACATCCCAGTAGGTTAACAGATGTCCCGATAGTTTCACAGATTTCCCAATAGTTTCACATATGTACCAGTAGTTTTACACATTTCCCAATAGTTTCACATATGTCCCATTAGTTTCACAGATGTCCCCATAGTTTCACAGATGTCCCAATAGTTTCCGAGATGTCCCAATAGTTTCACAGATGTCCCACTAGTTTCATAGATGTGCCAATAGTTTCACAGATGTCCAGGAAGGTTAACAGATGTCCCCATAGTTTCACAGATGTCCCAATAGTTAACAGATGTCCCAGTAGTTTTACAGATATCCCAGTAGGTTAACAGATGTCCCCATAGTTTCACAGATGTACCAGTAGTTTCACAGATGTCCCAATAGTTTCACAGATTTCCCAATAGTTTCACATATGTCCCAGTAGTTTTACACATTTCCCAATAGTTTCACATATGTCCCATTAGTTTCACAGATGTCCCCATAGTTTCACAGATGTACCAGTAGTTTCACAGATGTCCCAATAGTTTCACAGATGTTCCAATAGTTTCACAGATGTCCCAATAGTTTCACATATGTCCCATTAGTTTCACAGATGACCCCATAGTTTCACAGATGTCCCAATAGTTTCACAGATGTCCCAATAGTTTCACCTATGTCCCATTTGTTTCACAGATGTCCCCATAGTTTCACAGATGTCCCAATAGTTTCACAGATGTACCAGTAGTTTCACGGATGTCCCAATAGTTTCACAGATGTCCCAATAGTTTCACAGATGTCCCAGAAGTTTTACAGACATCCCAGTAGGTTAACAGATGTCCCGATAGTTTCACAGATGTACCAGTAGTTTCCCAGATCTCCCAATAGTTTCACATATGTCCCATTAGTTTCACAGATGTCCCCATAGTTTCACAGATGTCCCAATAGTTTAACAGATGTCCCAGTAGTTTTACAGATGTCCCAGTAGTTTCACACATGTCCCAGTAGTTTCACAGACGCCCCAATAGTTTCACATATGTCCCATTAGTTTTACAGATGTCCCCATAGTTTCACAGATGTCCCAGTAGTTTAACAGATGTCCCAATAGTTTCACAGATTTCCCTATAGTTTCACATATGTACCAGTAGTTTTACACATTTCCCAATAGTTTCACATATGTCCCATTAGTTTCACAGATGTCCCCATAGTTTCACAGATGTCCCAATAGTTTCCCAGATGTCCCAATAGTTTCACAGATTTACCAGTAGTTTAACAGATGTTCCAATAGTTTAACAGATGTCCCAGTAGTTTCACAGATGTCCCAGTAGTTTCACAGATGTCCCAGTAGTTTCACATATGTCCCATTAGTTTAACAGATGTCCCAATAGTTTCACAGATGTCCCAGTAGGTTAACAGATGTCCCCATAGTTTCACAGATGTCCCACTAGTTTCATAGATGTGCCAATAGTTTCACAGATGTCCCAGTAGGTTAACAGATGTCCCCATAGTTTCACAGATGTCCCAATAGTTAACAGATGTCCCAGTAGTTTTACAGATATCCCAGTAGGTTAACAGATGTCCCCATAGTTTCACAGATGTACCAGTAGTTTCACAGATGTCCCAATAGTTTCACAGATGTCCCAATAGTTTCACAGATTTCCCAATAGTTTCACATATGTCCCAGTAGTTTTACACATTTCCCAATAGTTTCACATATGTCCCATTAGTTTCACAGATGTCCCCATAGTTTCACAGATGTGCCAATAGTTTGCCGGATGTCCCAATAGTTTCACAGATGTACCAGTAGTTTAACAGATGTTCCAATAGTTTAACAGATGTCCCAGTAGTTTCACAGATGTCCCAATAGTTTCACAGATGTCCCAGTAGGTTAACAGATGTCCCGATAGTTTCACAGATGTCCCAGTAGTTTCACAGATGTCCCAGTAGTTTCACAGATGTCCCAATAGTTTCACAGATGTCCCACTAGTTTCATAGATGTCCCAATAGTTTAACAGATGTCCCAGTAGGTTAAAAGATGTCCCCATAGTTTCACAGATGTCCCAATAGTTAACAGATGTCCCAGTAGTTTTACAGATATCCCAGTAGGTTAACAGATGTCCCCATAGTTTCACAGATGTACCAGTAGATTCACAGATGTCCCAATAGTTTCACAGATGTCCCAATAGTTTCACAGATTTCCCAATAGTTTCACATATGTCCCATTAGTTTCACAGATGTCCCCATAGTTTCACAGATGTGCCAATAGTTTCCCGGATGTCCCAATAGTTTCACAGATGTACCAGTAGTTTAACAGATGTTCCAATAGTTTAACAGATGTCCCAGTAGTTTCACAGATGTCCCAATAGTTTCACAGATGTCCCAGTAGGTTAACAGATGTCCCGATAGTTTCACAGATGTCCCAGTAGTTTCACAGATGTCCCAGTAGTTTCACAGATGTCCCAATAGTTTCACAGATGTCCCACTAGTTTCATAGATGTCCCAATAGTTTAACAGATGTCCCAGTAGGTTAAAAGATGTCCCCATAGTTTCACAGATGTCCCAATAGTTAACAGATGTCCCAGTAGTTTTACAGATATCCCAGTAGGTTAACAGATGTCCCCATAGTTTCACAGATGTACCAGTAGTTTCACAGATGTCCCAATAGTTTCACAGATGTCCCAATAGTTTCACAGATTTCCCAATAGTTTCACATATGTCCCAGTAGTTTTACACATTTCCCAATAGTTTCACATATGTCCCATTAGTTTCACAGATGTCCCCATAGTTTCACAGATGTACCAGTAGTTTAACAGATGTTCCAATAGTTTAACAAATGTCCCAGTCGTTTCACAGATGTCCCAGTAGTTTCACAGATGTTCCAGTAGTTTCACAGATGTCCCAGTAGTTTAACAGATGTCCCAATAGTTTCACAGATGTCCCAGTAGGTTAACAGATATCCCCATAGTTTCACAGATGTACCAGTAGTTTCACAGATGTCCCAATAGTTTCACAGATGTCCCAATATTTTCACAGATGTCCCAATAGTTTCACAGATGTCCCAATAGTTTCACCTATGTCCCATTTGTTTCACAGATGTCCCCATAGTTTCACAGATGTCCCAATAGTTTCACAGATGTACCAGTAGTTTCACGGATGTCCCAATAGTTTCACAGATGTCCCAATAGTTTCACAGATGTCCCAGAAGTTTTACAGACATCCCAGTAGGTTAACAGATGTCCCGATAGTTTCACAGATGTACCAGTAGTTTCCCAGATCTCCCAATAGTTTCACATATGTCCCATTAGTTTCACAGATGTCCCCATAGTTTCACAGATGTCCCAATAGTTTAACAGATGTCCCAGTAGTTTTACAGATGTCCCAGTAGTTTCACACATGTCCCAGTAGTTTCACAGACGCCCCAATAGTTTCACATATGTCCCATTAGTTTTACAGATGTCCCCATAGTTTCACAGATGTCCCAGTAGTTTAACAGATGTCCCAATAGTTTCACAGATTTCCCTATAGTTTCACATATGTACCAGTAGTTTTACACATTTCCCAATAGTTTCACATATGTCCCATTAGTTTCACAGATGTCCCCATAGTTTCACAGATGTCCCAATAGTTTCCCAGATGTCCCAATAGTTTCACAGATTTACCAGTAGTTTAACAGATGTTCCAATAGTTTAACAGATGTCCCAGTAGTTTCACAGATGTCCCAGTAGTTTCACAGATGTCCCAGTAGTTTCACATATGTCCCAGTAGTTTAACAGATGTCCCAATAGTTTCACAGATGTCCCAGTAGGTTAACAGATGTCCCCATAGTTTCACAGATGTCCCACTAGTTTCATAGATGTGCCAATAGTTTCACAGATGTCCCAGTAGGTTAACAGATGTCCCCATAGTTTCACAGATGTCCCAATAGTTAACAGATGTCCCAGTAGTTTTACAGATATCCCAGTAGGTTAACAGATGTCCCCATAGTTTCACAGATGTACCAGTAGTTTCACAGATGTCCCAATAGTTTCACAGATGTCCCAATAGTTTCACAGATTTCCCAATAGTTTCACATATGTCCCAGTAGTTTTACACATTTCCCAATAGTTTCACATATGTCCCATTAGTTTCACAGATGTCCCCATAGTTTCACAGATGTGCCAATAGTTTGCCGGATGTCCCAATAGTTTCACAGATGTACCAGTAGTTTAACAGATGTTCCAATAGTTTAACAGATGTCCCAGTAGTTTCACAGATGTCCCAATAGTTTCACAGATGTCCCAGTAGGTTAACAGATGTCCCGATAGTTTCACAGATGTCCCAGTAGTTTCACAGATGTCCCAGTAGTTTCACAGATGTCCCAATAGTTTCACAGATGTCCCACTAGTTTCATAGATGTCCCAATAGTTTAACAGATGTCCCAGTAGGTTAAAAGATGTCCCCATAGTTTCACAGATGTCCCAATAGTTAACAGATGTCCCAGTAGTTTTACAGATATCCCAGTAGGTTAACAGATGTCCCCATAGTTTCACAGATGTACCAGTAGATTCACAGATGTCCCAATAGTTTCACAGATGTCCCAATAGTTTCACAGATTTCCCAATAGTTTCACATATGTCCCATTAGTTTCACAGATGTCCCCATAGTTTCACAGATGTGCCAATAGTTTCCCGGATGTCCCAATAGTTTCACAGATGTACCAGTAGTTTAACAGATGTTCCAATAGTTTAACAGATGTCCCAGTAGTTTCACAGATGTCCCAATAGTTTCACAGATGTCCCAGTAGGTTAACAGATGTCCCGATAGTTTCACAGATGTCCCAGTAGTTTCACAGATGTCCCAGTAGTTTCACAGATGTCCCAATAGTTTCACAGATGTCCCACTAGTTTCATAGATGTCCCAATAGTTTAACAGATGTCCCAGTAGGTTAAAAGATGTCCCCATAGTTTCACAGATGTCCCAATAGTTAACAGATGTCCCAGTAGTTTTACAGATATCCCAGTAGGTTAACAGATGTCCCCATAGTTTCACAGATGTACCAGTAGTTTCACAGATGTCCCAATAGTTTCACAGATGTCCCAATAGTTTCACAGATTTCCCAATAGTTTCACATATGTCCCAGTAGTTTTACACATTTCCCAATAGTTTCACATATGTCCCATTAGTTTCACAGATGTCCCCATAGTTTCACAGATGTACCAGTAGTTTAACAGATGTTCCAATAGTTTAACAAATGTCCCAGTCGTTTCACAGATGTCCCAGTAGTTTCACAGATGTTCCAGTAGTTTCACAGATGTCCCAGTAGTTTAACAGATGTCCCAATAGTTTCACAGATGTCCCAGTAGGTTAACAGATATCCCCATAGTTTCACAGATGTACCAGTAGTTTCACAGATGTCCCAATAGTTTCACAGATGTCCCAATATTTTCACAGATGTCCCAATAGTTTCCCATATGTCCCATTAGTTTCACAGATGACCCCATAGTTTCACAGATGTCCCAATAGTTTCACAGATGTCCCAATAGTTTCACCTATGTCCCATTTGTTTCACAGATGTCCCCATAGTTTCACAGATGTCCCAATAGTTTCACAGATGTACCAGTAGTTTCGCAGATGTCCCAATAGTTTCACAGATGTCCCAATAGTTTCACAGATGTCCCAGAAGTTTTACAGACATCCCAGTAGGTTAACAGATGTCCCGATAGTTTCACAGATTTCCCAATAGTTTCACATATGTACCAGTAGTTTTACACATTTCCCAATAGTTTCACATATGTCCCATTAGTTTCACAGATGTCCCCATAGTTTCACAGATGTCCCAATAGTTTCCCAGATGTCCCAATAGTTTCACAGATATACCAGTAGTTTAACAGATGTTCCAATAGTTTAACAGCTGTCACAGTAGTTTCACAGATGTACCAGTAGTTTCACGGATGTCCCAATAGTTTCACAGATGTCCCAATAGTTTCACAGATGTCCCAGAAGTTTTACAGACATCCCAGTAGGTTAACAGATGTCCCGATAGTTTCACAGATGTACCAGTAGTTTCCCAGATCTCCCAATAGTTTCACATATGTCCCATTAGTTTCACAGATGTCCCCATAGTTTCACAGATGTCCCAATAGTTTAACAGATGTCCCAGTAGTTTTACAGATGTCCCAGTAGTTTCACACATGTCCCAGTAGTTTCACAGACGCCCCAATAGTTTCACATATGTCCCATTAGTTTTACAGATGTCCCCATAGTTTCACAGATGTCCCAGTAGTTTAACAGATGTCCCAATAGTTTCACAGATTTCCCTATAGTTTCACATATGTACCAGTAGTTTTACACATTTCCCAATAGTTTCACATATGTCCCATTAGTTTCACAGATGTCCCCATAGTTTCACAGATGTCCCAATAGTTTCCCAGATGTCCCAATAGTTTCACAGATTTACCAGTAGTTTAACAGATGTTCCAATAGTTTAACAGATGTCCCAGTAGTTTCACAGATGTCCCAGTAGTTTCACAGATGTCCCAGTAGTTTCACATATGTCCCATTAGTTTAACAGATGTCCCAATAGTTTCACAGATGTCCCAGTAGGTTAACAGATGTCCCCATAGTTTCACAGATGTCCCACTAGTTTCATAGATGTGCCAATAGTTTCACAGATGTCCCAGTAGGTTAACAGATGTCCCCATAGTTTCACAGATGTCCCAATAGTTAACAGATGTCCCAGTAGTTTTACAGATATCCCAGTAGGTTAACAGATGTCCCCATAGTTTCACAGATGTACCAGTAGTTTCACAGATGTCCCAATAGTTTCACAGATGTCCCAATAGTTTCACAGATTTCCCAATAGTTTCACATATGTCCCAGTAGTTTTACACATTTCCCAATAGTTTCACATATGTCCCATTAGTTTCACAGATGTCCCCATAGTTTCACAGATGTGCCAATAGTTTGCCGGATGTCCCAATAGTTTCACAGATGTACCAGTAGTTTAACAGATGTTCCAATAGTTTAACAGATGTCCCAGTAGTTTCACAGATGTCCCAATAGTTTCACAGATGTCCCAGTAGGTTAACAGATGTCCCGATAGTTTCACAGATGTCCCAGTAGTTTCACAGATGTCCCAGTAGTTTCACAGATGTCCCAATAGTTTCACAGATGTCCCACTAGTTTCATAGATGTCCCAATAGTTTAACAGATGTCCCAGTAGGTTAAAAGATGTCCCCATAGTTTCACAGATGTCCCAATAGTTAACAGATGTCCCAGTAGTTTTACAGATATCCCAGTAGGTTAACAGATGTCCCCATAGTTTCACAGATGTACCAGTAGATTCACAGATGTCCCAATAGTTTCACAGATGTCCCAATAGTTTCACAGATTTCCCAATAGTTTCACATATGTCCCATTAGTTTCACAGATGTCCCCATAGTTTCACAGATGTGCCAATAGTTTCCCGGATGTCCCAATAGTTTCACAGATGTACCAGTAGTTTAACAGATGTTCCAATAGTTTAACAGATGTCCCAGTAGTTTCACAGATGTCCCAATAGTTTCACAGATGTCCCAGTAGGTTAACAGATGTCCCGATAGTTTCACAGATGTCCCAGTAGTTTCACAGATGTCCCAGTAGTTTCACAGATGTCCCAATAGTTTCACAGATGTCCCACTAGTTTCATAGATGTCCCAATAGTTTAACAGATGTCCCAGTAGGTTAAAAGATGTCCCCATAGTTTCACAGATGTCCCAATAGTTAACAGATGTCCCAGTAGTTTTACAGATATCCCAGTAGGTTAACAGATGTCCCCATAGTTTCACAGATGTACCAGTAGTTTCACAGATGTCCCAATAGTTTCACAGATGTCCCAATAGTTTCACAGATTTCCCAATAGTTTCACATATGTCCCAGTAGTTTTACACATTTCCCAATAGTTTCACATATGTCCCATTAGTTTCACAGATGTCCCCATAGTTTCACAGATGTACCAGTAGTTTAACAGATGTTCCAATAGTTTAACAAATGTCCCAGTCGTTTCACAGATGTCCCAGTAGTTTCACAGATGTTCCAGTAGTTTCACAGATGTCCCAGTAGTTTAACAGATGTCCCAATAGTTTCACAGATGTCCCAGTAGGTTAACAGATATCCCCATAGTTTCACAGATGTACCAGTAGTTTCACAGATGTCCCAATAGTTTCACAGATGTCCCAATATTTTCACAGATGTCCCAATAGTTTCACAGATGTCCCAATAGTTTCACCTATGTCCCATTTGTTTCACAGATGTCCCCATAGTTTCACAGATGTCCCAATAGTTTCACAGATGTACCAGTAGTTTCACGGATGTCCCAATAGTTTCACAGATGTCCCAATAGTTTCACAGATGTCCCAGAAGTTTTACAGACATCCCAGTAGGTTAACAGATGTCCCGATAGTTTCACAGATGTACCAGTAGTTTCCCAGATCTCCCAATAGTTTCACATATGTCCCATTAGTTTCACAGATGTCCCCATAGTTTCACAGATGTCCCAATAGTTTAACAGATGTCCCAGTAGTTTTACAGATGTCCCAGTAGTTTCACACATGTCCCAGTAGTTTCACAGACGCCCCAATAGTTTCACATATGTCCCATTAGTTTTACAGATGTCCCCATAGTTTCACAGATGTCCCAGTAGTTTAACAGATGTCCCAATAGTTTCACAGATTTCCCTATAGTTTCACATATGTACCAGTAGTTTTACACATTTCCCAATAGTTTCACATATGTCCCATTAGTTTCACAGATGTCCCCATAGTTTCACAGATGTCCCAATAGTTTCCCAGATGTCCCAATAGTTTCACAGATTTACCAGTAGTTTAACAGATGTTCCAATAGTTTAACAGATGTCCCAGTAGTTTCACAGATGTCCCAGTAGTTTCACAGATGTCCCAGTAGTTTCACATATGTCCCAGTAGTTTAACAGATGTCCCAATAGTTTCACAGATGTCCCAGTAGGTTAACAGATGTCCCCATAGTTTCACAGATGTCCCACTAGTTTCATAGATGTGCCAATAGTTTCACAGATGTCCCAGTAGGTTAACAGATGTCCCCATAGTTTCACAGATGTCCCAATAGTTAACAGATGTCCCAGTAGTTTTACAGATATCCCAGTAGGTTAACAGATGTCCCCATAGTTTCACAGATGTACCAGTAGTTTCACAGATGTCCCAATAGTTTCACAGATGTCCCAATAGTTTCACAGATTTCCCAATAGTTTCACATATGTCCCAGTAGTTTTACACATTTCCCAATAGTTTCACATATGTCCCATTAGTTTCACAGATGTCCCCATAGTTTCACAGATGTGCCAATAGTTTGCCGGATGTCCCAATAGTTTCACAGATGTACCAGTAGTTTAACAGATGTTCCAATAGTTTAACAGATGTCCCAGTAGTTTCACAGATGTCCCAATAGTTTCACAGATGTCCCAGTAGGTTAACAGATGTCCCGATAGTTTCACAGATGTCCCAGTAGTTTCACAGATGTCCCAGTAGTTTCACAGATGTCCCAATAGTTTCACAGATGTCCCACTAGTTTCATAGATGTCCCAATAGTTTAACAGATGTCCCAGTAGGTTAAAAGATGTCCCCATAGTTTCACAGATGTCCCAATAGTTAACAGATGTCCCAGTAGTTTTACAGATATCCCAGTAGGTTAACAGATGTCCCCATAGTTTCACAGATGTACCAGTAGATTCACAGATGTCCCAATAGTTTCACAGATGTCCCAATAGTTTCACAGATTTCCCAATAGTTTCACATATGTCCCATTAGTTTCACAGATGTCCCCATAGTTTCACAGATGTGCCAATAGTTTCCCGGATGTCCCAATAGTTTCACAGATGTACCAGTAGTTTAACAGATGTTCCAATAGTTTAACAGATGTCCCAGTAGTTTCACAGATGTCCCAATAGTTTCACAGATGTCCCAGTAGGTTAACAGATGTCCCGATAGTTTCACAGATGTCCCAGTAGTTTCACAGATGTCCCAGTAGTTTCACAGATGTCCCAATAGTTTCACAGATGTCCCACTAGTTTCATAGATGTCCCAATAGTTTAACAGATGTCCCAGTAGGTTAAAAGATGTCCCCATAGTTTCACAGATGTCCCAATAGTTAACAGATGTCCCAGTAGTTTTACAGATATCCCAGTAGGTTAACAGATGTCCCCATAGTTTCACAGATGTACCAGTAGTTTCACAGATGTCCCAATAGTTTCACAGATGTCCCAATAGTTTCACAGATTTCCCAATAGTTTCACATATGTCCCAGTAGTTTTACACATTTCCCAATAGTTTCACATATGTCCCATTAGTTTCACAGATGTCCCCATAGTTTCACAGATGTACCAGTAGTTTAACAGATGTTCCAATAGTTTAACAAATGTCCCAGTCGTTTCACAGATGTCCCAGTAGTTTCACAGATGTTCCAGTAGTTTCACAGATGTCCCAGTAGTTTAACAGATGTCCCAATAGTTTCACAGATGTCCCAGTAGGTTAACAGATATCCCCATAGTTTCACAGATGTACCAGTAGTTTCACAGATGTCCCAATAGTTTCACAGATGTCCCAATATTTTCACAGATGTCCCAATAGTTTCCCATATGTCCCATTAGTTTCACAGATGACCCCATAGTTTCACAGATGTCCCAATAGTTTCACAGATGTCCCAATAGTTTCACCTATGTCCCATTTGTTTCACAGATGTCCCCATAGTTTCACAGATGTCCCAATAGTTTCACAGATGTACCAGTAGTTTCGCAGATGTCCCAATAGTTTCACAGATGTCCCAATAGTTTCACAGATGTCCCAGAAGTTTTACAGACATCCCAGTAGGTTAACAGATGTCCCGATAGTTTCACAGATTTCCCAATAGTTTCACATATGTACCAGTAGTTTTACACATTTCCCAATAGTTTCACATATGTCCCATTAGTTTCACAGATGTCCCCATAGTTTCACAGATGTCCCAATAGTTTCCCAGATGTCCCAATAGTTTCACAGATATACCAGTAGTTTAACAGATGTTCCAATAGTTTAACAGCTGTCACAGTAGTTTCACAGATGTACCAGTAGTTTCACGGATGTCCCAATAGTTTCACAGATGTCCCAATAGTTTCACAGATGTCCCAGAAGTTTTACAGACATCCCAGTAGGTTAACAGATGTCCCGATAGTTTCACAGATGTACCAGTAGTTTCACAGAACTCCCAATAGTTTCACATATGTCCCATTAGTTTCACAGATGTCCCCATAGTTTCACAGATGTCCCAATAGTTTAACAGATGTCCCAGTAGTTTTACAGATGTCCCAGTAGTTTCACACATGTCCCAGTAGTTTCACAGACGCCCCAATAGTTTCACATATGTCCCATTAGTTTTACAGATGTCCCCATAGTTTCACAGATGTCCCAGTAGTTTAACAGATGTCCCAATAGTTTCACAGATTTCCCTATAGTTTCACATATGTACCAGTAGTTTTACACATTTCCCAATAGTTTCACATATGTCCCATTAGTTTCACAGATGTCCCCATAGTTTCACAGATGTCCCAATAGTTTCCCAGATGTCCCAATAGTTTCACAGATTTACCAATAGTTTAACAGATGTTCCAATAGTTTAACAGATGTCCCAGTAGTTTCACAGATGTCCCAGTAGTTTCACAGATGTCCCAGTAGTTTCACATATGTCCCAGTAGTTTAACAGATGTCCCAATAGTTTCACAGATGTCCCAGTAGGTTAACAGATGTCCCCATAGTTTCACAGATGTCCCACTAGTTTCATAGATGTGCCAATAGTTTCACAGATGTCCCAGTAGGTTAACAGATGTCCCCATAGTTTCACAGATGTCCCAATAGTTAACAGATGTCCCAGTAGTTTTACAGATATCCCAGTAGGTTAACAGATGTCCCCATAGTTTCACAGATGTACCAGTAGTTTCACAGATGTCCCAATAGTTTCACAGATGTCCCAATAGTTTCACAGATTTCCCAATAGTTTCACATATGTCCCAGTAGTTTTACACATTTCCCAATAGTTTCACATATGTCCCATTAGTTTCACAGATGCCCCCATAGTTTCACAGATGTGCCAATAGTTTCCCGGATGTCCCAATAGTTTCACAGATGTACCAGTAGTTTAACAGATGTTCCAATAGTTTAACAGATGTCCCAGTAGTTTCACAGATGTCCCAATAGTTTCACAGATGTCCCAGTAGGTTAACAGATGTCCCGATAGTTTCACAGATGTCCCAGTAGTTTCACAGATGTCCCAGTAGTTTCACAGATGTCCCAATAGTTTCACAGATGTCCCACTAGTTTCATAGATGTCCCAATAGTTTAACAGATGTCCCAGTAGGTTAAAAGATGTCCCCATAGTTTCACAGATGTCCCAATAGTTAACAGATGTCCCAGTAGTTTTACAGATATCCCAGTAGGTTAACAGATGTCCCCATAGTTTCACAGATGTACCAGTAGTTTCACAGATGTCCCAATAGTTTCACAGATGTCCCAATAGTTTCACAGATTTCCCAATAGTTTCACATATGTCCCAGTAGCTTTACACATTTCCCAATAGTTTCACATATGTCCCATTAGTTTCACAGATGCCCCCATAGTTTCACAGATGTGCCAATAGTTTCCCGGATGTCCCAATAGTTTCACAGATGTACCAGTAGTTTAACAGATGTTCCAATAGTTTAACAGATGTCCCAGTAGTTTCACAGATGTCCCAATAGTTTCACAGATGTCCCAGTAGGTTAACAGATGTCCCGATAGTTTCACAGATGTCCCAGTAGTTTCACAGATGTCCCAGTAGTTTCACAGATGTCCCAATAGTTTCACAGATGTCCCACTAGTTTCATAGATGTCCCAATAGTTTAACAGATGTCCCAGTAGGTTAAAAGATGTCCCCATAGTTTCACAGATGTCCCAATAGTTAACAGATGTCCCAGTAGTTTTACAGATATCCCAGTAGGTTAACAGATGTCCCCATAGTTTCACAGATGTACCAGTAGTTTCACAGATGTCCCAATAGTTTCACAGATGTCCCAATAGTTTCACAGATTTCCCAATAGTTTCACTTATGTCCCAGTAGTTTTACACATTTCCCAATAGTTTCACATATGTCCCATTAGTTTCACAGATGTCCCCATAGTTTCACAGATGTCCCAGTAGGTTAACAGATGTCCCCATAGTTTCACAGATGTCCCAATAGTTAACAGATGTCCCAGTAGTTTTACAGATATCCCAGTAGGTTAACAGATGTCCCCATAGTTTCACAGATGTACCAGTAGTTTCACAGATGTCCCAATAGTTTCACAGATGTCCCAATAGTTTCACAGATTTCCCAATAGTTTCACATATGTCCCAGTAGTTTTACACATTTCCCAATAGTTTCACATATGTCCCATTAGTTTCACAGATGTCCCCATAGTTTCACAGATGTGCCAATAGTTTGCCGGATGTCCCAATAGTTTCACAGATGTACCAGTAGTTTAACAGATGTTCCAATAGTTTAACAGATGTCCCAGTAGTTTCACAGATGTCCCAATAGTTTCACAGATGTCCCAGTAGGTTAACAGATGTCCCGATAGTTTCACAGATGTCCCAGTAGTTTCACAGATGTCCCAGTAGTTTCACAGATGTCCCAATAGTTTCACAGATGTCCCACTAGTTTCATAGATGTCCCAATAGTTTAACAGATGTCCCAGTAGGTTAAAAGATGTCCCCATAGTTTCACAGATGTCCCAATAGTTAACAGATGTCCCAGTAGTTTTACAGATATCCCAGTAGGTTAACAGATGTCCCCATAGTTTCACAGATGTACCAGTAGATTCACAGATGTCCCAATAGTTTCACAGATGTCCCAATAGTTTCACAGATTTCCCAATAGTTTCACATATGTCCCATTAGTTTCACAGATGTCCCCATAGTTTCACAGATGTGCCAATAGTTTCCCGGATGTCCCAATAGTTTCACAGATGTACCAGTAGTTTAACAGATGTTCCAATAGTTTAACAGATGTCCCAGTAGTTTCACAGATGTCCCAATAGTTTCACAGATGTCCCAGTAGGTTAACAGATGTCCCGATAGTTTCACAGATGTCCCAGTAGTTTCACAGATGTCCCAGTAGTTTCACAGATGTCCCAATAGTTTCACAGATGTCCCACTAGTTTCATAGATGTCCCAATAGTTTAACAGATGTCCCAGTAGGTTAAAAGATGTCCCCATAGTTTCACAGATGTCCCAATAGTTAACAGATGTCCCAGTAGTTTTACAGATATCCCAGTAGGTTAACAGATGTCCCCATAGTTTCACAGATGTACCAGTAGTTTCACAGATGTCCCAATAGTTTCACAGATGTCCCAATAGTTTCACAGATTTCCCAATAGTTTCACATATGTCCCAGTAGTTTTACACATTTCCCAATAGTTTCACATATGTCCCATTAGTTTCACAGATGTCCCCATAGTTTCACAGATGTACCAGTAGTTTAACAGATGTTCCAATAGTTTAACAAATGTCCCAGTCGTTTCACAGATGTCCCAGTAGTTTCACAGATGTTCCAGTAGTTTCACAGATGTCCCAGTAGTTTAACAGATGTCCCAATAGTTTCACAGATGTCCCAGTAGGTTAACAGATATCCCCATAGTTTCACAGATGTACCAGTAGTTTCACAGATGTCCCAATAGTTTCACAGATGTCCCAATATTTTCACAGATGTCCCAATAGTTTCCCATATGTCCCATTAGTTTCACAGATGACCCCATAGTTTCACAGATGTCCCAATAGTTTCACAGATGTCCCAATAGTTTCACCTATGTCCCATTTGTTTCACAGATGTCCCCATAGTTTCACAGATGTCCCAATAGTTTCACAGATGTACCAGTAGTTTCGCAGATGTCCCAATAGTTTCACAGATGTCCCAATAGTTTCACAGATGTCCCAGAAGTTTTACAGACATCCCAGTAGGTTAACAGATGTCCCGATAGTTTCACAGATTTCCCAATAGTTTCACATATGTACCAGTAGTTTTACACATTTCCCAATAGTTTCACATATGTCCCATTAGTTTCACAGATGTCCCCATAGTTTCACAGATGTCCCAATAGTTTCCCAGATGTCCCAATAGTTTCACAGATATACCAGTAGTTTAACAGATGTTCCAATAGTTTAACAGCTGTCACAGTAGTTTCACAGATGTACCAGTAGTTTCACGGATGTCCCAATAGTTTCACAGATGTCCCAATAGTTTCACAGATGTCCCAGAAGTTTTACAGACATCCCAGTAGGTTAACAGATGTCCCGATAGTTTCACAGATGTACCAGTAGTTTCACAGAACTCCCAATAGTTTCACATATGTCCCATTAGTTTCACAGATGTCCCCATAGTTTCACAGATGTCCCAATAGTTTAACAGATGTCCCAGTAGTTTTACAGATGTCCCAGTAGTTTCACACATGTCCCAGTAGTTTCACAGACGCCCCAATAGTTTCACATATGTCCCATTAGTTTTACAGATGTCCCCATAGTTTCACAGATGTCCCAGTAGTTTAACAGATGTCCCAATAGTTTCACAGATTTCCCTATAGTTTCACATATGTACCAGTAGTTTTACACATTTCCCAATAGTTTCACATATGTCCCATTAGTTTCACAGATGTCCCCATAGTTTCACAGATGTCCCAATAGTTTCCCAGATGTCCCAATAGTTTCACAGATTTACCAATAGTTTAACAGATGTTCCAATAGTTTAACAGATGTCCCAGTAGTTTCACAGATGTCCCAGTAGTTTCACAGATGTCCCAGTAGTTTCACATATGTCCCAGTAGTTTAACAGATGTCCCAATAGTTTCACAGATGTCCCAGTAGGTTAACAGATGTCCCCATAGTTTCACAGATGTCCCACTAGTTTCATAGATGTGCCAATAGTTTCACAGATGTCCCAGTAGGTTAACAGATGTCCCCATAGTTTCACAGATGTCCCAATAGTTAACAGATGTCCCAGTAGTTTTACAGATATCCCAGTAGGTTAACAGATGTCCCCATAGTTTCACAGATGTACCAGTAGTTTCACAGATGTCCCAATAGTTTCACAGATGTCCCAATAGTTTCACAGATTTCCCAATAGTTTCACATATGTCCCAGTAGTTTTACACATTTCCCAATAGTTTCACATATGTCCCATTAGTTTCACAGATGCCCCCATAGTTTCACAGATGTGCCAATAGTTTCCCGGATGTCCCAATAGTTTCACAGATGTACCAGTAGTTTAACAGATGTTCCAATAGTTTAACAGATGTCCCAGTAGTTTCACAGATGTCCCAATAGTTTCACAGATGTCCCAGTAGGTTAACAGATGTCCCGATAGTTTCACAGATGTCCCAGTAGTTTCACAGATGTCCCAGTAGTTTCACAGATGTCCCAATAGTTTCACAGATGTCCCACTAGTTTCATAGATGTCCCAATAGTTTAACAGATGTCCCAGTAGGTTAAAAGATGTCCCCATAGTTTCACAGATGTCCCAATAGTTAACAGATGTCCCAGTAGTTTTACAGATATCCCAGTAGGTTAACAGATGTCCCCATAGTTTCACAGATGTACCAGTAGTTTCACAGATGTCCCAATAGTTTCACAGATGTCCCAATAGTTTCACAGATTTCCCAATAGTTTCACTTATGTCCCAGTAGTTTTACACATTTCCCAATAGTTTCACATATGTCCCATTAGTTTCACAGATGTCCCCATAGTTTCACAGATGTACCAGTAGTTTAACAGATGTTCCAATAGTTTAACAAATGTCCCAGTAGTTTCACAGATGTCCCAGTAGTTTCACAGATGTTCCAGTAGTTTCACAGATGTCCCAGTAGTTTAACAGATGTCCCAATAGTTTCACAGATGTCCCAGTAGGTTAACAGATATCCCCATAGTTTCACAGATGTACCAATAGTTTCACAGATGTCCCAATAGTTTCACAGATGTCTCAATAGTTTCCCATATGTCCCATTAGTTTCACAGATGACCCCATAGTTTCACAGATGTCCCAATAGTTTCACAGATGTCCCAATAGTTTCACCTATGTCCCATTTGTTTCACAGATGTCCCCATAGTTTCACAGATGTCCCAATAGTTTCACAGATGTACCAGTAGTTTCGCAGATGTCCCAATAGTTTCACAGATGTCCCAATAGTTTCACAGATGTCCCAGAAGTTTTACAGACATCCCAGTAGGTTAACAGATGTCCCGATAGTTTCACAGATTTCCCAATAGTTTCACATATGTACCAGTAGTTTTACACATTTCCCAATAGTTTCACATATGTCCCATTAGTTTCACAGATGTCCCCATAGTTTCACAGATGTCCCAATAGTTTCCCAGATGTCCCAATAGTTTCACAGATATACCAGTAGTTTAACAGATGTTCCAATAGTTTAACAGATGTCACAGTAGTTTCACAGATGTCCCAGTAGTTTCACCGATGTCCCAGTAGTTTCACAGATGTCCCAGTAGTTTAACAGATGTCCCAATAGTTTTACAGATGTCCCAGTAGGTTAACAGATGTCCCCATAGTTTCACAGATGTCCCACTAGTTTCATAGATGTCCCAATAGTTTCACAGATGTCCCAGTAGGTTAAAAGATGTCCCCATATTTTCACAGATGTCCCAATAGTTAACAGATGTCCCAGTAGTTTTACAGATATCCCAGTAGGTTAACAGATGTCCCCATAGTTTCACAGATGTCCCACTAGTTTCATAGATGTGCCAATAGTTTCACAGATGTCCAGGAAGGTTAACAGATGTCCCCATAGTTTCACAGATGTCCCAATAGTTAACAGATGTCCCAGTAGTTTTACAGATATCCCAGTAGGTTAACAGATGTCCCCATAGTTTCACAGATGTACCAGTAGTTTCACAGATGTCCCAATAGTTTCACAGATTTCCCAATAGTTTCACATATGTCCCAGTAGTTTTACACATTTCCCAATAGTTTCACATATGTCCCATTAGTTTCACAGATGTCGCCATAGTTTCACAGATGTACCAGTAGTTTCACAGATGTCCCAATAGTTTCACAGATGTTCCAATAGTTTCACAGATGTCCCAATAGTTTCACATATGTCCCATTAGTTTCACAGATGACCCCATAGTTTCACAGATGTCCCAATAGTTTCACAGATGTCCCAATAGTTTCACCTATGTCCCATTTGTTTCACAGATGTCCCCATAGTTTCACAGATGTCCCAATAGTTTCACAGATGTACCAGTAGTTTCACGGATGTCCCAATAGTTTCACAGATGTCCCAATAGTTTCACAGATGTCCCAGAAGTTTTACAGACATCCCAGTAGGTTAACAGATGTCCCGATAGTTTCACAGATGTACCAGTAGTTTCACAGATCTCCCAATAGTTTCACATATGTCCCATTAGTTTCACAGATGTCCCCATAGTTTCACAGATGTCCCAATAGTTTAACAGATGTCCCAGTAGTTTTACAGATGTCCCAGTAGTTTCACACATGTCCCAGTAGTTTCACAGACGCCCCAATATTTTCACATATGTCCCATTAGTTTTACAGATGTCCCCATAGTTTCACAGATGTCCCAGTAGTTTAACAGATGTCCCAATAGTTTCACAGATTTCCCTATAGTTTCACATATGTACCAGTAGTTTTACACATTTCCCAATAGTTTCACATATGTCCCATTAGTTTCACAGATGTCCCCATAGTTTCACAGATGTCCCAATAGTTTCCCAGATGTCCCAATAGTTTCACAGATTTACCAGTAGTTTAACAGATGTTCCAATAGTTTAACAGATGTCCCAGTAGTTTCACAGATGTCCCAGTAGTTTCACAGATGTCCCAGTAGTTTCACATATGTCCCAGTAGTTTAACAGATGTCCCAATAGTTTTACAGATGTCCCAGTAGGTTAACAGATGTCCCCATAGTTTCACAGATGTCCCACTAGTTTCATAGATGTCCCAATAGTTTCACAGATGTCCCAGTAGGTTAAAAGATGTCCCCATATTTTCACAGATGTCCCAATAGTTAACAGATGTCCCAGTAGTTTTACAGATATCCCAGTAGGTTAACAGATGTCCCCATAGTTTCACAGATGTCCCACTAGTTTCATAGATGTGCCAATAGTTTCACAGATGTCCAGGAAGGTTAACAGATGTCCCCATAGTTTCACAGATGTCCCAATAGTTAACAGATGTCCCAGTAGTTTTACAGATATCCCAGTAGGTTAACAGATGTCCCCATAGTTTCACAGATGTACCAGTAGTTTCACAGATGTCCCAATAGTTTCACAGATTTCCCAATAGTTTCACATATGTCCCAGTAGTTTTACACATTTCCCAATAGTTTCACATATGTCCCATTAGTTTCACAGATGTCGCCATAGTTTCACAGATGTACCAGTAGTTTCACAGATGTCCCAATAGTTTCACAGATGTTCCAATAGTTTCACAGATGTCCCAATAGTTTCACATATGTCCCATTAGTTTCACAGATGACCCCATAGTTTCACAGATGTCCCAATAGTTTCACAGATGTCCCAATAGTTTCACCTATGTCCCATTTGTTTCACAGATGTCCCCATAGTTTCACAGATGTCCCAATAGTTTCACAGATGTACCAGTAGTTTCACGGATGTCCCAATAGTTTCACAGATGTCCCAATAGTTTCACAGATGTCCCAGAAGTTTTACAGACATCCCAGTAGGTTAACAGATGTCCCGATAGTTTCACAGATGTACCAGTAGTTTCACAGATCTCCCAATAGTTTCACATATGTCCCATTAGTTTCACAGATGTCCCCATAGTTTCACAGATGTCCCAATAGTTTAACAGATGTCCCAGTAGTTTTACAGATGTCCCAGTAGTTTCACACATGTCCCAGTAGTTTCACAGACGCCCCAATATTTTCACATATGTCCCATTAGTTTTACAGATGTCCCCATAGTTTCACAGATGTCCCAGTAGTTTAACAGATGTCCCAATAGTTTCACAGATTTCCCTATAGTTTCACATATGTACCAGTAGTTTTACACATTTCCCAATAGTTTCACATATGTCCCATTAGTTTCACAGATGTCCCCATAGTTTCACAGATGTCCCAATAGTTTCCCAGATGTCCCAATAGTTTCACAGATTTACCAGTAGTTTAACAGATGTTCCAATAGTTTAACAGATGTCCCAGTAGTTTCACAGATGTCCCAGTAGTTTCACAGATGTCCCAGTAGTTTCACATATGTCCCAGTAGTTTAACAGATGTCCCAATAGTTTCACAGATGTCCCAGTAGGTTAACAGATGTCCCCATAGTTTCACAGATGTCCCACTAGTTTCATAGATGTGCCAATAGTTTCACAGATGTCCCAGTAGGTTAACAGATGTCCCCATAGTTTCACAGATGTCCCAATAGTTAACAGATGTCCCAGTAGTTTTACAGATATCCCAGTAGGTTAACAGATGTCCCCATAGTTTCACAGATGTACCAGTAGTTTCACAGATGTCCCAATAGTTTCACAGATGTCCCAATAGTTTCACAGATTTCCCAATAGTTTCACATATGTCCCAGTAGTTTTACACATTTCCCAATAGTTTCACATATGTCCCATTAGTTTCACAGATGTCCCCATAGTTTCACAGATGTACCAGTAGTTTAACAGATGTTCCAATAGTTTAACAAATGTCCCAGTAGTTTCACAGATGTCCCAGTAGTTTCACAGATGTTCCAGTAGTTTCACAGATGTCCCAGTAGTTTAACAGATGTCCCAATAGTTTCACAGATGTCCCAGTAGGTTAACAGATATCCCCATAGTTTCACAGATGTACCAGTAGTTTCACAGATGTCCCAATAGTTTCACAGATGTCCCAATAGTTTCACAGATGTCCCAATAGTTTCCCAAATGTCCCATTAGTTTCACAGATGACCCCATAGTTTCACAGATGTCCCAATAGTTTCACAGATGTCCCAATAGTTTCACCTATGTCCCATTTGTTTCACAGATGTCCCCATAGTTTCACAGATGTCCCAATAGTTTCACAGATGTACCAGTAGTTTCGCAGATGTCCCAATAGTTTCACAGATGTCCCAATAGTTTCACAGATGTCCCAGAAGTTTTACAGACATCCCAGTAGGTTAACAGATGTCCCGATAGTTTCACAGATTTCCCAATAGTTTCACATATGTACCAGTAGTTTTACACATTTCCCAATAGTTTCACATATGTCCCATTAGTTTCACAGATGTCCCCATAGTTTCACAGATGTCCCAATAGTTTCCCAGATGTCCCAATAGTTTCACAGATATACCAGTAGTTTAACAGATGTTCCAATAGTTTAACAGATGTCACAGTAGTTTCACAGATGTACCAGTAGTTTCACGGATGTCCCAATAGTTTCACAGATGTCCCAATAGTTTCACAGATGTCCCAGAAGTTTTACAGACATCCCAGTAGGTTAACAGATGTCCCGATAGTTTCACAGATGTACCAGTAGTTTCACAGAACTCCCAATAGTTTCACATATGTCCCATTAGTTTCACAGATGTCCCCATAGTTTCACAGATGTCCCAATAGTTTAACAGATGTCCCAGTAGTTTTACAGATGTCCCAGTAGTTTCACACATGTCCCAGTAGTTTCACAGACGCCCCAATAGTTTCACATATGTCCCATTAGTTTTACAGATGTCCCCATAGTTTCACAGATGTCCCAGTAGTTTAACAGATGTCCCAATAGTTTCACAGATTTCCCTATAGTTTCACATATGTACCAGTAGTTTTACACATTTCCCAATAGTTTCACATATGTCCCATTAGTTTCACAGATGTCCCCATAGTTTCACAGATGTCCCAATAGTTTCCCAGATGTCCCAATAGTTTCACAGATTTACCAGTAGTTTAACAGATGTTCCAATAGTTTAACAGATGTCCCAGTAGTTTCACAGATGTCCCAGTAGTTTCACAGATGTCCCAGTAGTTTCACATATGTCCCAGTAGTTTAACAGATGTCCCAATAGTTTCACAGATGTCCCAGTAGGTTAACAGATGTCCCCATAGTTTCACAGATGTCCCACTAGTTTCATAGATGTGCCAATAGTTTCACAGATGTCCCAGTAGGTTAACAGATGTCCCCATAGTTTCACAGATGTCCCAATAGTTAACAGATGTCCCAGTAGTTTTACAGATATCCCAGTAGGTTAACAGATGTCCCCATAGTTTCACAGATGTACCAGTAGTTTCACAGATGTCCCAATAGTTTCACAGATGTCCCAATAGTTTCACAGATTTCCCAATAGTTTCACATATGTCCCAGTAGTTTTACACATTTCCCAATAGTTTCACATATGTCCCATTAGTTTCACAGATGTCCCCATAGTTTCACAGATGTGCCAATAGTTTCCCGGATGTCCCAATAGTTTCACAGATGTACCAGTAGTTTAACAGATGTTCCAATAGTTTAACAGATGTCCCAGTAGTTTCACAGATGTCCCAATAGTTTCACAGATGTCCCAGTAGGTTAACAGATGTCCCGATAGTTTCACAGATGTCCCAGTAGTTTCAAAGATGTCCCAGTAGTTTCACAGATGTCCCAATAGTTTCACAGATGTCCCACTAGTTTCATAGATGTCCCAATAGTTTAACAGATGTCCCAGTAGGTTAAAAGATGTCCCCATAGTTTCACAGATGTCCCAATAGTTAACAGATGTCCCAGTAGTTTTACAGATATCCCAGTAGGTTAACAGATGTCCCCATAGTTTCACAGATGTACCAGTAGTTTCACAGATGTCCCAATAGTTTCACAGATGTCCCAATAGTTTCACAGATTTCCCAATAGTTTCACATATGTCCCAGTAGTTTTACACATTTCCCAATAGTTTCACATATGTCCCATTAGTTTCACAGATGTCCCCATAGTTTCACAGATGTACCAGTAGTTTAACAGATGTTCCAATAGTTTAACAAATGTCCCAGTAGTTTCACAGATGTCCCAGTAGTTTCACAGATGTTCCAGTAGTTTCACAGATGTCCCAGTAGTTTAACAGATGTCCCAATAGTTTCACAGATGTCCCAGTAGGTTAACAGATATCCCCATAGTTTCACAGATGTACCAATAGTTTCCCATATGTCCCATTAGTTTCACAGATGACCCCATAGTTTCACAGATGTCCCAATATTTTCACAGATGTCCCAATAGTTTCACCTATGTCCCATTTGTTTCACAGATGTCCCCATAGTTTCACAGATGTCCCAATAGTTTCACAGATGTACCAGTAGTTTCGCAGATGTCCCAATAGTTTCACAGATGTCCCAATAGTTTCACAGATGTCCCAGAAGTTTTACAGACATCCCAGTAGGTTAACAGATGTCCCGATAGTTTCACAGATTTCCCAATAGTTTCACATATGTACCAGTAGTTTTACACATTTCCCAATAGTTTCACATATGTCCCATTAGTTTCACAGATGTCCCCATAGTTTCACAGATGTCCCAATAGTTTCCCAGATGTCCCAATAGTTTCACAGATATACCAGTAGTTTAACAGATGTTCCAATAGTTTAACAGATGTCACAGTAGTTTCACAGATGTCCCAGTAGTTTCACCGATGTCCCAGTAGTTTCACAGATGTCCCAGTAGTTTAACAGATGTCCCAATAGTTTTACAGATGTCCCAGTAGGTTAACAGATGTCCCCATAGTTTCACAGATGTCCCACTAGTTTCATAGATGTCCCAATAGTTTCACAGATGTCCCAGTAGGTTAAAAGATGTCCCCATAGTTTCACAGATGTCCCAATAGTTAACAGATGTCCCAGTAGTTTTACAGATATCCCAGTAGGTTAACAGATGTCCCCATAGTTTCACAGATGTCCCACTAGTTTCATAGATGTGCCAATAGTTTCACAGATGTCCAGGAAGGTTAACAGATGTCCCCATAGTTTCACAGATGTCCCAATAGTTAACAGATGTCCCAGTAGTTTTACAGATATCCCAGTAGGTTAACAGATGTCCCCATAGTTTCACAGATGTACCAGTAGTTTCACAGATGTCCCAATAGTTTCACAGATTTCCCAATAGTTTCACATATGTCCCAGTAGTTTTACACATTTCCCAATAGTTTCACATATGTCCCATTAGTTTCACAGATGTCGCCATAGTTTCACAGATGTACCAGTAGTTTCACAGATGTCCCAATAGTTTCACAGATGTTCCAATAGTTTCACAGATGTCCCAATAGTTTCACATATGTCCCATTAGTTTCACAGATGACCCCATAGTTTCACAGATGTCCCAATAGTTTCACAGATGTCCCAATAGTTTCACCTATGTCCCATTTGTTTCACAGATGTCCCCATAGTTTCACAGATGTCCCAATAGTTTCACAGATGTACCAGTAGTTTCACGGATTTCCCAATAGTTTCACAGATGTCCCAATAGTTTCACAGATGTCCCAGAAGTTTTACAGACATCCCAGTAGGTTAACAGATGTCCCGATAGTTTCACAGATGTACCAGTAGTTTCACAGATCTCCCAATAGTTTCACATATGTCCCATTAGTTTCACAGATGTCCCCATAGTTTCACAGATGTCCCAATAGTTTAACAGATGTCCCAGTAGTTTTACAGATGTCCCAGTAGTTTCACACATGTCCCAGTAGTTTCACAGACGCCCCAATAGTTTCACATATGTCCCATTAGTTTTACAGATGTCCCCATAGTTTCACAGATGTCCCAGTAGTTTAACAGATGTCCCAATAGTTTCACAGATTTCCCTATAGTTTCACATATGTACCAGTAGTTTTACACATTTCCCAATAGTTTCACATATGTCCCATTAGTTTCACAGATGTCCCCATAGTTTCACAGATGTCCCAATAGTTTCCCAGATGTCCCAATAGTTTCACAGATTTACCAGTAGTTTAACAGATGTTCCAATAGTTTAACAGATGTCCCAGTAGTTTCACAGATGTCCCAGTAGTTTCACAGATGTCCCAGTAGTTTCACAGATGTCCCCATAGTTTCACAGATGTCCCAATAGTTTCCCAGATGTCCCAATAGTTTCACAGATTTACCAGTAGTTTAACAGATGTTCCAATAGTTTAACAGATGTCCCAGTAGTTTCACAGATGTCCCAGTAGTTTCACAGATGTCCCAGTAGTTTCACATATGTCCCAGTAGTTTAACAGATGTCCCAATAGTTTCACAGATGTCCCAGTAGGTTAACAGATGTCCCCATAGTTTCACAGATTTCCCACTAGTTTCATAGATGTGCCAATAGTTTCACAGATGTCCCAGTAGGTTAACAGATGTCCCCATAGTTTCACAGATATCCCAGTAGGTTAACAGATGTCCCCATAGTTTCACAGATGTACCAGTAGTTTCACAGATGTCCCAATAGTTTCACAGATGTCCCAATAGTTTCACAGATTTCCCAATAGTTTCACATATGTCCCAGTAGTTTTACACATTTCCCAATAGTTTCACATATGTCCCATTAGTTTCACAGATGTCCCCATAGTTTCACAGATGTACCAGTAGTTTAACAGATGTTCCAATAGTTTAACAAATGTCCCAGTAGTTTCACAGATGTCCCAGTAGTTTCACAGATGTTCCAGTAGTTTCACAGATGTCCCAGTAGTTTAACAGATGTCCCAATAGTTTCACAGATGTCCCAGTAGGTTAACAGATATCCCCATAGTTTCACAGATGTACCAGTAGTTTCACAGATGTCCCAATAGTTTCACAGATGTCCCAATAGTTTCACAGATGTCCCAATAGTTTCCCATATGTCCCATTAGTTTCACAGATGACCCCATAGTTTCACAGATGTCCCAATAGTTTCACAGATGTCCCAATAGTTTCACCTATGTCCCATTTGTTTCACACATGTCCCCATAGTTTCACAGATGTCCCAATAGTTTCACAGATGTACCAGTAGTTTCGCAGATGTCCCAATAGTTTCACAGATGTCCCAATAGTTTCACAGATGTCCCAGAAGTTTTACATACATCCCAGTAGGTTAACAGATGTCGCGATAGTTTCACAGATTTCCCAATAGTTTCACATATGTACCAGTAGTTTTACACATTTCCCAATAGTTTCACATATGTCCCATTAGTTTCACAGATGTCCCCATAGTTTCACAGATGTCCCAATAGTTTCCCAGATGTCCCAATAGTTTCACAGATATACCAGTAGTTTAACAGATGTTCCAATAGTTTAACAGATGTCACAGTAGTTTCACAGATGTACCAGTAGTTTCACGGATGTCCCAATAGTTTCACAGATGTCCCAATAGTTTCACAGATGTCCCAGAAGTTTTACAGACATCCCAGTAGGTTAACAGATGTCCCGATAGTTTCACAGATGTACCAGTAGTTTCACAGAACTCCCAATAGTTTCACATATGTCCCATTAGTTTCACAGATGTCCCCATAGTTTCACAGATGTCCCAATAGTTTAACAGATGTCCCAGTAGTTTTACAGATGTCCCAGTAGTTTCACACATGTCCCAGTAGTTTCACAGACGCCCCAATAGTTTCACATATGTCCCATTAGTTTTACAGATGTCCCCATAGTTTCACAGATGTCCCAGTAGTTTAACAGATGTCCCAATAGTTTCACAGATTTCCCTATAGTTTCACATATGTACCAGTAGTTTTACACATTTCCCAATAGTTTCACATATGTCCCATTAGTTTCACAGATGTCCCCATAGTTTCACAGATGTCCCAATAGTTTCCCAGATGTCCCAATAGTTTCACAGATTTACCAGTAGTTTAACAGATGTTCCAATAGTTTAACAGATGTCCCAGTAGTTTCACAGATGTCCCAGTAGTTTCACAGATGTCCCAGTAGTTTCACATATGTCCCAGTAGTTTAACAGATGTCCCAATAGTTTCACAGATGTCCCAGTAGGTTAACAGATGTCCCCATAGTTTCACAGATGTCCCACTAGTTTCATAGATGTGCCAATAGTTTCACAGATGTCCCAGTAGGTTAACAGATGTCCCCATAGTTTCACAGATGTCCCAATAGTTAACAGATGTCCCAGTAGTTTTACAGATATCCCAGTAGGTTAACAGATGTCCCCATAGTTTCACAGATGTACCAGTAGTTTCACAGATGTCCCAATAGTTTCACAGATGTCCCAATAGTTTCACAGATTTCCCAATAGTTTCACATATGTCCCAGTAGTTTTACACATTTCCCAATAGTTTCACATATGTCCCATTAGTTTCACAGATGTCCCCATAGTTTCACAGATTTCCCTATAGTTTCACATATGTACCAGTAGTTTTACACATTTCCCAATAGTTTCACATATGTCCCATTAGTTTCACAGATGTCCCCATAGTTTCACAGATGTCCCAATAGTTTCCCAGATGTCCCAATAGTTTCACAGATTTACCAGTAGTTTAACAGATGTTCCAATAGTTTAACAGATGTCCCAGTAGTTTCACAGATGTCCCAGTAGTTTCACAGATGTCCCAGTAGTTTCACATATGTCCCAGTAGTTTAACAGATGTCCCAATAGTTTCACAGATGTCCCAGTAGGTTAACAGATGTCCCCATAGTTTCACAGATGTCCCACTAGTTTCATAGATGTGCCAATAGTTTCACAGATGTCCCAGTAGGTTAACAGATGTCCCCATAGTTTCACAGATGTCCCAATAGTTAACAGATGTCCCAGTAGTTTTACAGATATCCCAGTAGGTTAACAGATGTCCCCATAGTTTCACAGATGTACCAGTAGTTTCACAGATGTCCCAATAGTTTCACAGATGTCCCAATAGTTTCACAGATTTCCCAATAGTTTCACATATGTCCCAGTAGTTTTACACATTTCCCAATAGTTTCACATATGTCCCATTAGTTTCACAGATGTCCCCATAGTTTCACAGATGTGCCAATAGTTTCCCGGATGTCCCAATAGTTTCACAGATGTACCAGTAGTTTAACAGATGTTCCAATAGTTTAACAGATGTCCCAGTAGTTTCACAGATGTCCCAATAGTTTCACAGATGTCCCAGTAGGTTAACAGATGTCCCGATAGTTTCACAGATGTCCCAGTAGTTTCACAGATGTCCCAGTAGTTTCACAGATGTCCCAATAGTTTCACAGATGTCCCACTAGTTTCATAGATGTCCCAATAGTTTAACAGATGTCCCAGTAGGTTAAAAGATGTCCCCATAGTTTCACAGATGTCCCAATAGTTAACAGATGTCCCAGTAGTTTTACAGATATCCCAGTAGGTTAACAGATGTCCCCATAGTTTCACAGATGTACCAGTAGTTTCACAGATGTCCCAATAGTTTCACAGATGTCCCAATAGTTTCACAGATTTCCCAATAGTTTCACATATGTCCCAGTAGTTTTACACATTTCCCAATAGTTTCACATATGTCCCATTAGTTTCACAGATGTCCCCATAGTTTCACAGATGTCCCAGTAGTTTCACAGATGTCCCAATAGTTTCACAGATGTCCCACTAGTTTCATAGATGTCCCAATAGTTTAACAGATGTCCCAGTAGGTTAAAAGATGTCCCCATAGTTTCACAGATGTCCCAATAGTTAACAGATGTCCCAGTAGTTTTACAGATATCCCAGTAGGTTAACAGATGTCCCCATAGTTTCACAGATGTACCAGTAGTTTCACAGATGTCCCAATAGTTTCACAGATGTCCCAATAGTTTCACAGATTTCCCAATAGTTTCACATATGTCCCAGTAGTTTTACACATTTCCCAATAGTTTCACATATGTCCCATTAGTTTCACAGATGTCCCCATAGTTTCACAGATGTACCAGTAGTTTAACAGATGTTCCAATAGTTTAACAAATGTCCCAGTAGTTTCACAGATGTCCCAGTAGTTTCACAGATGTTCCAGTAGTTTCACAGATGTCCCAGTAGTTTAACAGATGTCCCAATAGTTTCACAGATGTCCCAGTAGGTTAACAGATATCCCCATAGTTTCACAGATGTACCAATAGTTTCACAGATGTCCCAATAGTTTCACAGATGTCTCAATAGTTTCCCATATGTCCCATTAGTTTCACAGATGACCCCATAGTTTCACAGATGTCCCAATAGTTTCACAGATGTCCCAATAGTTTCACCTATGTCCCATTTGTTTCACAGATGTCCCCATAGTTTCACAGATGTCCCAATAGTTTCACAGATGTACCAGTAGTTTCGCAGATGTCCCAATAGTTTCACAGATGTCCCAATAGTTTCACAGATGTCCCAGAAGTTTTACAGACATCCCAGTAGGTTAACAGATGTCCCGATAGTTTCACAGATTTCCCAATAGTTTCACATATGTACCAGTAGTTTTACACATTTCCCAATAGTTTCACATATGTCCCATTAGTTTCACAGATGTCCCCATAGTTTCACAGATGTCCCAATAGTTTCCCAGATGTCCCAATAGTTTCACAGATATACCAGTAGTTTAACAGATGTTCCAATAGTTTAACAGATGTCACAGTAGTTTCACAGATGTCCCAGTAGTTTCACCGATGTCCCAGTAGTTTCACAGATGTCCCAGTAGTTTAACAGATGTCCCAATAGTTTTACAGATGTCCCAGTAGGTTAACAGGTGTCCCCATAGTTTCACAGATGTCCCACTAGTTTCATAGATGTCCCAATAGTTTCACAGATGTCCCAGTAGGTTAAAAGATGTCCCCATAGTTTCACAGATGTCCCAATAGTTAACAGATGTCCCAGTAGTTTTACAGATATCCCAGTAGGTTAACAGATGTCCCCATAGTTTCACAGATGTCCCACTAGTTTCATAGATGTGCCAATAGTTTCACAGATGTCCAGGAAGGTTAACAGATGTCCCCATAGTTTCACAGATGTCCCAATAGTTAACAGATGTCCCAGTAGTTTTACAGATATCCCAGTAGGTTAACAGATGTCCCAATAGTTTCCCAGATGTCCCAATAGTTTCACAGATTTACCAGTAGTTTAACAGATGTTCCAATAGTTTAACAGATGTCCCAGTAGTTTCACAGATGTCCCAGTAGTTTCACAGATGTCCCAGTAGTTTCACATATGTCCCAGTAGTTTAACAGATGTCCCAATAGTTTCACAGATGTCCCAGTAGGTTAACAGATGTCCCCATAGTTTCACAGATGTCCCACTAGTTTCATAGATGTGCCAATAGTTTCACAGATGTCCCAGTAGGTTAACAGATGTCCCCATAGTTTCACAGATATCCCAGTAGGTTAACAGATGTCCCCATAGTTTCACAGATGTACCAGTAGTTTCACAGATGTCCCAATAGTTTCACAGATGTCCCAATAGTTTCACAGATTTCCCAATAGTTTCACATATGTCCCAGTAGTTTTACACATTTCCCAATAGTTTCACATATGTCCCATTAGTTTCACAGATGTCCCCATAGTTTCACAGATGTACCAGTAGTTTAACAGATGTTCCAATAGTTTAACAAATGTCCCAGTAGTTTCACAGATGTCCCAGTAGTTTCACAGATGTTCCAGTAGTTTCACAGATGTCCCAGTAGTTTAACAGATGTCCCAATAGTTTCACAGATGTCCCAGTAGGTTAACAGATATCCCCATAGTTTCACAGATGTACCAGTAGTTTCACAGATGTCCCAATAGTTTCACAGATGTCCCAATAGTTTCACAGATGTCCCAATAGTTTCCCATATGTCCCATTAGTTTCACAGATGACCCCATAGTTTCACAGATGTCCCAATAGTTTCACAGATGTCCCAATAGTTTCACCTATGTCCCATTTGTTTCACACATGTCCCCATAGTTTCACAGATGTCCCAATAGTTTCACAGATGTACCAGTAGTTTCGCAGATGTCCCAATAGTTTCACAGATGTCCCAATAGTTTCACAGATGTCCCAGAAGTTTTACATACATCCCAGTAGGTTAACAGATGTCCCGATAGTTTCACAGATTTCCCAATAGTTTCACATATGTACCAGTAGTTTTACACATTTCCCAATAGTTTCACATATGTCCCATTAGTTTCACAGATGTCCCCATAGTTTCACAGATGTCCCAATAGTTTCCCAGATGTCCCAATAGTTTCACAGATATACCAGTAGTTTAACAGATGTTCCAATAGTTTAACAGATGTCACAGTAGTTTCACAGATGTACCAGTAGTTTCACGGATGTCCCAATAGTTTCACAGATGTCCCAATAGTTTCACAGATGTCCCAGAAGTTTTACAGACATCCCAGTAGGTTAACAGATGTCCCGATAGTTTCACAGATGTACCAGTAGTTTCACAGAACTCCCAATAGTTTCACATTTGTCCCATTAGTTTCACAGATGTCCCCATAGTTTCACAGATGTCCCAATAGTTTAACAGATGTCCCAGTAGTTTTACAGATGTCCCAGTAGTTTCACACATGTCCCAGTAGTTTCACAGACGCCCCAATAGTTTCACATATGTCCCATTAGTTTTACAGATGTCCCCATAGTTTCACAGATGTCCCAGTAGTTTAACAGATGTCCCAATAGTTTCACAGATTTCCCTATAGTTTCACATATGTACCAGTAGTTTTACACATTTCCCAATAGTTTCACATATGTCCCATTAGTTTCACAGATGTCCCCATAGTTTCACAGATGTCCCAATAGTTTCCCAGATGTCCCAATAGTTTCACAGATTTACCAGTAGTTTAACAGATGTTCCAATAGTTTAACAGATGTCCCAGTAGTTTCACAGATGTCCCAGTAGTTTCACAGATGTCCCAGTAGTTTCACATATGTCCCAGTAGTTTAACAGATGTCCCAATAGTTTCACAGATGTCCCAGTAGGTTAACAGATGTCCCCATAGTTTCACAGATGTCCCACTAGTTTCATAGATGTGCCAATAGTTTCACAGATGTCCCAGTAGGTTAACAGATGTCCCCATAGTTTCACAGATGTCCCAATAGTTAACAGATGTCCCAGTAGTTTTACAGATATCCCAGTAGGTTAACAGATGTCCCCATAGTTTCACAGATGTACCAGTAGTTTCACAGATGTCCCAATAGTTTCACAGATGTCCCAATAGTTTCACAGATTTCCCAATAGTTTCACATATGTCCCAGTAGTTTTACACATTTCCCAATAGTTTCACATATGTCCCATTAGTTTCACAGATGTCCCCATAGTTTCACAGATGTGCCAATAGTTTCCCGGATGTCCCAATAGTTTCACAGATGTACCAGTAGTTTAACAGATGTTCCAATAGTTTAACAGATGTCCCAGTAGTTTCACAGATGTCCCAATAGTTTCACAGATGTCCCAGTAGGTTAACAGATGTCCCGATAGTTTCACAGATGTCCCAGTAGTTTCACAGATGTCCCAGTAGTTTCACAGATGTCCCAATAGTTTCACAGATGTCCCACTAGTTTCATAGATGTCCCAATAGTTTAACAGATGTCCCAGTAGGTTAAAAGATGTCCCCATAGTTTCACAGATGTCCCAATAGTTAACAGATGTCCCAGTAGTTTTACAGATATCCCAGTAGGTTAACAGATGTCCCCATAGTTTCACAGATGTACCAGTAGTTTCACAGATGTCCCAATAGTTTCACAGATGTCCCAATAGTTTCACAGATTTCCCAATAGTTTCACATATGTCCCAGTAGTTTTACACATTTCCCAATAGTTTCACATATGTCCCATTAGTTTCACAGATGTCCCCATAGTTTCACAGATGTCCCAGTAGTTTCACAGATGTCCCAATAGTTTCACAGATGTCCCACTAGTTTCATAGATGTCCCAATAGTTTAACAGATGTCCCAGTAGGTTAAAAGATGTCCCCATAGTTTCACAGATGTCCCAATAGTTAACAGATGTCCCAGTAGTTTTACAGATATCCCAGTAGGTTAACAGATGTCCCCATAGTTTCACAGATGTACCAGTAGTTTCACAGATGTCCCAATAGTTTCACAGATGTCCCAATAGTTTCACAGATTTCCCAATAGTTTCACATATGTCCCAGTAGTTTTACACATTTCCCAATAGTTTCACATATGTCCCATTAGTTTCACAGATGTCCCCATAGTTTCACAGATGTACCAGTAGTTTAACAGATGTTCCAATAGTTTAACAAATGTCCCAGTAGTTTCACAGATGTCCCAGTAGTTTCACAGATGTTCCAGTAGTTTCACAGATGTCCCAGTAGTTTAACAGATGTCCCAATAGTTTCACAGATGTCCCAGTAGGTTAACAGATATCCCCATAGTTTCACAGATGTACCAATAGTTTCACAGATGTCCCAATAGTTTCACAGATGTCTCAATAGTTTCCCATATGTCCCATTAGTTTCACAGATGACCCCATAGTTTCACAGATGTCCCAATAGTTTCACAGATGTCCCAATAGTTTCACCTATGTCCCATTTGTTTCACAGATGTCCCCATAGTTTCACAGATGTCCCAATAGTGTCACAGATGTACCAGTAGTTTCGCAGATGTCCCAATAGTTTCACAGATGTCCCAATAGTTTCACAGATGTCCCAGAAGTTTTACAGACATCCCAGTAGGTTAACAGATGTCCCGATAGTTTCACAGATTTCCCAATAGTTTCACATATGTACCAGTAGTTTTACACATTTCCCAATAGTTTCACATATGTCCCATTAGTTTCACAGATGTCCCCATAGTTTCACAGATGTCCCAATAGTTTCCCAGATGTCCCAATAGTTTCACAGATATACCAGTAGTTTAACAGATGTTCCAATAGTTTAACAGATGTCACAGTAGTTTCACAGATGTCCCAGTAGTTTCACCGATGTCCCAGTAGTTTCACAGATGTCCCAGTAGTTTAACAGATGTCCCAATAGTTTTACAGATGTCCCAGTAGGTTAACAGGTGTCCCCATAGTTTCACAGATGTCCCACTAGTTTCATAGATGTCCCAATAGTTTCACAGATGTCCCAGTAGGTTAAAAGATGTCCCCATAGTTTCACAGATGTCCCAATAGTTAACAGATGTCCCAGTAGTTTTACAGATATCCCAGTAGGTTAACAGATGTCCCCATAGTTTCACAGATGTCCCACTAGTTTCATAGATGTGCCAATAGTTTCACAGATGTCCAGGAAGGTTAACAGATGTCCCCATAGTTTCACAGATGTCCCAATAGTTAACAGATGTCCCAGTAGTTTTACAGATATCCCAGTAGGTTAACAGATGTCCCCATAGTTTCACAGATGTACCAGTAGTTTCACAGATGTCCCAATAGTTTCACAGATTTCCCAATAGTTTCACATATGTCCCAGTAGTTTTACACATTTCCCAATAGTTTCACATATGTCCCATTAGTTTCACAGATGTCGCCATAGTTTCACAGATGTACCAGTAGTTTCACAGATGTCCCAATAGTTTCACAGATGTTCCAATAGTTTCACAGATGTCCCAATAGTTTCACATATGTCCCATTAGTTTCACAGATGACCCCATAGTTTCACAGATGTCCCAATAGTTTCACAGATGTCCCAATAGTTTCACCTATGTCCCATTTGTTTCACAGATGTCCCCATAGTTTCACAGATGTCCCAATAGTTTCACAGATGTACCAGTAGTTTCACGGATGTCCCAATAGTTTCACAGATGTCCCAATAGTTTCACAGATGTCCCAGAAGTTTTACAGACATCCCAGTAGGTTAACAGATGTCCCGATAGTTTCACAGATGTACCAGTAGTTTCACAGATCTCCCAATAGTTTCACATATGTCCCATTAGTTTCACAGATGTCCCCATAGTTTCACAGATGTCCCAATAGTTTAACAGATGTCCCAGTAGTTTTACAGATGTCCCAGTAGTTTCACACATGTCCCAGTAGTTTCACAGACGCCCCAATAGTTTCACATATGTCCCATTAGTTTTACAGATGTCCCCATAGTTTCACAGATGTCCCAGTAGTTTAACAGATGTCCCAATAGTTTCACAGATTTCCCTATAGTTTCACATATGTACCAGTAGTTTTACACATTTCCCAATAGTTTCACATATGTCCCATTAGTTTCACAGATGTCCCCATAGTTTCACAGATGTCCCAATAGTTTCACAGATGTCCCAGTAGTTTCACATATGTCCCAGTAGTTTAACAGATGTCCCAATAGTTTCACAGATGTCCCAGTAGGTTAACAGATGTCCCCATAGTTTCACAGATGTCCCACTAGTTTCATAGATGTGCCAATAGTTTCACAGATGTCCCAGTAGGTTAACAGATGTCCCCATAGTTTCACAGATGTCCCAATAGTTAACAGATGTCCCAGTAGTTTTACAGATATCCCAGTAGGTTAACAGATGTCCCCATAGTTTCACAGATGTACCAGTAGTTTCACAGATGTCCCAATAGTTTCACAGATGTCCCAATAGTTTCACAGATTTCCCAATAGTTTCACATATGTCCCAGTAGTTTTACACATTTCCCAATAGTTTCACATATGTCCCATTAGTTTCACAGATGTCCCCATAGTTTCACAGATGTACCAGTAGTTTAACAGATGTTCCAATAGTTTAACAAATGTCCCAGTAGTTTCACAGATGTCCCAGTAGTTTCACAGATGTTCCAGTAGTTTCACAGATGTCCCAGTACTTTAACAGATGTCCCAATAGTTTCACAGATGTCCCAGTAGGTTAACAGATATCCCCATAGTTTCACAGATGTACCAGTAGTTTCACAGATGTCCCAATAGTTTCACAGATGTCCCAATAGTTTCACAGATGTCCCAATAGTTTCCCATATGTCCCATTAGTTTCACAGATGACCCCATAGTTTCACAGATGTCCCAATAGTTTCACAGATGTCCCAATAGTTTCACCTATGTCCCATTTGTTTCACAGATGTCCCCATAGTTTCACAGATGTCCCAATAGTTTCACAGATGTACCAGTAGTTTCGCAGATGTCCCAATAGTTTCACAGATGTCCCAATAGTTTCACAGATGTCCCAGAAGTTTTACAGACATCCCAGTAGGTTAACAGATGTCCCGATAGTTTCACAGATTTCCCAATAGTTTCACATATGTACCAGTAGTTTTACACATTTCCCAATAGTTTCACATATGTCCCATTAGTTTCACAGATGTCCCCATAGTTTCACAGATGTCCCAATAGTTTCCCAGATGTCCCAATAGTTTCACAGATATACCAGTAGTTTAACAGATGTTCCAATAGTTTAACAGATGTCACAGTAGTTTCACAGATGTACCAGTAGTTTCACGGATGTCCCAATAGTTTCACAGATGTCCCAATAGTTTCACAGATGTCCCAGAAGTTTTACAGACATCCCAGTAGGTTAACAGATGTCCCGATAGTTTCACAGATGTACCAGTAGTTTCACAGAACTCCCAATAGTTTCACATATGTCCCATTAGTTTCACAGATGTCCCCATAGTTTCACAGATGTCCCAATAGTTTAACAGATGTCCCAGTAGTTTTACAGATGTCCCAGTAGTTTCACACATGTCCCAGTAGTTTCACAGACGCCCCAATAGTTTCACATATGTCCCATTAGTTTTACAGATGTCCCCATAGTTTCACAGATGTCCCAGTAGTTTAACAGATGTCCCAATAGTTTCACAGATTTCCCTATAGTTTCACATATGTACCAGTAGTTTTACACATTTCCCAATAGTTTCACATATGTCCCATTAGTTTCACAGATGTCCCCATAGTTTCACAGATGTCCCAATAGTTTCCCAGATGTCCCAATAGTTTCACAGATTTACCAGTAGTTTAACAGATGTTCCAATAGTTTAACAGATGTCCCAGTAGTTTCACAGATGTCCCAGTAGTTTCACAGATGTCCCAGTAGTTTCACATATGTCCCAGTAGTTTAACAGATGTCCCAATAGTTTCACAGATGTCCCAGTAGGTTAACAGATGTCCCCATAGTTTCACAGATGTCCCACTAGTTTCATAGATGTGCCAATAGTTTCACAGATGTCCCAGTAGGTTAACAGATGTCCCCATAGTTTCACAGATGTCCCAATAGTTAACAGATGTCCCAGTAGTTTTACAGATATCCCAGTAGGTTAACAGATGTCCCCATAGTTTCACAGATGTACCAGTAGTTTTACAGATGTCCCAATAGTTTCACAGATGTCCCAATAGTTTCACAGATTTCCCAATAGTTTCACATATGTCCCAGTAGTTTTACACATTTCCCAATAGTTTCACATATGTCCCAATAGTTTCACAGATGTCCCAGAAGTTTTACAGACATCCCAGTAGGTTAACAGATGTCCCGATAGTTTCACAGATGTACCAGTAGTTTCACAGATCTCCCAATAGTTTCACATATGTCCCATTAGTTTCACAGATGTCCCCATAGTTTCACAGATGTCCCAATAGTTTAACAGATGTCCCAGTAGTTTTACAGATGTCCCAGTAGTTTCACACATGTCCCAGTAGTTTCACAGACGCCCCAATAGTTTCACATATGTCCCATTAGTTTTACAGATGTCCCCATAGTTTCACAGATGTCCCAGTAGTTTAACAGATGTCCCAATAGTTTCACAGATTTCCCTATAGTTTCACATATGTACCAGTAGTTTTACACATTTCCCAATAGTTTCACATATGTCCCATTAGTTTCACAGATGTCCCCATAGTTTCACAGATGTCCCAATAGTTTCCCAGATGTCCCAATAGTTTCACAGATTTACCAGTAGTTTAACAGATGTTCCAATAGTTTAACAGATGTCCCAGTAGTTTCACAGATGTCCCAGTAGTTTCACAGATGTCCCAGTAGTTTCACATATGTCCCAGTAGTTTAACAGATGTCCCAATAGTTTCACAGATGTCCCAGTAGGTTAACAGATGTCCCTATAGTTTCACAGATGTCCCACTAGTTTCATAGATGTGCCAATAGTTTCACAGATGTCCCAGTAGGTTAACAGATGTCCCCATAGTTTCACAGATGTCCCAATAGTTAACAGATGTCCCAGTAGTTTTACAGATATCCCAGTAGGTTAACAGATGTCCCCATAGTTTCACAGATGTACCAGTAGTTTCACAGATGTCCCAATAGTTTCACAGATGTCCCAATAGTTTCACAGATTTCCCAATAGTTTCACATATGTCCCAGTAGTTTTACACATTTCCCAATAGTTTCACATATGTCCCATTAGTTTCACAGATGTCCCCATAGTTTCACAGATGTACCAGTAGTTTAACAGATGTTCCAATAGTTTAACAAATGTCCCAGTAGTTTCACAGATGTCCCAGTAGTTTCACAGATGTTCCAGTAGTTTCACAGATGTCCCAGTAGTTTAACAGATGTCCCAATAGTTTCACAGATGTCCCAGTAGGTTAACAGATATCCCCATAGTTTCACAGATGTACCAGTAGTTTCACAGATGTCCCAATAGTTTCACAGATGTCCCAATAGTTTCACAGATGTCCCAATAGTTTCCCATATGTCCCATTAGTTTCACAGATGACCCCATAGTTTCACAGATGTCCCAATAGTTTCACAGATGTCCCAATAGTTTCACCTATGTCCCATTTGTTTCACAGATGTCCCCATAGTTTCACAGATGTCCCAATAGTTTCACAGATGTACCAGTAGTTTCGCAGATGTCCCAATAGTTTCACAGATGTCCCAATAGTTTCACAGATGTCCCAGAAGTTTTACAGACATCCCAGTAGGTTAACAGATGTCCCGATAGTTTCACAGATTTCCCAATAGTTTCACATATGTACCAGTAGTTTTACACATTTCCCAATAGTTTCACATATGTCCCATTAGTTTCACAGATGTCCCCATAGTTTCACAGATGTCCCAATAGTTTCCCAGATGTCCCAATAGTTTCACAGATATACCAGTAGTTTAACAGATGTTCCAATAGTTTAACAGATGTCACAGTAGTTTCACAGATGTACCAGTAGTTTCACGGATGTCCCAATAGTTTCACAGATGTCCCAATAGTTTCACAGATGTCCCAGAAGTTTTACAGACATCCCAGTAGGTTAACAGATGTCCCGATAGTTTCACAGATGTACCAGTAGTTTCACAGAACTCCCAATAGTTTCACATATGTCCCATTAGTTTCACAGATGTCCCCATAGTTTCACAGATGTCCCAATAGTTTAACAGATGTCCCAGTAGTTTTACAGATGTCCCAGTAGTTTCACACATGTCCCAGTAGTTTCACAGACGCCCCAATAGTTTCACATATGTCCCATTAGTTTTACAGATGTCCCCATAGTTTCACAGATGTCCCAGTAGTTTAACAGATGTCCCAATAGTTTCACAGATTTCCCTATAGTTTCACATATGTACCAGTAGTTTTACACATTTCCCAATAGTTTCACATATGTCCCATTAGTTTCACAGATGTCCCCATAGTTTCACAGATGTCCCAATAGTTTCCCAGATGTCCCAATAGTTTCACAGATTTACCAGTAGTTTAACAGATGTTCCAATAGTTTAACAGATGTCCCAGTAGTTTCACAGATGTCCCAGTAGTTTCACAGATGTCCCAGTAGTTTCACATATGTCCCAGTAGTTTAACAGATGTCCCAATAGTTTCACAGATGTCCCAGTAGGTTAACAGATGTCCCCATAGTTTCACAGATGTCCCACTAGTTTCATAGATGTGCCAATAGTTTCACAGATGTCCCAGTAGGTTAACAGATGTCCCCATAGTTTCACAGATGTCCCAATAGTTAACAGATGTCCCAGTAGTTTTACAGATATCCCAGTAGGTTAACAGATGTCCCCATAGTTTCACAGATGTACCAGTAGTTTCACAGATGTCCCAATAGTTTCACAGATGTCCCAATAGTTTCACAGATTTCCCAATAGTTTCACATATGTCCCAGTAGTTTTACACATTTCCCAATAGTTTCACATATGTCCCATTAGTTTCACAGATGTCCCCATAGTTTCACAGATGTGCCAATAGTTTCCCGGATGTCCCAATAGTTTCACAGATGTACCAGTAGTTTAACAGATGTTCCAATAGTTTAACAGATGTCCCAGTAGTTTCACAGATGTCCCAATAGTTTCACAGATGTCCCAGTAGGTTAACAGATGTCCCGATAGTTTCACAGATGTCCCAGTAGTTTCACAGATGTCCCAGTAGTTTCACAGATGTCCCAATAGTTTCACAGATGTCCCACTAGTTTCATAGATGTCCCAATAGTTTAACAGATGTCCCAGTAGGTTAAAAGATGTCCCCATAGTTTCACAGATGTCCCAATAGTTAACAGATGTCCCAGTAGTTTTACAGATATCCCAGTAGGTTAACAGATGTCCCCATAGTTTCACAGATGTACCAGTAGTTTCACAGATGTCCCAATAGTTTCACAGATGTCCCAATAGTTTCACAGATTTCCCAATAGTTTCACATATGTCCCAGTAGTTTTACACATTTCCCAATAGTTTCACATATGTCCCATTAGTTTCACAGATGTCCCCATAGTTTCACAGATGTACCAGTAGTTTAACAGATGTTCCAATAGTTTAACAAATGTCCCAGTAGTTTCACAGATGTCCCAGTAGTTTCACAGATGTTCCAGTAGTTTCACAGATGTCCCAGTAGTTTAACAGATGTCCCAATAGTTTCACAGATGTCCCAGTAGGTTAACAGATATCCCCATAGTTTCACAGATGTACCAATAGTTTCACAGATGTCCCAATAGTTTCACAGATGTCTCAATAGTTTCCCATATGTCCCATTAGTTTCACAGATGACCCCATAGTTTCACAGATGTCCCAATAGTTTCACAGATGTCCCAATAGTTTCACCTATGTCCCATTTGTTTCACAGATGTCCCCATAGTTTCACAGATGTCCCAATAGTTTCACAGATGTACCAGTAGTTTCGCAGATGTCCCAATAGTTTCACAGATGTCCCAATAGTTTCACAGATGTCCCAGAAGTTTTACAGACATCCCAGTAGGTTAACAGATGTCCCGATAGTTTCACAGATTTCCCAATAGTTTCACATATGTACCAGTAGTTTTACACATTTCCCAATAGTTTCACATATGTCCCATTAGTTTCACAGATGTCCCCATAGTTTCACAGATGTCCCAATAGTTTCCCAGATGTCCCAATAGTTTCACAGATATACCAGTAGTTTAACAGATGTTCCAATAGTTTAACAGATGTCACAGTAGTTTCACAGATGTCCCAGTAGTTTCACCGATGTCCCAGTAGTTTCACAGATGTCCCAGTAGTTTAACAGATGTCCCAATAGTTTTACAGATGTCCCAGTAGGTTAACAGATGTCCCCATAGTTTCACAGATGTCCCACTAGTTTCATAGATGTCCCAATAGTTTCACAGATGTCCCAGTAGGTTAAAAGATGTCCCCATAGTTTCACAGATGTCCCAATAGTTAACAGATGTCCCAGTAGTTTTACAGATGTCCCAGTAGGTTAACAGATGTCCCCATAGTTTCAAAGATGTCCCACTAGTTTCATAGATGTGCCAATAGTTTCACAGATGTCCAGGAAGGTTAACAGATGTCCCCATAGTTTCACAGATGTCCCAATAGTTAACAGATGTCCCAGTAGTTTTACAGATATCCCAGTAGGTTAACAGATGTCCCCATAGTTTCACAGATGTACCAGTAGTTTCACAGATGTCCCAATAGTTTCACAGATTTCCCAATAGTTTCACATATGTCCCAGTAGTTTTACACATTTCCCATTAGATTCACATATGTCCCATTAGTTTCACAGATGTCGCCATAGTTTCACAGATGTACCAGTAGTTTCACAGATGTCCCAATAGTTTCACAGATGTTCCAATAGTTTCACAGATGTCCCAATAGTTTCACATATGTCCCATTAGTTTCACAGATGACCCCATAGTTTCACAGATGTCCCAATAGTTTCACAGATGTCCCAATAGTTTCACCTATGTCCCATTTGTTTCACAGATGTCCCCATAGTTTCACAGATGTCCCAATAGTTTCACAGATGTACCAGTAGTTTCACGGATGTCCCAATAGTTTCACAGATGTCCCAATAGTTTCACAGATGTCCCAGAAGTTTTACAGACATCCCAGTAGGTTAACAGATGTCCCGATAGTTTCACAGATGTACCAGTAGTTTCACAGATCTCCCAATAGTTTCACATATGTCCCATTAGTTTCACAGATGTCCCCATAGTTTCACAGATGTCCCAATAGTTTAACAGATGTCCCAGTAGTTTTACAGATGTCCCAGTAGTTTCACACATGTCCCAGTAGTTTCACAGACGCCCCAATAGTTTCACATATGTCCCATTAGTTTTACAGATGTCCCCATAGTTTCACAGATGTCCCAGTAGTTTAACAGATGTCCCAATAGTTTCACAGATTTCCCTATAGTTTCACATATGTACCAGTAGTTTTACACATTTCCCAATAGTTTCACATATGTCCCATTAGTTTCACAGATGTCCCCATAGTTTCACAGATGTCCCAATAGTTTCCCAGATGTCCCAATAGTTTCACAGATTTACCAGTAGTTTAACAGATGTTCCAATAGTTTAACAGATGTCCCAGTAGTTTCACAGATGTCCCAGTAGTTTCACAGATGTCCCAGTAGTTTCACATATGTCCCAGTAGTTTAACAGATGTCCCAATAGTTTCACAGATGTCCCAGTAGGTTAACAGATGTCCCCATAGTTTCACAGATGTCCCACTAGTTTCATAGATGTGCCAATAGTTTCACAGATGTCCCAGTAGGTTAACAGATGTCCCCATAGTTTCACAGATGTCCCAATAGTTAACAGATGTCCCAGTAGTTTTACAGATATCCCAGTAGGTTAACAGATGTCCCCATAGTTTCACAGATGTACCAGTAGTTTCACAGATGTCCCAATAGTTTCACAGATGTCCCAATAGTTTCACAGATTTCCCAATAGTTTCACATATGTCCCAGTAGTTTTACACATTTCCCAATAGTTTCACATATGTCCCATTAGTTTCACAGATGTCCCCATAGTTTCACAGATGTGCCAATAGTTTGCCGGATGTCCCAATAGTTTCACAGATGTACCAGTAGTTTAACAGATGTTCCAATAGTTTAACAGATGTCCCAGTAGTTTCACAGATGTCCCAATAGTTTCACAGATGTCCCAGTAGGTTAACAGATGTCCCGATAGTTTCACAGATGTCCCAGTAGTTTCACAGATGTCCCAGTAGTTTCACAGATGTCCCAATAGTTTCACAGATGTCCCACTAGTTTCATAGATGTCCCAATAGTTTAACAGATGTCCCAGTAGGTTAAAAGATGTCCCCATAGTTTCACAGATGTCCCAATAGTTAACAGATGTCCCAGTAGTTTTACAGATATCCCAGTAGGTTAACAGATGTCCCCATAGTTTCACAGATGTACCAGTAGATTCACAGATGTCCCAATAGCTTCACAGATGTCCCGATAGTTTCACAGATGTTCCAATAGTTTAACAGATGTCCCAGTAGTTTCACAGATGTCCCAGTAGTTTCACAGATGTCCCAGTAGTTTCACATATGTCCCAGTAGTTTAACAGATGTCCCAATAGTTTCACAGATGTCCCAGTAGGTTAACAGATGTCCCCATAGTTTCACAGATGTCCCACTAGTTTCATAGATGTGCCAATAGTTTCACAGATGTCCCAGTAGGTTAACAGATGTCCCCATAGTTTCACAGATGTCCCAATAGTTAACAGATGTCCCAGTAGTTTTACAGATATCCCAGTAGGTTAACAGATGTCCCCATAGTTTCACAGATGTACCAGTAGTTTCACAGATGTCCCAATAGTTTCACAGATGTCCCAATAGTTTCACAGATTTCCCAATAGTTTCACATATGTCCCAGTAGTTTTACACATTTCCCAATAGTTTCACATATGTCCCATTAGTTTCACAGATGTCCCCATAGTTTCACAGATGTGCCAATAGTTTGCCGGATGTCCCAATAGTTTCACAGATGTACCAGTAGTTTAACAGATGTTCCAATAGTTTAACAGATGTCCCAGTAGTTTCACAGATGTCCCAATAGTTTCACAGATGTCCCAGTAGGTTAACAGATGTCCCGATAGTTTCACAGATGTCCCAGTAGTTTCACAGATGTCCCAGTAGTTTCACAGATGTCCCAATAGTTTCACAGATGTCCCACTAGTTTCATAGATGTCCCAATAGTTTAACAGATGTCCCAGTAGGTTAAAAGATGTCCCCATAGTTTCACAGATGTCCCAATAGTTAACAGATGTCCCAGTAGTTTTACAGATATCCCAGTAGGTTAACAGATGTCCCCATAGTTTCACAGATGTACCAGTAGATTCACAGATGTCCCAATAGCTTCACAGATGTCCCAATAGTTTCACAGATTTCCCAATAGTTTCACATATGTCCCAGTAGTTTTACACATTTCCCAATAGTTTCACATATGTCCCATTAGTTTCACAGATGTCCCCATAGTTTCACAGATGTACCAGTAGTTTAACAGATGTTCCAATAGTTTAACAAATGTCCCAGTAGTTTCACAGATGTCCCAGTAGTTTCACAGATGTTCCAGTAGTTTCACAGATGTCCCAGTAGTTTAACAGATGTCACAATAGTTTCACAGATGTCCCAGTAGGTTAACAGATATCCCCATAGTTTCACAGATGTACCAGTAGTTTCACAGATGTCCCAATAGTTTCACAGATGTCCCAATAGTTTCACAGATGTCCCAATAGTTTCCCATATGTCCCATTAGTTTCACAGATGACCCCATAGTTTCACAGATGTCCCAATAGTTTCACAGATGTCCCAATAGTTACACCTATGTCCCATTTGTTTCACAGATGTCCCCATAGTTTCACAGATGTCCCAATAGTTTCACAGATGTACCAGTAGTTTCGCAGATGTCCCAATAGTTTCACAGATGTCCCAATAGTTTCACAGATGTCCCAGAAGTTTTACAGACATCCCAGTAGGTTAACAGATGTCCCGATAGTTTCACAGATTTCCCAATAGTTTCACATATGTACCAGTAGTTTTACACATTTCCCAATAGTTTCACATATGTCCCATTAGTTTCACAGATGTCCCCATAGTTTCACAGATGTGCCAATAGTTTCCCGGATGTCCCAATAGTTTCACAGATGTACCAGTAGTTTAACAGATGTTCCAATAGTTTAACAGATGTCCCAGTAGTTTCACAGATGTCCCAATAGTTTCACAGATGTCCCAGTAGGTTAACAGATGTCCCGATAGTTTCACAGATGTCCCAGTAGTTTCACAGATGTCCCAGTAGTTTCACAGATGTCCCAATAGTTTCACAGATGTCCCACTAGTTTCATAGATGTCCCAATAGTTTAACAGATGTCCCAGTAGGTTAAAAGATGTCCCCATAGTTTCACAGATGTCCCAATAGTTAACAGATGTCCCAGTAGTTTTACAGATATCCCAGTAGGATAACAGATGTCCCCATAGTTTCACAGATGTACCAGTAGTTTCACAGATGTCCCAATAGTTTCACAGATGTCCCAATAGTTTCACAGATTTCCCAATAGTTTCACATATGTCCCAGTAGTTTTACACATTTCCCAATAGTTTCACATATGTCCCATTAGTTTCACAGATGTCCCCATAGTTTCACAGATGTACCAGTAGTTTAACAGATGTTCCAATAGTTTAACAAATGTCCCAGTAGTTTCACAGATGTCCCAGTAGTTTCACAGATGTTCCAGTAGTTTCACAGATGTCCCAGTAGTTTAACAGATGTCCCAATAGTTTCACAGATGTCCCAGTAGGTTAACAGATATCCCCATAGTTTCACAGATGTACCAGTAGTTTCACAGATGTCCCAATAGTTTCACAGATGTCCCAATAGTTTCACAGATGTCCCAATAGTTTCCCATATGTCCCATTAGTTTCACAGATGACCCCATAGTTTCACAGATGTCCCAATAGTTTCACAGATGTCCCAATAGTTTCACCTATGTCCCATTTGTTTCACAGATGTCCCCATAGTTTCACAGATGTCCCAATAGTTTCACAGATGTACCAGTAGTTTCGCAGATGTCCCAATAGTTTCACAGATGTCCCAATAGTTTCACAGATGTCCCAGAAGTTTTACAGACATCCCAGTAGGTTAACAGATGTCCCGATAGTTTCACAGATTTCCCAATAGTTTCACATATGTACCAGTAGTTTTACACATTTCCCAATAGTTTCACATATGTCCCATTAGTTTCACAGATGTCCCCATAGTTTCACAGATGTCCCAATAGTTTCCCAGATGTCCCAATAGTTTCACAGATATACCAGTAGTTTAACAGATGTTCCAATAGTTTAACAGATGTCACAGTAGTTTCACAGATGTACCAGTAGTTTCACGGATGTCCCAATAGTTTCACAGATGTCCCAATAGTTTCACAGATGTCCCAGAAGTTTTACAGACATCCCAGTAGGTTAACAGATGTCCCGATAGTTTCACAGATGTACCAGTAGTTTCACAGATCTCCCAATAGTTTCACATATGTCCCATTAGTTTCACAGATGTCCCCATAGTTTCACAGATGTCCCAATAGTTTAACAGATGTCCCAGTAGTTTTACAGATGTCCCAGTAGTTTCACACATGTCCCAGTAGTTTCACAGACGCCCCAATAGTTTCACATATGTCCCATTAGTTTTACAGATGTCCCCATAGTTTCACAGATGTCCCAGTAGTTTAACAGATGTCCCAATAGTTTCACAGATTTCCCTATAGTTTCACATATGTACCAGTAGTTTTACACATTTCCCAATAGTTTCACATATGTCCCATTAGTTTCACAGATGTCCCCATAGTTTCACAGATGTCCCAATAGTTTCCCAGATGTCCCAATAGTTTCACAGATTTACCAGTAGTTTAACAGATGTTCCAATAGTTTAACAGATGTCCCAGTAGTTTCACAGATGTCCCAGTAGTTTCACAGATGTCCCAGTAGTTTCACATATGTCCCAGTAGTTTAACAGATGTCCCAATAGTTTCACAGATGTCCCAGTAGGTTAACAGATGTCCCCATAGTTCCACAGATGTCCCACTAGTTTCATAGATGTGCCAATAGTTTCACAGATGTCCCAGTAGGTTAACAGATGTCCCCATAGTTTCACAGATGTCCCAATAGTTAACAGATGTCCCAGTAGTTTTACAGATATCCCAGTAGGTTAACAGATGTCCCCATAGTTTCACAGATGTACCAGTAGTTTCACAGATGTCCCAATAGTTTCACAGATGTCCCAATAGTTTCACAGATTTCCCAATAGTTTCACATATGTCCCAGTAGTTTTACACATTTCCCAATAGTTTCACATATGTCCCATTAGTTTCACAGATGTCCCCATAGTTTCACAGATGTGCCAATAGTTTCCCGGATGTCCCAATAGTTTCACAGATGTACCAGTAGTTTAACAGATGTTCCAATAGTTTAACAGATGTCCCAGTAGTTTCACAGATGTCCCAATAGTTTCACAGATGTCCCAGTAGGTTAACAGATGTCCCGATAGTTTCACAGATGTCCCAGTAGTTTCACAGATGTCCCAGTAGTTTCACAGATGTCCCAATAGTTTCACAGATGTCCCACTAGTTTCATAGATGTCCCAATAGTTTAAAAGATGTCCCCATAGTTTCACAGATGTCCCAATAGTTAACAGATGTCCCAGTAGTTTTACAGATATCCCAGTAGGTTAACAGATGTCCCCATAGTTTCACAGATGTACCAGTAGTTTCACAGATGTCCCAATAGTTTCACAGATGTCCCAATAGTTTCACAGATTTCCCAATAGTTTCACATATGTCCCAGTAGTTTTACACATTTCCCAATAGTTTCACATATGTCCCATTAGTTTCACAGATGTCCCCATATTTTCACAGATGTACCAGTAGTTTAACAGATGTTCCAATAGTTTAACAAATGTCCCAGTAGTTTCACAGATGTCCCAGTAGTTTCACAGATGTTCCAGTAGTTTCACAGATGTCCCAGTAGTTTAACAGATGTCCCAATAGTTTCACAGATGTCCCAGTAGGTTAACACATATCCCCATAGTTTCACAGATGTACCAGTAGTTTCACAGATGTCCCAATAGTTTCACAGATGTCCCAATAGTTTCACAGATGTCCCAATAGTTTCCCATATGTCCCATTAGTTTCACAGATGACCCCATAGTTTCACAGATGTCCCAATAGTTTCACAGATGTCCCAATAGTTACACCTATGTCCCATTTGTTTCACAGATGTCCCCATAGTTTCACAGATGTCCCAATAGTTTCACAGATGTACCAGTAGTTTCGCAGATGTCCCAATAGTTTCACAGATGTCCCAATAGTTTCACAGATGTCCCAGAAGTTTTACAGACATCCCAGTAGGTTAACAGATGTCCCGATAGTTTCACAGATTTCCCAATAGTTTCACATATGTAACAGTAGTTTTACACATTTCCCAATAGTTTCACATATGTCCCATTAGTTTCACAGATGTCCCCATAGTTTCACAGATGTCCCAGTAGGTTAAAAGATGTCCCCATAGTTTCACAGATGTCCCAATAGTTAACAGATGTCCCAGTAGTTTTACAGATATCCCAGTAGGTTAACAGATGTCCCCATAGTTTCACAGATGTCCCACTATTTTCATAGATGTGCCAATAGTTTCACAGATGTCCAGGAAGGTTAAAAGATGTCCCCATAGTTTCACAGATGTCCCAATAGTTAACAGATGTCCCAGTAGTTTTACAGATATCCCAGTAGGTTAACAGATGTCCCCATAGTTTCACAGATGTACCAGTAGTTTCACAGATGTCCCAATAGTTTCACAGATTTCCCAATAGTTTCACATATGTCCCAGTAGTTTTACACATTTCCCAATAGTTTCACATATGTCCCATTAGTTTCACAGATGTCCCCATAGTTTCACAGATGTACCAGTAGTTTCACAGATGTCCCAATAGTTTCACAGATGTTCCAATAGTTTCACAGATGTCCCAATAGTTTCACATATGTCCCATTAGTTTCACAGATGACCCCATAGTTTCACAGATGTCCCAATAGTTTCACAGATGTCCCAATAGTTTCACCTATGTCCCATTTGTTTCACAGATGTCCCCATAGTTTCACATATGTCCCAATAGTTTCACAGATGTACCAGTAGTTTCACGGATGTCCCAATAGTTTCACAGATGTCCCAATAGTTTCACAGATGTCCCAGAAGTTTTACAGACATCCCAGTAGGTTAACAGATGTCCCGATAGTTTCACAGATGTACCAGTAGTTTCACAGATCTCCCAATAGTTTCACATATGTCCCATTAGTTTCACAGATGTCCCCATAGCTTCACAGATGTCCCAATAGTTTAACAGATGTCCCAGTAGTTTCACACATGTCCCAGTAGTTTCACAGACGCCCCAATAGTTTCACATATGTCCCATTAGTTTTACAGATGTCCCCATAGTTTCACAGATGTCCCAGTAGTTTAACAGATGTCCCAATAGTTTCACAGATTTCCCTATAGTTTCACATATGTACCAGTAGTTTTACACATTTCCCAATAGTTTCACATATGTCCCATTAGTTTCACAGATGTCCCCATAGTTTCACAGATGTCCCAATAGTTTCCCAGATGTCCCAATAGTTTCACAGATTTACCAGTAGTTTAACAGATGTTCCAATAGTTTAACAGATGTCCCAGTAGTTTCACAGATGTCCCAGTAGTTTCACAGATGTCCCAGTAGTTTCACATATGTCCCAGTAGTTTAACAGATGTCCCAATAGTTTCACAGATGTCCCAGTAGGTTAACAGATGTCCCCATAGTTTCACAGATGTCCCACTAGTTTCATAGATGTGCCAATAGTTTCACAGATGTCCCAGTAGGTTAACAGATGTCCCCATAGTTTCACAGATGTCCCAATAGTTAACAGATGTCCCAGTAGTTTTACAGATATCCCAGTAGGTTAACAGATGTCCCCATAGTTTCACAGATGTACCAGTAGTTTCACAGATGTCCCAATAGTTTCACAGATGTCCCAATAGTTTCACAGATTTCCCAATAGTTTCACATATGTCCCAGTAGTTTTACACATTTCCCAATAGTTTCACATATGTCCCATTAGTTTCACAGATGTCCCCATAGTTTCACAGATGTGCCAATAGTTTCCCGGATGTCCCAATAGTTTCACAGATGTACCAGTAGTTTAACAGATGTTCCAATAGTTTAACAGATGTCCCAGTAGTTTCACAGATGTCCCAATAGTTTCACAGATGTCCCAGTAGGTTAACAGATGTCCCGATAGTTTCACAGATGTCCCAGTAGTTTCACAGATGTCCCAGTAGTTTCACAGATGTCCCAATAGTTTCACAGATGTCCCACTAGTTTCATAGATGTCCCAATAGTTTAAAAGATGTCCCCATAGTTTCACAGATGTCCCAATAGTTAACAGATGTCCCAGTAGTTTTACAGATATCCCAGTAGGTTAACAGATGTCCCCATAGTTTCACAGATGTACCAGTAGTTTCACAGATGTCCCAATAGTTTCACAGATGTCCCAATAGTTTCACAGATTTCCCAATAGTTTCACATATGTCCCAGTAGTTTTACACATTTCCCAATAGTTTCACATATGTCCCATTAGTTTCACAGATGTCCCCATAGTTTCACAGATGTACCAGTAGTTTAACAGATGTTCCAATAGTTTAACAAATGTCCCAGTAGTTTCACAGATGTCCCAGTAGTTTCACAGATGTTCCAGTAGTTTCACAGATGTCCCAGTAGTTTAACAGATGTCCCAATAGTTTCACAGATGTCCCAGTAGGTTAACACATATCCCCATAGTTTCACAGATGTACCAGTAGTTTCACAGATGTCCCAATAGTTTCACAGATGTCCCAATAGTTTCACAGATGTCCCAATAGTTTCCCATATGTCCCATTAGTTTCACAGATGACCCCATAGTTTCACAGATGTCCCAATAGTTTCACAGATGTCCCAATAGTTACACCTATGTCCCATTTGTTTCACAGATGTCCCCATAGTTTCACAGATGTCCCAATAGTTTCACAGATGTACCAGTAGTTTCGCAGATGTCCCAATAGTTTCACAGATGTCCCAATAGTTTCACAGATGTCCCAGAAGTTTTACAGACATCCCAGTAGGTTAACAGATGTCCCGATAGTTTCACAGATTTCCCAATAGTTTCACATATGTAACAGTAGTTTTACACATTTCCCAATAGTTTCACATATGTCCCATTAGTTTCACAGATGTCCCCATAGTTTCACAGATGTCCCAGTAGGTTAAAAGATGTCCCCATAGTTTCACAGATGTCCCAATAGTTAACAGATGTCCCAGTAGTTTTACAGATATCCCAGTAGGTTAACAGATGTCCCCATAGTTTCACAGATGTCCCACTAGTTTCATAGATGTGCCAATAGTTTCACAGATGTCCAGGAAGGTTAAAAGATGTCCCCATAGTTTCACAGATGTCCCAATAGTTAACAGATGTCCCAGTAGTTTTACAGATATCCCAGTAGGTTAACAGATGTCCCCATAGTTTCACAGATGTACCAGTAGTTTCACAGATGTCCCAATAGTTTCACAGATTTCCCAATAGTTTCACATATGTCCCAGTAGTTTTACACATTTCCCAATAGTTTCACATATGTCCCATTAGTTTCACAGATGTCCCCATAGTTTCACAGATGTACCAGTAGTTTCACAGATGTCCCAATAGTTTCACAGATGTTCCAATAGTTTCACAGATGTCCCAATAGTTTCACATATGTCCCATTAGTTTCACAGATGACCCCATAGTTTCACAGATGTCCCAATAGTTTCACAGATGTCCCAATAGTTTCACCTATGTCCCATTTGTTTCACAGATGTCCCCATAGTTTCACATATGTCCCAATAGTTTCAGAGATGTTCCAGTAGTTTCACGGATGTCCCAATAGTTTCACAGATGTCCCAATAGTTTCACAGATGTCCCAGAAGTTTTACAGACATCCCAGTAGGTTAACAGATGTCCCGATAGTTTCACAGATGTACCAGTAGTTTCACAGATCTCCCAATAGTTTCACATATGTCCCATTAGTTTCACAGATGTCCCCATAGTTTCACAGATGTCCCAATAGTTTAACAGATGTCCCAGTAGTTTCACACATGTCCCAGTAGTTTCACAGACGCCCCAATAGTTTCACATATGTCCCATTAGTTTTACAGATGTCCCCATAGTTTCACAGATGTCCCAGTAGTTTAACAGATGTCCCAATAGTTTCACAGATTTCCCTATAGTTTCACATATGTACCAGTAGTTTTACACATTTCCCAATAGTTTCACATATGTCCCATTAGTTTCACAGATGTCCCCATAGTTTCACAGATGTCCCAATAGTTTCCCAGATGTCCCAATAGTTTCACAGATTTACCAGTAGTTTAACAGATGTTCCAATAGTTTAACAGATGTCCCAGTAGTTTCACAGATGTCCCAGTAGTTTCACAGATGTCCCAGTAGTTTCACATATGTCCCAGTAGTTTAACAGATGTCCCAATAGTTTCACAGATGTCCCAGTAGGTTAACAGATGTCCCCATAGTTTCACAGATGTCCCACTAGTTTCATAGATGTGCCAATAGTTTCACAGATGTCCCAGTAGGTTAACAGATGTCCCCATAGTTTCACAGATGTCCCAATAGTTAACAGATGTCCCAGTAGTTTTACAGATATCCCAGTAGGTTAACAGATGTCCCCATAGTTTCACAGATGTACCAGTAGTTTCACAGATGTCCCAATAGTTTCACAGATGTCCCAATAGTTTCACAGATTTCCCAATAGTTTCACATATGTCCCAGTAGTTTTACACATTTCCCAATAGTTTCACATATGTCCCATTAGTTTCACAGATGTCCCCATAGTTTCACAGATGTGCCAATAGTTTCCCGGATGTCCCAATAGTTTCACAGATGTACCAGTAGTTTAACAGATGTTCCAATAGTTTAACAGATGTCCCAGTAGTTTCACAGATGTCCCAATAGTTTCACAGATGTCCCAGTAGGTTAACAGATGTCCCGATAGTTTCACAGATGTCCCAGTAGTTTCACAGATGTCCCAGTAGTTTCACAGATGTCCCAATAGTTTCACAGATGTCCCACTAGTTTCATAGATGTCCCAATAGTTTAACAGATGTCCCAGTAGGTTAAAAGATGTCCCCATAGTTTCACAGATGTCCCAATAGTTAACAGATGTCCCAGTAGTTTTACAGATATCCCAGTAGGTTAACAGATGTCCCCATAGTTTCACAGATGTACCAGTAGTTTCACAGATGTCCCAATAGTTTCACAGATGTCCCAATAGTTTCACAGATTTCCCAATAGTTTAACATATGTCCCATTAGTTTCACAGATGTCCCCATAGTTTCACAGATGTACCAGTAGTTTAACAGATGTTCCAATAGTTTAACAAATGTCCCAGTAGTTTCACAGATGTCCCAGTAGTTTCACAGATGTTCCAGTAGTTTCACAGATGTCCCAGTAGTTTAACAGATGTCCCAATAGTTTCACAGATGTCCCAGTAGGTTAACAGATATCCCCATAGTTTCACAGATGTACCAGTAGTTTCACAGATGTCCCAATAGTTTCACAGATGTCCCAATAGTTTCACAGATGTCCCAATAGTTTCCCATATGTCCCATTAGTTTCACAGATGACCCCATAGTTTCACAGATGTCCCAATAGTTTCACAGATGTCCCAATAGTTACACCTATGTCCCATTTGTTTCACAGATGTCCCCATAGTTTCACAGATGTCCCAATAGTTTCACAGATGTACCAGTAGTTTCGCAGATGTCCCAATAGTTTCACAGATGTCCCAATAGTTTCACAGATGTCCCAGAAGTTTTACAGACATCCCAGTAGGTTAACAGATGTCCCGATAGTTTCACAGATTTCCCAATAGTTTCACATATGTACCAGTAGTTTTACACATTTCCCAATAGTTTCACATATGTCCCATTAGTTTCACAGATGTCCCCATAGTTTCACAGATGTCCCAATAGTTTCCCAGATGTCCCAATAGTTTCACAGATATACCAGTAGTTTAACAGATGTTCCAATAATTTAACAGATGTCACAGTAGTTTCACAGATGTACCAGTAGTTTCACGGATGTCCCAATAGTTTCACAGATGTCCCAATAGTTTCACAGATGTCCCAGAAGTTTTACAGACATCCCAGTAGGTTAAGAGATGTCCCGATAGTTTCACAGATGTACCAGTAGTTTCACAGATCTCCCAATAGTTTCACATATGTCCCATTAGTTTCACAGATGTCCCCATAGTTTCACAGATGTCCCAATAGTTTAACAGATGTCCCAGTAGTTTTACAGATGTCCCAGTAGTTTCACACATGTCCCATTAGTTTTACAGATGTCCCCATAGTTTCACAGATGTCCCAGTAGTTTAACAGATGTCCCAATAGTTTCACAGATTTCCCTATAGTTTCACATATGTACCAGTAGTTTTACACATTTCCCAATAGTTTCACATATGTCCCATTAGTTTCACAGATGTCCCCATAGTTTCACAGATGTCCCAATAGTTTCCCAGATGTCCCAATAGTTTCAGAGATTTACCAGTAGTTTAACAGATGTTCCAATAGTTTAACAGATGTCCCAGTAGTTTCACAGATGTCCCAGTAGTTTCACAGATGTCCCAGTAGTTTCACATATGTCCCAGTAGTTTAACAGATGTCCCAATAGTTTCACAGATGTCCCAGTAGGTTAACAGATGTCCCCATAGTTTCACAGATGTCCCACTAGTTTCATAGATGTGCCAATAGTTTCACAGATGTCCCAGTAGGTTAACAGATGTCCCCATAGTTTCACAGATGTCCCAATAGTTAACAGATGTCCCAGTAGTTTTACAGATATCCCAGTAGGTTAACAGATGTCCCCATAGTTTCACAGATGTACCAGTAGTTTCACAGATGTCCCAATAGTTTCACAGATGTCCCAATAGTTTCACAGATTTCCCAATAGTTTCACATATGTCCCAGTAGTTTTACACATTTCCCAATAGTTTCACATATGTCCCATTAGTTTCACAGATGTCCCCATAGTTTCACAGATGTGCCAATAGTTTCCCGGATGTCCCAATAGTTTCACAGATGTACCAGTAGTTTAACAGATGTTCCAATAGTTTAACAGATGTCCCAGTAGTTTCACAGATGTCCCAATAGTTTCACAGATGTCCCAGTAGGTTAACAGATGTCCCGATAGTTTCACAGATGTCCCAGTAGTTTCACAGATGTCCCAGTAGTTTCACAGATGTCCCAATAGTTTCACAGATGTCCCACTAGTTTCATAGATGTCCCAATAGTTTAACAGATGTCCCAGTAGGTTAAAAGATGTCCCCATAGTTTCACAGATGTCCCAATAGTTAACAGATGTCCCAGTAGTTTTACAGATATCCCAGTAGGTTAACAGATGTCCCCATAGTTTCACAGATGTACCAGTAGTTTCACAGATGTCCCAATAGTTTCACAGATGTCCCAATAGTTTCACAGATTTCCCAATAGTTTCACATATGTCCCAGTAGTTTTACACATTTCCCAATAGTTTCACATATGTCCCATTAGTTTCACAGATGTCCCCATAGTTTCACAGATGTACCAGTAGTTTAACAGATGTTCCAATAGTTTAACAAATGTCCCAGTAGTTTCACAGATGTCCCAGTAGTTTCACAGATGTTCCAGTAGTTTCACAGATGTCCCAGTAGTTTAACAGATGTCCCAATAGTTTCACAGATGTCCCAGTAGGTTAACAGATATCCCCATAGTTTCACAGATGTACCAGTAGTTTCACAGATGTCCCAATAGTTTCACAGATGTCCCAATAGTTTCACAGATGTCCCAATAGTTTCCCATATGTCCCATTAGTTTCACAGATGACCCCATAGTTTCACAGATGTCCCAATAGTTTCACAGATGTCCCAATAGTTACACCTATGTCCCATTTGTTTCACAGATGTCCCCATAGTTTCGCAGATGTCCCAATAGTTTCACAGATGTCCCAATAGTTTCACAGATGTCCCAGAAGTTTTACAGACATCCCAGTAGGTTAACAGATGTCCCGATAGTTTCACAGATTTCCCAATAGTTTCACATATGTACCAGTAGTTTTACACATTTCCCAATAGTTTCACATATGTCCCATTAGTTTCACAGATGTCCCCATAGTTTCACAGATGTCCCAGTAGGTTAAAAGATGTCCCCATAGTTTCACAGATGTCCCAATAGTTAACAGATGTCCCAGTAGTTTTACAGATATCCCAGTAGGTTAACAGATGTCCCCATAGTTTCACAGATGTCCCACTAGTTTCATAGATGTGCCAATAGTTTCACAGATGTCCAGGAAGGTTAACAGATGTCCCCATAGTTTCACAGATGTCCCAATAGTTAACAGATGTCCCAGTAGTTTTACAGATAGCCCAGTAGGTTAACAGATGTCCCCATAGTTTCACAGATGTACCAGTAGTTTCACAGATGTCCCAATAGTTTCACAGATTTCCCAATAGTTTCACATATGTCCCAGTAGTTTTACACATTTCCCAATAGTTTCACATGTCCCATTAGTTTCACAGATGTCCCCATAGTTTCACAGATGTACCAGTAGTTTCACAGATGTCCCAATAGTTTCACAGATGTTCCAATAGTTTCACAGATGTCCCAATAGTTTCACATATGTCCCATTAGTTTCACAGATGACCCCATCGTTTCACAGATGTCCCAATAGTTTCACAGATGTCCCAATAGTTTCACCTATGTCCCATTTGTTTCACAGATGTCCCCATAGTTTCACAGATGTCCCAATAGTTTCACAGATGTACCAGTAGTTTCACGGATGTCCCAATAGTTTCACAGATGTCCCAATAGTTTCACAGATGTCCCAGAAGTTTTACAGACATCCCAGTAGGTTAACAGATGTCCCGATAGTTTCACAGATGTACCAGTAGTTTCACAGATCTCCCAATAGTTTCACATATGTCCCATTAGTTTCACAGATGTCCCCATAGTTTCACAGATGTCCCAATAGTTTAACAGATGTCCCAGTAGTTTTACAGATGTCCCAGTAGTTTCACACATGTCCCAGTAGTTTCACAGACGCCCCAATAGTTTCACATATGTCCCATTAGTTTTACAGATGTCCCCATAGTTTCACAGATGTCCCAGTAGTTTAACAGATGTCCCAATAGTTTCACAGATTTCCCTATAGTTTCACATATGTACCAGTAGTTTTACACATTTCCCAATAGTTTCACATATGTCCCATTAGTTTCACAGATGTCCCCATAGTTTCACAGATGTCCCAATAGTTTCCCAGATGTCCCAATAGTTTCACAGATTTACCAGTAGTTTAACAGATGTTCCAATAGTTTAACAGATGTCCCAGTAGTTTCACAGATGTCCCAGTAGTTTCACAGATGTCCCAGTAGTTTCACATATGTCCCAGTAGTTTAACAGATGTCCCAATAGTTTCACAGATGTCCCAGTAGGTTAACAGATGTCCCCATAGTTTCACAGATGTCCCACTAGTTTCATAGATGTGCCAATAGTTTCACAGATGTCCCAGTAGATTAACAGATGTCCCCATAGTTTCACAGATGTCCCAATAGTTAACAGATGTCCCAGTAGTTTTACAGATATCCCAGTAGGTTAACAGATGTCCCCATAGTTTCACAGATGTACCAGTAGTTTCACAGATGTCCCAATAGTTTCACAGATGTCCCAATAGTTTCACAGATTTCCCAATAGTTTCACATATGTCCCAGTAGTTTTACACATTTCCCAATAGTTTCACATATGTCCCATTAGTTTCACAGATGTCCCCATAGTTTCACAGATGTGCCAATAGTTTCCCGGATGTCCCAATAGTTTCACAGATGTACCAGTAGTTTAACAGATGTTCCAATAGTTTAACAGATGTCCCAGTAGTTTCACAGATGTCCCAATAGTTTCACAGATGTCCCAGTAGGTTAACAGATGTCCCGATAGTTTCACAGATGTCCCAGTAGTTTCACAGATGTCCCAGTAGTTTCACAGATGTCCCAATAGTTTCACAGATGTCCCACTAGTTTCATAGATGTCCCAATAGTTTAACAGATGTCCCAGTAGGTTAAAAGATGTCCCCATAGTTTCACAGATGTCCCAGTAGTTTTACACATTTCCCAATAGTTTCACATATGTCCCATTAGTTTCACAGATGTCCCCATAGTTTCACAGATGTACCAGTAGTTTAACAGATGTTCCAATAGTTTAAAAGATGTCCCAGTAGGTTAAAAGATGTCCCCATAGTTTCACAGATGTCCCAATAGTTAACAGATGTCCCAGTAGTTTTACAGATATCCCAGTAGGTTAACAGATGTCCCCATAGTTTCACAGATGTACCAGTAGTTTCACAGATGTCCCAATAGTTTCACAGATGTCCCAATAGTTTCACAGATTTCCCAATAGTTTCACATATGTCCCAGTAGTTTTACACATTTCCCAATAGTTTCACATATGTCCCATTAGTTTCACAGATGTCCCCATAGTTTCACAGATGTACCAGTAGTTTCACAGATGTTCCAATAGTTTAACAAATGTCCCAGTAGTTTCACAGATGTCCCAATAGTTTCACAGATGTCCCAGTAGGTTAACAGATATCCCCATAGTTTCACAGATGTACCAGTAGTTTCACAGATGTCCCAATAGTTTCCCATATATCCCATTAGTTTCACAGATGACCCCATAGTTTCACAGATCTCCCAATAGTTTCACAGATGTCCCAATAGTTACACCTATGTCCCATTTGTTTCACAGATGTCCCCATAGTTTCACAGATGTCCCAATAGTTTCACAGATGTACCAGTAGTTTCGCAGATGTCCCAATAGTTTCACAGATGTCCCAATAGTTTCACAGATGTCCCAGAAGTTTTACAGACATCCCAGTAGGTTAACAGATGTCCCGATAGTTTCACAGATTTCCCAATAGTTTCACATATGTACCAGTAGTTTTACACATTTCCCAATAGTTTCACATATGTCCCATTAGTTTCACAGATGTCCCCATAGTTTGACAGATGTCCCAATAGTTTCCCAGATGTCCCAATAGTTTCACAGATATACCAGTAGTTTAACAGATGTTCCAATAGTTTAACAGATGTCACAGTAGTTTCACAGATGTACCAGTAGTTTCACGGATGTCCCAATAGTTTCACAGATGTCCCAATAGTTTCACAGATGTCCCAGAAGTTTTACAGACATCCCAGTAGGTTAACAGATGTCCCGATAGTTTCACAGATGTACCAGTAGTTTCACAGATCTCCCAATAGTTTCACATATGTCCCATTAGTTTCACAGATGTCCCCATAGTTTCACAGATGTCCCTATAGTTTAACAGATGTCCCAGTAGTTTCACACATGTCCCAGTAGTTTCACAGATGCCCCAATAGTTTCACATATGTCCCATTAGTTTTACAGATGTCCCCATAGTTTCACAGATGTCCCAGTAGTTTAACAGATGTCCCAATAGTTTCACAGATTTCCCTATAGTTTCACATATGTACCAGTAGTTTTACACATTTCCCAATAGTTTCACATATGTCCCATTAGTTTCACAGATGTCCCCATAGTTTCACAGATGTCCCAATAGTTTCCCAGATGTCCCAATAGTTTCACAGATTTACCAGTAGTTTAACAGATGTTCCAATAGTTTAACAGATGTCCCAGTAGTTTCACAGATGTCCCAGTAGTTTCACAGATGTCCCAGTAGTTTCACATATGTCCCAGTAGTTTAACAGATGTCCCAATAGTTTCCCAGATGTCCCAGTAGGTTAACAGATGTCCCCATAGTTTCACAGATGTCCCACTAGTTTCATAGATGTGTCAATAGTTTCACAGATGTCCCAGTAGGTTAACAGATGTCCCCATAGTTTCACAGATGTCCCAATAGTTAACAGATGTCCCAGTAGTTTTACAGATATCCCAGTAGGTTAACAGATGTCCCCATAGTTTCACAGATGTACCAGTATTTTCACAGATGTCCCAATAGTTTCACAGATGTCCCAATAGTTTCACAGATTTCCCAATAGTTTCACATATGTCCCAGTAGTTTTACACATTTCCCAATAGTTTCACATATGTCCCATTAGTTTCACAGATGTCCCCATAGTTTCACAGATGTGCCAATAGTTTCCCGGATGTCCCAATAGTTTCACAGATGTACCAGTAGTTTAACAGATGTTCCAATAGTTTAACAGATGTCCCAGTAGTTTCACAGATGTCCCAATAGTTTCACAGATGTCCCAGTAGGTTAACAGATGTCCCGATAGTTTCACAGATGTCCCAGTAGTTTCACAGATGTCCCAGTAGTTTCACAGATGTCCCAATAGTTTCACAGATGTCCCACTAGTTTCATAGATGTCCCAATAGTTTAACAGATGTCCCAGTAGGTTAAAAGATGTCCCCATAGTTTCACAGATGTCCCAATAGTTAACAGATGTCCCAGTAGTTTTACAGATATCCCAGTAGGTTAACAGATGTCCCCATAGTTTCACAGATGTACCAGTAGTTTCACAGATGTCCCAATAGTTTCACAGATGTCCCAATAGTTTCACAGATTTCCCAATAGTTTCACATATGTCCCAGTAGTTTTACACATTTCCCAATAGTTTCACATACGTCCCATTAGTTTCACAGATGTCCCCATAGTTTCACAGATGTACCAGTAGTTTAACAGATGTTCCAATAGTTTAACAAATGTCCCAGTAGTTTCACAGATGTCCCAGTAGTTTCACAGATGTTCCAGTAGTTTCACAGATGTCCCAGTAGTTTAACAGATGTCCCAATAGTTTCACAGATGTCCCAGTAGGTTAACAGATATCCCCATAGTTTCACAGATGTACCAGTAGTTTCACAGATGTCCCAATAGTTTCACAGATGTCCCAATAGTTTCATAGATGTCCCAATAGTTTCCCATATGTCCCATTAGTTTCACAGATGACCCCATAGTTTCACAGATGTCCCAATAGTTTCATAGATGTCCCAATAGTTTCACCTATGTGCCATTTGTTTCACAGATGTCCCCATAGTTTCACAGATGTCCCAATAGTTTCACAGATGTACCAGTAGTTTCGCAGATGTCCCAATAGTTTCACAGATGTCCCAATAGTTTCACAGATGTCCCAGAAGTTTTACAGACATCCCAGTAGGTTAACAGATGTCCCCATAGTTTCACAGATGTACCAGTAGTTTCACAGATGTCCCAATAGTTTCACAGATGTCCCAATAGTTTCACAGATTTCCCAATAGTTTCACATATGTCCCAGTAGTTTTACACATTTCCCAATAGTTTCACATACGTCCCATTAGTTTCACAGATGTCCCCATAGTTTCACAGATGTACCAGTAGTTTAACAGATGTTCCAATAGTTTAACAAATGTCCCAGTAGTTTCACAGATGTCCCAGTAGTTTCACAGATGTTCCAGTAGTTTCACAGATGTCCCAGTAGTTTAACAGATGTCCCAATAGTTTCACAGATGTCCCAGTAGGTTAACAGATATCCCCATAGTTTCACAGATGTACCAGTAGTTTCACAGATGTCCCAATAGTTTCACAGATGTCCCAATAGTTTCATAGATGTCCCAATAGTTTCCCATATGTCCCATTAGTTTCACAGATGACCCCATAGTTTCACAGATGTCCCAATAGTTTCACAGATGTCCCAATAGTTTCACCTATGTGCCATTTGTTTCACAGATGTCCCCATAGTTTCACAGATGTCCCAATAGTTTCACAGATGTACCAGTAGTTTCGCAGATGTCCCAATAGTTTCACAGATGTCCCAATAGTTTCACAGATGTCCCAGAAGTTTTACAGACATCCCAGTAGGTTAACAGATGTCCCGATAGTTTCACAGATTTCCGAATAGTTTCACATATGTACCAGTAGTTTTACACATTTCCCAATAGTTTCACATATGTTCCATTAGTTTCACAGATGTCCCCATAGTTTCACAGATGTCCCAATAGTTTCCCAGATGTCCCAATAGTTTCACAGATATACCAGTAGTTTAACAGATGTTCCAATAGTTTAACAGATGTCACAGTAGTTTCACAGATGTCCCAGTAGTTTCACAGATGTCCCAGTAGTTTCACAGATGTCCCAGTAGTTTAACAGATGTCCCAATAGTTTTACAGATGTCCCAGTAGGTTAACAGATGTCCCCATAGTTTCACAGATGTCCCACTAGTTTCATAGATGTCCCAATAGTTTCACAGATGTCCCAGTAGGTTAAAAGATGTCCCCATAGTTTCACAGATGTCCCAATAGTTAACAGATGTCCCAGTAGTTTTACAGATATCCCAGTAGGTTAACAGATGTCCCCATAGTTTTACAGATGTCCCACTAGTTTCATAGATGTGCCAATAGTTTCACAGATGTCCAGGAAGGTTAACAGATGTCCCCATAGTTTCACAGATGTCCCAATAGTTAACAGATGTCGCAGTAGTTTTACAGATATCCCAGTAGGTTAACAGATGTCCCCATAGTTTCACAGATGTACCAGTAGTTTCACAGATGTCCCAATAGTTTCACAGATGTCCCAATAGTTTCACAGATTTCCCAATAGTTTCACATATGTCCCAGTAGTTTTACACATTTCCCAATAGTTTCACATATGTCCCATTAGTTTCACAGATGTCCCCATAGTTTCACAGATGTGACAATAGTTTCCCAGATGTCCCAATAGTATCACAGATGTACCAGTAATTTAACAGATGTTACAATAGTGTAACAGATGTCCCAGTAGTTTCACAGATGTCCCAGTAGTTTCACAGATGTCACAGTAGTTTCACAGATGTCCCAGTAGTTTAACAGATGTCCCAATAGTTTCACAGATGTCCCAGTAGGTTAACAGATGTCCCGATAGTTTCACAGATGTCCCAGTAGTTTCACAGATGTACCAGTACTTTCACAGATGTCCCAATAGTTTCACAGATGTACCAGTAGTTTCACAGATGTCCCAATAGTTTCACAGATGTCCCAATAGTTTCACAGATGTCCCAGAAGTTTTACAGACATCCCAGTAGGTTAACAGATGTCCCGATAGTTTCACAGATGTACCAGAAGTTTCACAGATCTCCCAATAGTTTCACACATGTCCCATTAGTTTCACAGATGTCCCCATAGTTTCACAGATGTCCCAATAGTTTAACAGATGTCCCAGTAGTTTTACAGATGTCCCAGTAGGTTCACATATGTCCCAGTAGTTTTACAGATGTCCCAGTAGTTTCACAGATGTCCCAGTAGTTTCACAGATGTCCCAGTAGGTTAACAGATGTCCCCATAGTTTCGCAGATGTCCCAATAGTTAACAGATGTCCCAGTAGTTTTACAGATATCCCAGTAGGTTATCAGATGTCCCCATAGTTTCACAGATGTACCAGTAGTTTCACACATGTCCCAATAGTTTCACAGATTTCCCAATAGTTTCACATATGTACCAGTAGTTTTACACATTTCCCAATAGTTTCACATATGTCCCATTAGTTTCACAGATGTCCCCATAGTTTCACAGATGTCCCAATATTTTCCCAGATGTCCCAATAGTTTCACAGATGTACCAGTAGTTTAACAGATGTTCCAATAGTTTAACAGATGTCCCAGTAGTTTCACAGATGTCTCAGTAGTTTCACAGATGTCCCAGTAGTTTCACAGATGGCCCAGTAGGATAACAGATGTCCCCATAGTTTCACAGATGTCCCACTAGTTTCATAGATGTCCCAATAGTTTCACAGATGTCCGCATAGTTTCACAGATGTACCAGTAGTTTCACAGATGTCCCAATAGTTTCACAGATGTCCCAATAGTTTCACAGATGTCCCAATAGTTTCACATATGTCCCATTAGTTTCACAGATGACCCCATAGTTTCACAGATGTCCCAATAGTTTCACAGATGTCCCAATAGTTTCACCTATGTCCCATTTGTTTCACAGATGTCCCCATAGTTTCACAGATGTCCCAATAGTTTCACAGATGTACCAGTAGTTTCACAGATGTCCCAATAGTTTCACAGATGTCCCAATAGTTTCACAGATGTCCCAGAAGTTTTACAGACATCCCAGTAGGTTAACAGATGTCCCGATAGTTTCACAGATGTACCAGTAGTTTAACAGATGTCCCAATAGTTTCACAGATTTCCCTATAGTTTCACATATGTACCAGTAGTTTTACACATTTCCCAATAATTTCACATATGTCCCATTAGTTTCACAGATGTCCCCATAGTTTCACAGATGTCCCAATAGTTTCCCAGATGTCCCAATAGTTTCACAGATTTACCAGTAGTTTAACAGATGTTCCAATAGTTTAACAGATGTCCCAGTAGTTTCACAGATGTCCCAGTAGTTTCACAGATGTCCCAGTAGTTTCACATATGTCCCAGTAGTTTAACAGATGTCCCAATAGTTTCACAGATGTCCCAGTAGGTTAACAGATGTCCCCATAGTTTCACAGATGTCCCACTAGTTTCATAGATGTGCCAATAGTTTCACAGATGTCCCAGTAGGTTAACAGATGTCCCCATAGTTTCACAGATGTCCCAATAGTTAACAGATGTCCCAGTAGTTTTACAGATATCCCAGTAGGTTAACAGATGTCCCCATAGTTTCACAGATGTACCAGTAGTTTCACAGATGTCCCAATAGTTTCACAGATGTCCCAATAGTTTCACAGATTTCCCAATAGTTTCACATATGTCCCAGTAGTTTTACACATTTCCCAATAGTTTCACATATGTCCCATTAGTTTCACAGATGTCCCCATAGTTTCACAGATGTGCCAATAGTTTCCCAGATGTCCCAAAAGTTTCACAGATGTACCAGTAGTTTAACAGATGTTCCAATAGTTTAACAGATGTCCCAGTAGTTTCACAGATGTCACAATAGTTTCACAGATGTCCCAGTAGGTTAACAGATGTCCCAGTAGTTTCACAGATGTCCCAATAGTTTCACACATATACCAGTAGTTTCACAGATGTCCCAATAGTTTCACAGATGTCCCAGAAGTTTTACAGACATCCCAGTAGGTTAACAGATGTCCCGATAGTTTCACAGATGTACCAGTAGTTTCACAGATCTCCCAATAGTTTCACATATGTCCCATTAGTTTCACAGATGTCCCCATAGTTTCACAGATGTCCCAATAGTTTAACAGATATCCCAGTAGTTTTACAGATGTCCCAGTAGTTTCACACATGTCCCAGTAGTTTCACAGACGCCCCAATAGTTTCACATATGTCCCATTAGTTTTACAGATGTCCCCATAGTTTCACAGATGTCCCAGTAGTTTAACAGATGTCCCAATAGTTTCACAGATTTCCCTATAGTTTCACATATGTACCAGTAGTTTTACACATTTCCCAATAGTTTCACATATGTCCCATTAGTTTCACAGATGTCCCCATAGTTTCACAGATGTCCCAATAGTTTCCCAGATGTCCCAATAGTTTCACAGATTTACCAGTAGTTTAACAGATGTTCCAATAGTTTAACAGATGTCCCAGTAGTTTCACAGATGTCCCAGTAGTTTCACAGATGTCCCAGTAGTTTCACATATGTCCCAGTAGTTTAACAGATGTCCCAATAGTTTCACAGATGTCCCAGTAGGTTAACAGATATCCCCATAGTTTCACAGATGTCCCACTAGTTTCATAGATGTGCCAATAGTTTCACAGATGTCCCAGTAGGTTAACAGATGTCCCCATAGTTTCACAGATGTCCCAATAGTTAACAGATGTCCCAGTAGTTTTACAGATATCCCAGTAGGTTAACAGATGTCCCCATAGTTTCACAGATGTACCAGTAGTTTCACAGATGTCCCAATAGTTTCACAGATGTCCCAATAGTTTCACAGATTTCCCAATAGTTTCACATATGTCCCAGTAGTTTTACACATTTCCCAATAGTTTCACATATGTCCCATTAGTTTCACAGATGTCCCCATAGTTTCACAGATGTGCCAATAGTTTCCCGGATGTCCCAATAGTTTCACAGATGTACCAGTAGTTTAACAGATGTTCCAATAGTTTAACAGATGTCCCAGTAGTTTCACAGATGTCCCAATAGTTTCACAGATGTCCCAGTAGGTTAACAGATGTCCCGATAGTTTCACAGATGTCCCAGTAGTTTCACAGATGTCCCAGTAGTTTCACAGATGTCCCAATAGTTTCACAGATGTCCCACTAGTTTCATAGATGTCCCAATAGTTTAACAGATGTCCCAGTAGGTTAAAAGATGTCCCCATAGTTTCACAGATGTCCCAATAGTTAACAGATGTACCAGTAGTTTTACAGATATCCCAGTAGGTTAACAGATGTCCCCATAGTTTCACAGATGTACCAGTAGTTTCACAGATGTCCCAATAGTTTCACAGATGTCCCAATAGTTTCACAGATTTCCCAATAGTTTCACATATGTCCCAGTAGTTTTACACATTTCCCAATAGTTTCACATATGTCCCATTAGTTTCACAGATGTCCCCATAGTTTCACAGATGTACCAGTAGTTTAACAGATGTTCCAATAGTTTAACAAATGTCCCAGTAGTTTCACAGATGTCCCAGTAGTTTCACAGATGTTCCAGTAGTTTCACAGATGTCCCAGTAGTTTAACAGATGTCCCAATAGTTTCACAGATGTCCCAGTAGGTTAACAGATATCCCCATAGTTTCACAGATGTACCAGTAGTTTCACAGATGTCCCAATAGTTTCACAGATGTCCCAATAGTTTCACAGATGTCCCAATAGTTTCCCATATGTCCCATTAGTTTCACAGATGACCCCATAGTTTCACAGATGTCCCAATAGTTTCACAGATGTCCCAATAGTTTCACCTATGTCCCATTTGTTTCACAGATGTCCCCATAGTTTCACAGATGTCCCAATAGTTTCACAGATGTACCAGTAGTTTTGCAGATGTCCCAATAGTTTCACAGATGTCCCAATAGTTTCACAGATGTCCCAGAAGATTTACAGACATCCCAGTAGGTTAACAGATGTCCCGATAGTTTCACAGATTTCCCAATAGTTTCACATATGTACCAGTAGTTTTACACATTTCCCAATAGTTTCACATATGTCCCATTAGTTTCACAGATGTCCCCATAGTTTCACAGATGTCCCAATAGTTTCCCAGATGTCCCAATAGTTTCACAGATATACCAGTAGTTTAACAGATGTTCCAATAGTTTAACAGATGTCACAGTAGTTTCACAGATGTCCCAGTAGTTTCACAGATGTCCCAGTAGTTTCACAGATGTCCCAGTAGTTTAACAGATGTCCCAATAGTTTTACAGATGTCCCAGTAGGTTAACAGATGTCCCCATAGTTTCACAGATGTCCCACTAGTTTCATAGATGTCCCAATAGTTTCACAGATGTCCCAGTAGGTTAAAAGATGTCCCCATAGTTTCACAGATGTCCCAATAGTTAACAGATGTCCCAGTAGTTTTACAGATATCCCAGTAGGTTAACAGATGTCCCAATAGTTTCACATATGTCCCATTAGTTTCACAGATGTCCCCATAGTTTCACAGATGTCCCAATAGTTTAACAGATGTCCCAGTAGTTTTACAGATGTCCCAGTAGTTTCACACATGTCCCAGTAGTTTCACAGACGCCCCAATAGTTTCACATATGTCCCATTAGTTTTACAGATGTCCCCATAGTTTCACAGATGTCCCAGTAGTTTAACAGATGTCCCAATAGTTTCACAGATTTCCCTATAGTTTCACATATGTACCAGTAGTTTTACACATTTCCCAATAGTTTCACATATGTCCCATTAGTTTCACAGATGTCCCCATAGTTTCACAGATGTCCCAATAGTTTCCCAGATGTCCCAATAGTTTCACAGATTTACCAGTAGTTTAACAGATGTTCCAATAGTTTAACAGATGTCCCAGTAGTTTCACAGATGTCCCAGTAGTTTCACAGATGTCCCAGTAGTTTCACATATGTCCCAGTAGTTTAACAGATGTCCCAATAGTTTCACAGATGTCCCAGTAGGTTAACAGATGTCCCCATAGTTTCACAGATGTCCCACTAGTTTCATAGATGTGCCAATAGTTTCACAGATGTCCCAGTAGGTTAACAGATGTCCCCATAGTTTCACAGATGTCCCAATAGTTAACAGATGTCCCAGTAGTTTTACAGATATCCCAGTAGGTTAACAGATGTCCCCATAGTTTCACAGATGTACCAGTAGTTTCACAGATGTCCCAATAGTTTCACAGATGTCCCAATAGTTTCACAGATTTCCCAATAGTTTCACATATGTCCCAGTAGTTTTACACATTTCCCAATAGTTTCACATATGTCCCATTAGTTTCACAGATGTCCCCATAGTTTCACAGATGTGCCAATAGTTTCCCGGATGTCCCAATAGTTTCACAGATGTACCAGTAGTTTAACAGATGTTCCAATAGTTTAACAGATGTCCCAGTAGTTTCACAGATGTCCCAATAGTTTCACAGATGTCCCAGTAGGTTAACAGATGTCCCGATAGTTTCACAGATGTCCCAGTAGTTTCACAGATGTCCCAGTAGTTTCACAGATGTCCCAATAGTTTCACAGATGTCCCACTAGTTTCATAGATGTCCCAATAGTTTAAAAGATGTCCCCATAGTTTCACAGATGTCCCAATAGTTAACAGATGTCCCAGTAGTTTTACAGATATCCCAGTAGGTTAACAGATGTCCCCATAGTTTCACAGATGTACCAGTAGTTTCACAGATGTCCCAATAGTTTCACAGATGTCCCAATAGTTTCACAGATTTCCCAATAGTTTCACATATGTCCCAGTAGTTTTACACATTTCCCAATAGTTTCACATATGTCCCATTAGTTTCACAGATATCCCCATAGTTTCACAGATGTACCAGTAGTTTAACAGATGTTCCAATAGTTTAACAAATGTCCCAGTAGTTTCACAGATGTCCCAGTAGTTTCACAGATGTTCCAGTAGTTTCACAGATGTCCCAGTAGTTTAACAGATGTCCCAATAGTTTCACAGATGTCCCAGTAGGTTAACACATATCCCCATAGTTTCACAGATGTACCAGTAGTTTCACAGATGTCCCAATAGTTTCACAGATGTCCCAATAGTTTCACAGATGTCCCAATAGTTTCCCATATGTCCCATTAGTTTCACAGATGACCCCATAGTTTCACAGATGTCCCAATAGTTTCACAGATGTCCCAATAGTTACACCTATGTCCCATTTGTTTCACAGATGTCCCCATAGTTTCACAGATGTCCCAATAGTTTCACAGATGTACCAGTAGTTTCGCAGATGTCCCAATAGTTTCACAGATGTCCCAATAGTTTCACAGATGTCCCAGAAGTTTTACAGACATCCCAGTAGGTTAACAGATGTCCCGATAGTTTCACAGATTTCCCAATAGTTTCACATATGTAACAGTAGTTTTACACATTTCCCAATAGTTTCACATATGTCCCATTAGTTTCACAGATGTCCCCATAGTTTCACAGATGTCCCAGTAGGTTAAAAGATGTCCCCATAGTTTCACAGATGTCCCAATAGTTAACAGATGTCCCAGTAGTTTTACAGATATCCCAGTAGGTTAACAGATGTCCCCATAGTTTCACAGATGTCCCACTAGTTTCATAGATGTGCCAATAGTTTCACAGATGTCCAGGAAGGTTAAAAGATGTCCCCATAGTTTCACAGATGTCCCAATAGTTAACAGATGTCCCAGTAGTTTTACAGATATCCCAGTAGGTTAACAGATGTCCCCATAGTTTCACAGATGTACCAGTAGTTTCACAGATGTCCCAATAGTTTCACAGATTTCCCAATAGTTTCACATATGTCCCAGTAGTTTTACACATTTCCCAATAGTTTCACATATGTCCCATTAGTTTCACAGATGTCCCCATAGTTTCACAGATGTACCAGTAGTTTCACAGATGTCCCAATAGTTTCACAGATGTTCCAATAGTTTCACAGATGTCCCAATAGTTTCACATATGTCCCATTAGTTTCACAGATGACCCCATAGTTTCACAGATGTCCCAATAGTTTCACAGATGTCCCAATAGTTTCACCTATGTCCCATTTGTTTCACAGATGTCCCCATAGTTTCACATATGTCCCAATAGTTTCACAGATGTACCAGTAGTTTCACGGATGTCCCAATAGTTTCACAGATGTCCCAATAGTTTCACAGATGTCCCAGAAGTTTTACAGACATCCCAGTAGGTTAACAGATGTCCCGATAGTTTCACAGATGTACCAGTAGTTTCACAGATCTCCCAATAGTTTCACATATGTCCGATTAGTTTCACAGATGTCCCCATAGTTTCACAGATGTCCCAATAGTTTAACAGATGTCCCAGTAGTTTCACACATGTCCCAGTAGTTTCACAGACGCCCCAATAGTTTCACATATGTCCCATTAGTTTTACAGATGTCCCCATAGTTTCACAGATGTCCCAGTAGTTTAACAGATGTCCCAATAGTTTCACAGATTTCCCTATAGTTTCACATATGTACCAGTAGTTTTACACATTTCCCAATAGTTTCACATATGTCCCATTAGTTTCACAGATGTCCCCATAGTTTCACAGATGTCCCAATAGTTTCCCAGATGTCCCAATAGTTTCACAGATTTACCAGTAGTTTAACAGATGTTCCAATAGTTTAACAGATGTCCCAGTAGTTTCACAGATGTCCCAGTAGTTTCACAGATGTCCCAGTAGTTTCACATATGTCCCAGTAGTTTAACAGATGTCCCAATAGTTTCACAGATGTCCCAGTAGGTTAACAGATGTCCCCATAGTTTCACAGATGTCCCACTAGTTTCATAGATGTGCCAATAGTTTCACAGATGTCCCAGTAGGTTAACAGATGTCCCCATAGTTTCACAGATGTCCCAATAGTTAACAGATGTCCCAGTAGTTTTACAGATATCCCAGTAGGTTAACAGATGTCCCCATAGTTTCACAGATGTACCAGTAGTTTCACAGATGTCCCAATAGTTTCACAGATGTCCCAATAGTTTCACAGATTTCCCAATAGTTTCACATATGTCCCAGTAGTTTGACACATTTCCCAATAGTTTCACATATGTCCCATTAGTTTCACAGATGTCCCCATAGTTTCACAGATGTGCCAATAGTTTCCCGGATGTCCCAATAGTTTCACAGATGTACCAGTAGTTTAACAGATGTTCCAATAGTTTAACAGATGTCCCAGTAGTTTCACAGATGTCCCAATAGTTTCACAGATGTCCCAGTAGGTTAACAGATGTCCCGATAGTTTCACAGATGTCCCAGTAGTTTCACAGATGTCCCAGTAGTTTCACAGATGTCCCAATAGTTTCACAGATGTCCCACTAGTTTCATAGATGTCCCAATAGTTTAAAAGATGTCCCCATAGTTTCACAGATGTCCCAATAGTTAACAGATGTCCCAGTAGTTTTACAGATATCCCAGTAGGTTAACAGATGTCCCCATAGTTTCACAGATGTACCAGTAGTTTCACAGATGTCCCAATAGTTTCACAGATGTCCCAATAGTTTCACAGATTTCCCAATAGTTTCACATATGTCCCAGTAGTTTTACACATTTCCCAATAGTTTCACATATGTCCCATTAGTTTCACAGATGTCCCCATAGTTTCACAGATGTACCAGTAGTTTAACAGATGTTCCAATAGTTTAACAAATGTCCCAGTAGTTTCACAGATGTCCCAGTAGTTTCACAGATGTTCCAGTAGTTTCACAGATGTCCCAGTAGTTTAACAGATGTCCCAATAGTTTCACAGATGTCCCAGTAGGTTAACACATATCCCCATAGTTTCACAGATGTACCAGTAGTTTCACAGATGTCCCAATAGTTTCACAGATGTCCCAATAGTTTCACAGATGTCCCAATAGTTTCCCATATGTCCCATTAGTTTCACAGATGACCCCATAGTTTCACAGATGTCCCAATAGTTTCACAGATGTCCCAATAGTTACACCTATGTCCCATTTGTTTCACACATGTCCCCATAGTTTCACAGATGTCCCAATAGTTTCACAGATGTACCAGTAGTTTCGCAGATGTCCCAATAGTTTCACAGATGTCCCAATAGTTTCACAGATGTCCCAGAAGTTTTACAGACATCCCAGTAGGTTAACAGATGTCCCGATAGTTTCACAGATTTCCCAATAGTTTCACATATGTAACAGTAGTTTTACACATTTCCCAATAGTTTCACATATGTCCCATTAGTTTCACAGATGTCCCCATAGTTTCACAGATGTCCCAGTAGGTTAAAAGATGTCCCCATAGTTTCACAGATGTCCCAATAGTTAACATATGTCCCAGTAGTTTTACAGATATCCCAGTAGGTTAACAGATGTCCCCATAGTTTCACAGATGTCCCACTAGTTTCATAGATGTGCCAATAGTTTCACAGATGTCCAGGAAGGTTAAAAGATGTCCCCATAGTTTCACAGATGTCCCAATAGTTAACAGATGTCCCAGTAGTTTTACAGATATCCCAGTAGGTTAACAGATGTCCCCATAGTTTCACAGATGTACCAGTAGTTTCACAGATGTCCCAATAGTTTCACAGATTTCCCAATAGTTTCACATATGTCCCAGTAGTTTTACACATTTCCCAATAGTTTCACATATGTCCCATTAGTTTCACAGATGTCCCCATAGTTTCACAGATGTACCAGTAGTTTCACAGATGTCCCAATAGTTTCACAGATGTTCCAATAGTTTCACAGATGTCCCAATAGTTTCACATATGTCCCATTAGTTTCACAGATGACCCCATAGTTTCACAGATGTCCCAATAGTTTCACAGATGTCCCAATAGTTTCACCTATGTCCCATTTGTTTCACAGATGTCCCCATAGTTTCACATATGTCCCAATAGTTTCACAGATGTACCAGTAGTTTCACGGATGTCCCAATAGTTTCACAGATGTCCCAATAGTTTCACAGATGTCCCAGAAGTTTTACAGACATCCCAGTAGGTTAACAGATGTCCCGATAGTTTCACAGATGTACCAGTAGTTTCACAGATCTCCCAATAGTTTCACATATGTCCCATTAGTTTCACAGATGTCCCCATAGTTTCACAGATGTCCCAATAGTTTAACAGATGTCCCAGTAGTTTCACACATGTCCCAGTAGTTTCACAGACGCCCCAATAGTTTCACATATGTCCCATTAGTTTTACAGATGTCCCCATAGTTTCACAGATGTCCCAGTAGTTTAACAGATGTCCCAATAGTTTCACAGATTTCCCTATAGTTTCACATATGTACCAGTAGTTTTACACATTTCCCAATAGTTTCACATATGTCCCATTAGTTTCACAGATGTCCCCATAGTTTCACAGATGTCCCAATAGTTTCCCAGATGTCCCAATAGTTTCACAGATTTACCAGTAGTTTAACAGATGTTCCAATAGTTTAACAGATGTCCCAGTAGTTTCACAGATGTCCCAGTAGTTTCACAGATGTCCCAGTAGTTTCACATATGTCCCAGTAGTTTAACAGATGTCCCAATAGTTTCACAGATGTCCCAGTAGGTTAACAGATGTCCCCATAGTTTCACAGATGTCCCACTAGTTTCATAGATGTGCCAATAGTTTCACAGATGTCCCAGTAGGTTAACAGATGTCCCCATAGTTTCACAGATGTCCCAATAGTTAACAGATGTCCCAGTAGTTTTACAGATATCCCAGTAGGTTAACAGATGTCCCCATAGTTTCACAGATGTACCAGTAGTTTCACAGATGTCCCAATAGTTTCACAGATGTCCCAATAGTTTCACAGATTTCCCAATAGTTTCACATATGTCCCAGTAGTTTTACACATTTCCCAATAGTTTCACATATGTCCCATTAGTTTCACAGATGTCCCCATAGTTTCACAGATGTGCCAATAGTTTCCCGGATGTCCCAATAGTTTCACAGATGTACCAGTAGTTTAACAGATGTTCCAATAGTTTAACAGATGTCCCAGTAGTTTCACAGATGTCCCAATAGTTTCACAGATGTCCCAGTAGGTTAACAGATGTCCCGATAGTTTCACAGATGTCCCAGTAGTTTCACAGATGTCCCAGTAGTTTCACAGATGTCCCAATAGTTTCACAGATGTCCCACTAGTTTCATAGATGTCCCAATAGTTTAACAGATGTCCCAGTAGGTTAAAAGATGTCCCCATAGTTTCACAGATGTCCCAATAGTTAACAGATGTCCCAGTAGTTTTACAGATATCCCAGTAGGTTAACAGATGTCCCCATAGTTTCACAGATGTACCAGTAGTTTCACAGATGTCCCAATAGTTTCACAGATGTCCCAATAGTTTCACAGATTTCCCAATAGTTTAACATATGTCCCATTAGTTTCACAGATGTCCCCATAGTTTCACAGATGTACCAGTAGTTTAACAGATGTTCCAATAGTTTAACAAATGTCCCAGTAGTTTCACAGATGTCCCAGTAGTTTCACAGATGTTCCAGTAGTTTCACAGATGTCCCAGTAGTTTAACAGATGTCCCAATAGTTTCACAGATGTCCCAGTAGGTTAACAGATATCCCCATAGTTTCACAGATGTACCAGTAGTTTCACAGATGTCCCAATAGTTTCACAGATGTCCCAATAGTTTCACAGATGTCCCAATAGTTTCCCATATGTCCCATTAGTTTCACAGATGACCCCATAGTTTCACAGATGTCCCAATAGTTTCACAGATGTCCCAATAGTTACACCTATGTCCCATTTGTTTCACAGATGTCCCCATAGTTTCACAGATGTCCCAATAGTTTCACAGATGTACCAGTAGTTTCGCAGATGTCCCAATAGTTTCACAGATGTCCCAATAGTTTCACAGATGTCCCAGAAGTTTTACAGACATCCCAGTAGGTTAACAGATGTCCCGATAGTTTCACAGATGTCCCAATAGTTTCACAGATGTCCCAATAGTTTCACAGATGTCCCAATAGTTTCCCATATGTCCCATTAGTTTCACAGATGACCCCATAGTTTCACAGATGTCCCAATAGTTTCACAGATGTCCCAATAGTTACACCTATGTCCCATTTGTTTCACAGATGTCCCCATAGTTTCACAGATGTCCCAATAGTTTCACAGATGTACCAGTAGTTTCGCAGATGTCCCAATAGTTTCACAGATGTCCCAATAGTTTCACAGATGTCCCAGAAGTTTTACAGACATCCCAGTAGGTTAACAGATGTCCCGATAGTTTCACAGATTTCCCAATAGTTTCACATATGTACCAGTAGTTTTACACATTTCCCAATAGTTTCACATATGTCCCATTAGTTTCACAGATGTCCCCATAGTTTCACAGATGTCCCAGTAGGTTAAAAGATGTCCCCATAGTTTCACAGATGTCCCAATAGTTAACAGATGTCCCAGTAGTTTTACAGATATCCCAGTAGGTTAACAGATGTCCCCATAGTTTCACAGATGTCCCACTAGTTTCATAGATGTGCCAATAGTTTCACAGATGTCCAGGAAGGTTAACAGATGTCCCCATAGTTTCACAGATGTCCCAATAGTTAACAGATGTCCCAGTAGTTTTACAGATATCCCAGTAGGTTAACAGATGTCCCCATAGTTTCACAGATGTACCAGTAGTTTCACAGATGTCCCAATAGTTTCACAGATTTCCCAATAGTTTCACATATGTCCCAGTAGTTTTACACATTTCCCAATAGTTTCACATGTCCCATTAGTTTCACAGATGTCCCCATAGTTTCACAGATGTCCCAATAGTTTAACAGATGTCCCAGTAGTTTTACAGATGTCCCAGTAGTTTCACACATGTCCCAGTAGTTTCACAGACGCCCCAATAGTTTCACATATGTCCCATTAGTTTTACAGATGTCCCCATAGTTTCACAGATGTCCCAGTAGTTTAACAGATGTCCCAATAGTTTCACAGATTTCCCTATAGTTTCACATATGTACCAGTAGTTTTACACATTTCCCAATAGTTTCACATATGTCCCATTAGTTTCACAGATGTCCCCATAGTTTCACAGATGTCCCAATAGTTTCCCAGATGTCCCAATAGTTTCACAGATTTACCAGTAGTTTAACAGATGTTCCAATAGTTTAACAGATGTCCCAGTAGTTTCACAGATGTCCCAGTAGTTTCACAGATGTCCCAGTAGTTTCACATATGTCCCAGTAGTTTAACAGATGTCCCAATAGTTTCACAGATGTCCCAGTAGGTTAACAGATGTCCCCATAGTTTCACAGATGTCCCACTAGTTTCATAGATGTGCCAATAGTTTCACAGATGTCCCAGTAGATTAACAGATGTCCCCATAGTTTCACAGATGTCCCAATAGTTAACAGATGTCCCAGTAGTTTTACAGATATCCCAGTAGGTTAACAGATGTCCCCATAGTTTCACAGATGTACCAGTAGTTTCACAGATGTCCCAATAGTTTCACAGATGTCCCAATAGTTTCACAGATTTCCCAATAGTTTCACATATGTCCCAGTAGTTTTACACATTTCCCAATAGTTTCACATATGTCCCATTAGTTTCACAGATGTCCCCATAGTTTCACAGATGTGCCAATAGTTTCCCGGATGTCCCAATAGTTTCACAGATGTACCAGTAGTTTAACAGATGTTCCAATAGTTTAACAGATGTCCCAGTAGTTTCACAGATGTCCCAATAGTTTCACAGATGTCCCAGTAGGTTAACAGATGTCCCGATAGTTTCACAGATGTCCCAGTAGTTTCACAGATGTCCCAGTAGTTTCACAGATGTCCCAATAGTTTCACAGATGTCCCACTAGTTTCATAGATGTCCCAATAGTTTAACAGATGTCCCAGTAGGTTAAAAGATGTCCCCATAGTTTCACAGATGTCCCAGTAGTTTTACACATTTCCCAATAGTTTCACATATGTCCCATTAGTTTCACAGATGTCCCCATAGTTTCACAGATGTACCAGTAGTTTAACAGATGTTCCAATAGTTTAAAAGATGTCCCAGTAGGTTAAAAGATGTCCCCATAGTTTCACAGATGTCCCAATAGTTAACAGATGTCCCAGTAGTTTTACAGATATCCCAGTAGGTTAACAGATGTCCCCATAGTTTCACAGATGTACCAGTAGTTTCACAGATGTCCCAATAGTTTCACAGATGTCCCAATAGTTTCACAGATTTCCCAATAGTTTCACATATGTCCCAGTAGTTTTACACATTTCCCAATAGTTTCACATATGTCCCATTAGTTTCACAGATGTCCCCATAGTTTCACAGATGTACCAGTAGTTTCACAGATGTTCCAATAGTTTAACAAATGTCCCAGTAGTTTCACAGATGTCCCAATAGTTTCACAGATGTCCCAGTAGGTTAACAGATATCCCCATAGTTTCACAGATGTACCAGTAGTTTCACAGATGTCCCAATAGATTCACAGATGTCCCAATAGTTTCACAGATGTCCCAATAGTTTCCCATATATCCCATTAGTTTCACAGATGACCCCATAGTTTCACAGATGTCCCAATAGTTTCACAGATGTCCCAATAGTTACACCTATGTCCCATTTGTTTCACAGATGTCCCCATAGTTTCACAGATGTCCCAATAGTTTCACAGATGTACCAGTAGTTTCGCAGATGTCCCAATAGTTTCACAGATGTCCCAATAGTTTCACAGATGTCCCAGAAGTTTTACAGACATCCCAGTAGGTTAACAGATGTCCCGATAGTTTCACAGATTTCCCAATAGTTTCACATATGTACCAGTAGTTTTACACATTTCCCAATAGTTTCACATATGTCCCATTAGTTTCACAGATGTCCCCATAGTTTGACAGATGTCCCAATAGTTTCCCAGATGTCCCAATAGTTTCACAGATATACCAGTAGTTTAACAGATGTTCCAATAGTTTAACAGATGTCACAGTAGTTTCACAGATGTACCAGTAGTTTCACGGATGTCCCAATAGTTTCACAGATGTCCCAATAGTTTCACAGATGTCCCAGAAGTTTTACAGACATCCCAGTAGGTTAACAGATGTCCCGATAGTTTCACAGATGTACCAGTAGTTTCACAGATCTCCCAATAGTTTCACATATGTCCCATTAGTTTCACAGATGTCCCCATAGTTTCACAGATGTCCCTATAGTTTAACAGATGTCCCAGTAGTTTTACAGATGTCCCAGTAGTTTCACACATGTCCCAGTAGTTTCACAGATGCCCCAATAGTTTCACATATGTCCCATTAGTTTTACAGATGTCCCCATAGTTTCACAGATGTCCCAGTAGTTTAACAGATGTCCCAATAGTTTCACAGATTTCCCTATAGTTTCACATATGTACCAGTAGTTTTACACATTTCCCAATAGTTTCACATATGTCCCATTAGTTTCACAGATGTCCCCATAGTTTCACAGATGTCCCAATAGTTTCCCAGATGTCCCAATAGTTTCACAGATTTACCAGTAGTTTAACAGATGTTCCAATAGTTTAACAGATGTCCCAGTAGTTTCACAGATGTCCCAGTAGTTTCACAGATGTCCCAGTAGTTTCACATATGTCCCAGTAGTTTAACAGATGTCCCAATAGTTTCCCAGATGTCCCAGTAGGTTAACAGATGTCCCCATAGTTTCACAGATGTCCCACTAGTTTCATAGATGTGCCAATAGTTTCACAGATGTCCCAGTAGGTTAACAGATGTCCCCATAGTTTCACAGATGTCCCAATAGTTAACAGATGTCCCAGTAGTTTTACAGATATCCCAGTAGGTTAACAGATGTCCCCATAGTTTCACAGATGTACCAGTATTTTCACAGATGTCCCAATAGTTTCACAGATGTCCCAATAGTTTCACAGATTTCCCAATAGTTTCACATATGTCCCAGTAGTTTTACACATTTCCCAATAGTTTCACATATGTCCCATTAGTTTCACAGATGTCCCCATAGTTTCACAGATGTGCCAATAGTTTCCCGGATGTCCCAATAGTTTCACAGATGTACCAGTAGTTTAACAGATGTTCCAATAGTTTAACAGATGTCCCAGTAGTTTCACAGATGTCCCAATAGTTTCACAGATGTCCCAGTAGGTTAACAGATGTCCCGATAGTTTCACAGATGTCCCAGTAGTTTCACAGATGTCCCAGTAGTTTCACAGATGTCCCAATAGTTTCACAGATGTCCCACTAGTTTCATAGATGTCCCAATAGTTTAACAGATGTCCCAGTAGGTTAAAAGATGTCCCCATAGTTTCACAGATGTCCCAATAGTTAACAGATGTCCCAGTAGTTTTACAGATATCCCAGTAGGTTAACAGATGTCCCCATAGTTTCACAGATGTACCAGTAGTTTCACAGATGTCCCAATAGTTTCACAGATGTCCCAATAGTTTCACAGATTTCCCAATAGTTTCACATATGTCCCAGTAGTTTTACACATTTCCCAATAGTTTCACATACGTCCCATTAGTTTCACAGATGTCCCCATAGTTTCACAGATGTACCAGTAGTTTAACAGATGTTCCAATAGTTTAACAAATGTCCCAGTAGTTTCACAGATGTCCCACTAGTTTCACAGATGTTCCAGTAGTTTCACAGATGTCCCAGTAGTTTAACAGATGTCCCAATAGTTTCACAGATGTCCCAGTAGGTTAACAGATATCCCCATAGTTTCACAGATGTACCAGTAGTTTCACAGATGTCCCAATAGTTTCACAGATGTCCCAATAGTTTCACAGATGTCCCAATAGTTTCCCATATGTCCCATTAGTTTCACAGATGACCCCATAGTTTCACAGATGTCCCAATAGTTTCACAGATGTCCCAATAGTTTCACCTATGTGCCATTTGTTTCACAGATGTCCCCATAGTTTCACAGATGTCCCAATAGTTTCCCAGATGTCCCAATAGTTTCACAGATATACCAGTAGTTTAACAGATGTTCCAATAGTTTAACAGATGTCACAGTAGTTTCACAGATGTCCCAGTAGTTTCACAGATGTCCCAGTAGTTTCACAGATGTCCCAGTAGTTTAACAGATGTCCCAATAGTTTTACAGATGTCCCAGTAGGTTAACAGATGTCCCCATAGTTTCACAGATGTCCCCCTAGTTTCATAGATGTCCCAATAGTTTCACAGATGTCCCAGTAGGTTAAAAGATGTCCCCATAGTTTCACAGATGTCCCAATAGTTAACAGATGTCCCAGTAGTTTTACAGATATCCCAGTAGGTTAACAGATGTCCCCATAGTTTCACAGATGTCCCACTAGTTTCATAGATGTGCCAATAGTTTCACAGATGTCCATGAAGGTTAACAGATGTCCCCATAGTTTCACAGATGTCCCAATAGTTAACAGATGTCCCAGTAGTTTTACAGATATCCCACTAGGTTAACAGATGTCCCCATAGTTTCACAGATGTACCAGTAGTTTCACAGATGTCCCAATAGTTTCACAGATGTCCCAATAGTTTCACAGATTTCCCAATAGTTTCACATATGTCCCAGTAGTTTTACACATTTCCCAATAGTTTCACATATGTCCCATTAGTTTCACAGATGTCCCCATAGTTTCACAGATGTGCCAATAGTTTCCCAGATGTCCCAATAGTATCACAGATGTACCAGTAGTTTAACAGATGTTCCAATAGTTTAACAGATGTCCCAGTAGTTTCACAGATGTCCCAGTAGTTTCACAGATGCCACAGTAGTTTCACAGATGTCCCAGTAGTTTAACAGATGTCCCAATAGTTTCACAGATGTCCCAGTAGGTTAACAGATGTCCCGATAGTTTCACAGATGTCCCAGTAGTTTCACAGATGTCCCAGTAGTTTCACAGATGTCCCAATAGTTTCACAGATGTACCAGTAGTTTCACAGATGTCCCAATAGTTTCACAGATGTCCCAATAGTTTCACAGATGTCCCAGAAGTTTTACAGACATCCCAGTAGGTTAACAGATGTCCCGATAGTTTCACAGATGTACCAGTAGTTTCACAGATCTCCCAATAGTTTCACATATGTCCCATTAGTTTCACAGATGTCCCCATAGTTTCACAGATGTCCCAATAGTTTAACAGATGTCCCAGTAGTTTTACAGATGTCCCAGTAGGTTCACATATGTCCCAGTAGTTTTACAGATGTCCCAGTAGTTTCACCGATGTCCCAGTAGTTTCACAGATGTCCCAGTAGGTTAACAGATGTCCCCATAGTTTCGCAGATGTCCCAATAGTTAACAGATGTCCCAGTAGTTTTACAGATATCCCAGTAGGTTATCAGATGTCCCCATAGTTTCACAGATGTACCAGTAGTTTCACACATGTCCCAATAGTTTCACAGATTTCCCAATAGTTTCACATATGTACCAGTAGTTTTACACATTTCCCAATAGTTTCACATATGTCCCATTAGTTTCACAGATGTCCCCATAGTTTCACAGATGTCCCAATAGTTTCCCAGATGTCCCAATAGTTTCACAGATGTACCAGTAGTTTAACAGATGTTCCAATAGTTTAACAGATGTCCCAGTAGTTTCACAGATGTCTCAGTAGTTTCACAGATGTCCCAGTAGTTTCACAGATGGCCCAGTAGGATAACAGATGTCCCCATAGTTTCACAGATGTCCCACTAGTTTCATAGATGTCCCAATAGTTTCAGAGATGTCCGCATAGTTTCACAGATGTACCAGTAGTTTCACAGATGTCCCAATAGTTTCACAGATGTCCCAATAGTTTCACAGATGTCCCAATAGTTTCACATATGTCCCATTAGTTTCACAGATGACCCCATAGTTTCACAGATGTCCCAATAGTTTCACAGATGTCCCAATAGTTTCACAGATATACCAGTAGTTTAACAGATGTTCCAATAGTTTAACAGATGTCACAGTAGTTTCACAGATGTCCCAGTAGTTTCACAGATGTCCCAGTAGTTTCACAGATGTCCCAGTAGTTTAACAGATGTCCCAATAGTTTTACAGATGTCCCAGTAGGTTAACAGATGTCCCCATAGTTTCACAGATGTCCCCCTAGTTTCATAGATGTCCCAATAGTTTCACAGATGTCCCAGTAGGTTAAAAGATGTCCCCATAGTTTCACAGATGTCCCAATAGTTAACAGATGTCCCAGTAGTTTTACAGATATCCCAGTAGGTTAACAGATGTCCCCATAGTTTCACAGATGTCCCACTAGTTTCATAGATGTGCCAATAGTTTCACAGATGTCCATGAAGGTTAACAGATGTCCCCATAGTTTCACAGATGTCCCAATAGTTAACAGATGTCCCAGTAGTTTTACAGATATCCCACTAGGTTAACAGATGTCCCCATAGTTTCACAGATGTACCAGTAGTTTCACAGATGTCCCAATAGTTTCACAGATGTCCCAATAGTTTCACAGATTTCCCAATAGTTTCACATATGTCCCAGTAGTTTTACACATTTCCCAATAGTTTCACATATGTCCCATTAGTTTCACAGATGTCCCCATAGTTTCACAGATGTGCCAATAGTTTCCCAGATGTCCCAATAGTATCACAGATGTACCAGTAGTTTAACAGATGTTCCAATAGTTTAACAGATGTCCCAGTAGTTTCACAGATGTCCCAGTAGTTTCACAGATGCCACAGTAGTTTCACAGATGTCCCAGTAGTTTAACAGATGTCCCAATAGTTTCACAGATGTCCCAGTAGGTTAACAGATGTCCCGATAGTTTCACAGATGTCCCAGTAGTTTCACAGATGTCCCAGTAGTTTCACAGATGTCCCAATAGTTTCACAGATGTACCAGTAGTTTCACAGATGTCCCAATAGTTTCACAGATGTCCCAATAGTTTCACAGATGTCCCAGAAGTTTTACAGACATCCCAGTAGGTTAACAGATGTCCCGATAGTTTCACAGATGTACCAGTAGTTTCACAGATCTCCCAATAGTTTCACATATGTCCCATTAGTTTCACAGATGTCCCCATAGTTTCACAGATGTCCCAATAGTTTAACAGATGTCCCAGTAGTTTTACAGATGTCCCAGTAGGTTCACATATGTCCCAGTAGTTTTACAGATGTCCCAGTAGTTTCACCGATGTCCCAGTAGTTTCACAGATGTCCCAGTAGGTTAACAGATGTCCCCATAGTTTCGCAGATGTCCCAATAGTTAACAGATGTCCCAGTAGTTTTACAGATATCCCAGTAGGTTATCAGATGTCCCCATAGTTTCACAGATGTACCAGTAGTTTCACACATGTCCCAATAGTTTCACAGATTTCCCAATAGTTTCACATATGTACCAGTAGTTTTACACATTTCCCAATAGTTTCACATATGTCCCATTAGTTTCACAGATGTCCCCATAGTTTCACAGATGTCCCAATAGTTTCCCAGATGTCCCAATAGTTTCACAGATGTACCAGTAGTTTAACAGATGTTCCAATAGTTTAACAGATGTCCCAGTAGTTTCACAGATGTCTCAGTAGTTTCACAGATGTCCCAGTAGTTTCACAGATGGCCCAGTAGGATAACAGATGTCCCCATAGTTTCACAGATGTCCCACTAGTTTCATAGATGTCCCAATAGTTTCAGAGATGTCCGCATAGTTTCACAGATGTACCAGTAGTTTCACAGATGTCCCAATAGTTTCACAGATGTCCCAATAGTTTCACAGATGTCCCAATAGTTTCACATATGTCCCATTAGTTTCACAGATGACCCCATAGTTTCACAGATGTCCCAATAGTTTCACAGATGTCCCAATAGTTTCACCTATGTCCCATTTGTTTCACAGATGTCCCCATAGTTTCACAGATGTCCCAATAGTTTCACAGATGTACCAGTAGTTTCACAAATGTCCCAATAGTTTCACAGATGTCCCAATAGTTTCACAGATGTCCCAGAAGTTTTACAGACATCCCAGTAGGTTAACAGGTGTCCCGATAGTTTCACAGATGTACCAGTAGTTTCACAGATCTCCCAATAGTTTCACATACGTCCCATTAGTTTCACAGATGTCCCCATAGTTTCACAGATGTCCCAATAGTTTAACAGATGTCCCAGTAGTTTTACAGATGTCCCAGTAGTTTCACACATGTCCCAGTAGTTTCACAGATGCCCCAATAGTTTCACATATGTCCCATTAGTTTTACAGATGTCCCCATAGTTTCACAGATGTCCCCATAGTTTCACAGATGTACCAGTAGTTTCACAGATGTCCCAATAGTTTCACAGATGTCCCAATAGTTTCACAGATGTCCCAATAGTTTCACATATGTCCCATTAGTTTCACAGATGACCCCATAGTTTCACAGATGTCCCAATAGTTTCACAGATGTCCCAATAGATTCACAGATGTCCCAGAAGTTTTACAGACATCCCAGTAGGTTAACAGATGTCCCGATAGTTTCACAGATGTACCAGTAGTTTCACAGATCTCCCAATAGTTTCACATATGTCCCGTTAGTTTCACAGATGTCCCCATAGTTTCACAGATGTCCCAATAGTTTCACAGATGTCCCAGTAGTTTTACAGATGTCCCAGTAGTTTCACACATGTCCCAGTAGTTTCACAGACGCCCCAATAGTTTCACATATGTCCCATTAGTTTTACAGATGTCCCCATAGTTTCACAGATGTCCCAGTAGTTTCCCAGATGTCCCAATAGTTTCACAGATTTACCAGTAGTTTAACAGATGTTCCAATAGTTTAACAGATGTCCCAGTAGTTTCACAGATGTCCCAGTAGTTTCACAGATGTCCCAGTAGTTTCACATATGTCCCAGTAGTTTAACAGATGTCCCAATAGTTTCACAGATGTCCCAGTAGGTTAACAGATGTCCCCATAGTTTCACAGATGTCCCACTAGTTTCATAGATGTGCCAATAGTTTCACAGATGTCCCAGTAGGTTAACAGATGTCCCCATAGTTTCACAGATGTCCCAATAGTTAACAGATGTCCCAGTAGTTTTACAGATATCCCAGTAGGTTAACAGATGTCCCCATAGTTTCACAGATGTACCAGTAGTTTCACAGATGTCCCAATAGTTTCACAGATGTCCCAATAGTTTCACAGATTTCCCAATAGTTTCACATATGTCCAGGAAGGTTAACAGATGTCCCCATAGTTTCACAGATGTCCCAATAGTTAACAGATGTCCCAGTAGTTTTACAGATATCCCAGTAGGTTAACAGATGTCCCCATAGTTTCACAGATGTACCAGTAGTTTCACAGATGTCCCAATAGTTTCACAGATTTCCCAATAGTTTCACATATGTCCCAGTAGTTTTACACATTTCCCAATAGTTTCACATATGTCCCATTAGTTTCACAGATGTCCCCATAGTTTCACAGATGTACCAGTAGTTTCACAGATGTCCCAATAGTTTCACAGATGTTCCAATAGTTTCACAGATGTCCCAATAGTTTCACATATGTCCCATTAGTTTCACAGATGACCCCATAGTTTCACAGATGTCCCAATAGTTTCACAGATGTCCCAATAGTTTCACCTATGTCCCATTTGTTTCACAGATGTCCCCATAGTTTCACAGATGTCCCAATAGTTTCACAGATGTACCAGTAGTTTCACGGATGTCCCAATAGTTTCACAGATGTCCCAATAGTTTCACAGATGTCCCAGAAGTTTTACAGACATCCCAGTAGGTTAACAGATGTCCCGATAGTTTCACAGATGTACCAGTAGTTTCACAGATCTCCCAATAGTTTCACATATGTCCCATTAGTTTCACAGATGTCCCCATAGTTTCACAGATGTCCCAATAGTTTAACAGATGTCCCAGTAGTTTTACAGATGTCCCAGTAGTTTCACACATGTCCCAGTAGTTTCACAGACGCCCCAATAGTTTCACATATGTCCCATTAGTTTTACAGATGTCCCCATAGTTTCACAGATGTCCCAGTAGTTTAACAGATGTCCCAATAGTTTCACAGATTTCCTTATAGTTTCACATATGTACCAGTAGTTTTACACATTTCCCAATAGTTTCACATATGTCCCATTAGTTTCACAGATGTCCCCATAGTTTCACAGATGTCCCAATAGTTTCCCAGATGTCCCAATAGTTTCACAGATTTACCAGTAGTTTAACAGATGTTCCAATAGTTTAACAGATGTCCCAGTAGTTTCACAGATGTCCCAATAGTTTCACAGATGTCCCAATAGTTTCACATATGTCCCATTAGTTTCACAGATGACCCCATAGTTTCACAGATGTCCCGATAGTTTCACAGATGTACCAGTAGTTTCACAGATCTCCCAATAGTTTCACATACGTCCCATTAGTTTCACAGATGTCCCCATAGTTTCACAGATGTCCCAATAGTTTAACAGATGTCCCAGTAGTTTTACAGATGTCCCAGTAGTTTCACACATGTCCCAGTAGTTTCACAGATGCCCCAATAGTTTCACATATGTCCCATTAGTTTTACAGATGTCCCCATAGTTTCACAGATGTCCCCATAGTTTCACAGATGTACCAGTAGTTTCACAGATGTCCCAATAGTTTCACAGATGTCCCAATAGTTTCACAGATGTCCCAATAGTTTCACATATGTCCCATTAGTTTCACAGATGACCCCATAGTTTCACAGATGTCCCAATAGTTTCACAGATGTCCCAATAGTTTCACAGATGTCCCAGAAGTTTTACAGACATCCCAGTAGGTTAACAGATGTCCCGATAGTTTCACAGATGTACCAGTAGTTTCACAGATCTCCCAATAGTTTCACATATGTCCCGTTAGTTTCACAGATGTCCCCATAGTTTCACAGATGTCCCAATAGTTTCACAGATGTCCCAGTAGTTTTACAGATGTCCCAGTAGTTTCACACATGTCCCAGTAGTTTCACAGACGCCCCAATAGTTTCACATATGTCCCATTAGTTTTACAGATGTCCCCATAGTTTCACAGATGTCCCAGTAGTTTCCCAGATGTCCCAATAGTTTCACAGATTTACCAGTAGTTTAACAGATGTTCCAATAGTTTAACAGATGTCCCAGTAGTTTCACAGATGTCCCAGTAGTTTCACAGATGTCCCAGTAGTTTCACATATGTCCCAGTAGTTTAACAGATGTCCCAATAGTTTCACAGATGTCCCAGTAGGTTAACAGATGTCCCCATAGTTTCACAGATGTCCCACTAGTTTCATAGATGTGCCAATAGTTTCACAGATGTCCCAGTAGGTTAACAGATGTCCCCATAGTTTCACAGATGTCCCAATAGTTAACAGATGTCCCAGTAGTTTTACAGATATCCCAGTAGGTTAACAGATGTCCCCATAGTTTCACAGATGTACCAGTAGTTTCACAGATGTCCCAATAGTTTCACAGATGTCCCAATAGTTTCACAGATTTCCCAATAGTTTCACATATGTCCAGGAAGGTTAACAGATGTCCCCATAGTTTCACAGATGTCCCAATAGTTAACAGATGTCCCAGTAGTTTTACAGATATCCCAGTAGGTTAACAGATGTCCCCATAGTTTCACAGATGTACCAGTAGTTTCACAGATGTCCCAATAGTTTCACAGATTTCCCAATAGTTTCACATATGTCCCAGTAGTTTTACACATTTCCCAATAGTTTCACATATGTCCCATTAGTTTCACAGATGTCCCCATAGTTTCACAGATGTACCAGTAGTTTCACAGATGTCCCAATAGTTTCACAGATGTTCCAATAGTTTCACAGATGTCCCAATAGTTTCACATATGTCCCATTAGTTTCACAGATGACCCCATAGTTTCACAGATGTCCCAATAGTTTCACAGATGTCCCAATAGTTTCACCTATGTCCCATTTGTTTCACAGATGTCCCCATAGTTTCACAGATGTCCCAATAGTTTCACAGATGTACCAGTAGTTTCACGGATGTCCCAATAGTTTCACAGATGTCCCAATAGTTTCACAGATGTCCCAGAAGTTTTACAGACATCCCAGTAGGTTAACAGATGTCCCGATAGTTTCACAGATGTACCAGTAGTTTCACAGATCTCCCAATAGTTTCACATATGTCCCATTAGTTTCACAGATGTCCCCATAGTTTCACAGATGTCCCAATAGTTTAACAGATGTCCCAGTAGTTTTACAGATGTCCCAGTAGTTTCACACATGTCCCAGTAGTTTCACAGACGCCCCAATAGTTTCACATATGTCCCATTAGTTTTACAGATGTCCCCATAGTTTCACAGATGTCCCAGTAGTTTAACAGATGTCCCAATAGTTTCACAGATTTCCTTATAGTTTCACATATGTACCAGTAGTTTTACACATTTCCCAATAGTTTCACATATGTCCCATTAGTTTCACAGATGTCCCCATAGTTTCACAGATGTCCCAATAGTTTCCCAGATGTCCCAATAGTTTCACAGATTTACCAGTAGTTTAACAGATGTTCCAATAGTTTAACAGATGTCCCAGTAGTTTCACAGATGTCCCAATAGTTTCACAGATGTCCCAATAGTTTCACATATGTCCCATTAGTTTCACAGATGACCCCATAGTTTCACAGATGTCCCAATAGTTTCACAGATGTCCCAATAGTTTCACAGATGTCCCAGAAGTTTTACAGACATCCCAGTAGGTTAACAGATGTCCCGATAGTTTCACAGATGTACCAGTAGTTTCACAGATCTCCCAATAGTTTCACATATGTCCCGTTAGTTTCACAGATGTCCCCATAGTTTCACAGATGTCCCAATAGTTTCACAGATGTCCCAGTAGTTTTACAGATGTCCCAGTAGTTTCACACATGTCCCAGTAGTTTCACAGACGCCCCAATAGTTTCACATATGTCCCATTAGTTTTACAGATGTCCCCATAGTTTCACAGATGTCCCAGTAGTTTAACAGATGTCCCAATAGTTTCACAGATTTCCCTATAGTTTCACATATGTACCAGTAGTTTTACACATTTCCCAATAGTTTCACATATGTCCCATTAGTTTCACAGATGTCCCCATAGTTTCACAGATGTACCAGTAGTTTCACAGATGTCCCAATAGTTTCACAGATGTTCCAATAGTTTCACAGATGTCCCAATAGTTTCACATATGTCCCATTAGTTTCACAGATGACCCCATAGTTTCACAGATGTCCCAATAGTTTCACAGATGTCCCAATAGTTTCACCTATGTCCCATTTGTTTCACAGATGTCCCCATAGTTTCACAGATGTCCCAATAGTTTCACAGATGTACCAGTAGTTTCACGGATGTCCCAATAGTTTCACAGATGTCCCAATAGTTTCACAGATGTCCCAGAAGTTTTACAGACATCCCAGTAGGTTAACAGATGTCCCGATAGTTTCACAGATGTACCAGTAGTTTCACAGATCTCCCAATAGTTTCACATATGTCCCATTAGTTTCACAGATGTCCCCATAGTTTCACAGATGTCCCAATAGTTTAACAGATGTCCCAGTAGTTTTACAGATGTCCCAGTAGTTTCACACATGTCCCAGTAGTTTCACAGACGCCCCAATAGTTTCACATATGTCCCATTAGTTTTACAGATGTCCCCATAGTTTCACAGATGTCCCAGTAGTTTAACAGATGTCCCAATAGTTTCACAGATTTCCTTATAGTTTCACATATGTACCAGTAGTTTTACACATTTCCCAATAGTTTCACATATGTCCCATTAGTTTCACAGATGTCCCCATAGTTTCACAGATGTCCCAATAGTTTCCCATATGTCCCATTAGTTTCACAGATGACCCCATAGTTTCACAGATGTCCCAATAGTTTCACAGATGTCCCAATAGTTTCACCTATGTGCCATTTGTTTCACAGATGTCCCCATAGTTTCACAGATGTCCCAATAGTTTCCCAGATGTCCCAATAGTTTCACAGATATACCAGTAGTTTAACAGATGTTCCAATAGTTTAACAGATGTCACAGTAGTTTCACAGATGTCCCAGTAGTTTCACAGATGTCCCAGTAGTTTCACAGATGTCCCAGTAGTTTAACAGATGTCCCAATAGTTTTACAGATGTCCCAGTAGGTTAACAGATGTCCCCATAGTTTCACAGATGTCCCCCTAGTTTCATAGATGTCCCAATAGTTTCACAGATGTCCCAGTAGGTTAAAAGATGTCCCCATAGTTTCACAGATGTCCCAATAGTTAACAGATGTCCCAGTAGTTTTACAGATATCCCAGTAGGTTAACAGATGTCCCCATAGTTTCACAGATGTCCCACTAGTTTCATAGATGTGCCAATAGTTTCACAGATGTCCATGAAGGTTAACAGATGTCCCCATAGTTTCACAGATGTCCCAATAGTTAACAGATGTCCCAGTAGTTTTACAGATATCCCACTAGGTTAACAGATGTCCCCATAGTTTCACAGATGTACCAGTAGTTTCACAGATGTCCCAATAGTTTCACAGATGTCCCAATAGTTTCACAGATTTCCCAATAGTTTCACATATGTCCCAGTAGTTTTACACATTTCCCAATAGTTTCACATATGTCCCATTAGTTTCACAGATGTCCCCATAGTTTCACAGATGTGCCAATAGTTTCCCAGATGTCCCAATAGTATCACAGATGTACCAGTAGTTTAACAGATGTTCCAATAGTTTAACAGATGTCCCAGTAGTTTCACAGATGTCCCAGTAGTTTCACAGATGCCACAGTAGTTTCACAGATGTCCCAGTAGTTTAGCAGATGTCCCAATAGTTTCACAGATGTCCCAGTAGGTTAACAGATGTCCCGATAGTTTCACAGATGTCCCAGTAGTTTCACAGATGTCCCAGTAGTTTCACAGATGTCCCAATAGTTTCACAGATGTACCAGTAGTTTCACAGATGTCCCAATAGTTTCACAGATGTCCCAATAGTTTCACAGATGTCCCAGAAGTTTTACAGACATCCCAGTAGGTTAACAGATGTCCCGATAGTTTCACAGATGTACCAGTAGTTTCACAGATCTCCCAATAGTTTCACATATGTCCCATTAGTTTCACAGATGTCCCCATAGTTTCACAGATGTCGCAATAGTTTAACAGATGTCCCAGTAGTTTTACAGATGTCCCAGTAGGTTCACATATGTCCCAGTAGTTTTACAGATGTCCCAGTAGTTTCACCGATGTCCCAGTAGTTTCACAGATGTCCCAGTAGGTTAACAGATGTCCCCATAGTTTCGCAGATGTCCCAATAGTTAACAGATGTCCCAGTAGTTTTACAGATATCCCAGTAGGTTATCAGATGTCCCCATAGTTTCACAGATGTACCAGTAGTTTCACACATGTCCCAATAGTTTCACAGATTTCCCAATAGTTTCACATATGTACCAGTAGTTTTACACATTTCCCAATAGTTTCACATATGTCCCATTAGTTTCACAGATGTCCCCATAGTTTCACAGATGTCCCAATAGTTTCCCAGATGTCCCAATAGTTTCACAGATGTACCAGTAGTTTAACAGATGTTCCAATAGTTTAACAGATGTCCCAGTAGTTTCACAGATGTCTCAGTAGTTTCACAGATGTCCCAGTAGTTTCACAGATGGCCCAGTAGGATAACAGATGTCCCCATAGTTTCACAGATGTCCCACTAGTTTCATAGATGTCCCAATAGTTTCACAGATGTCCGCATAGTTTCACAGATGTACCAGTAGTTTCACAGATGTCCCAATAGTTTCACAGATGTCCCAATAGTTTCACAGATGTCCCAATAGTTTCACATATGTCCCATTAGTTTCACAGATGACCCCATAGTTTCACAGATGTCCCAATAGTTTCACAGATGTCCCAATAGTTTCACCTATGTCCCATTTGTTTCACAGATGTCCCCATAGTTTCACAGATGTCCCAATAGTTTCACAGATGTACCAGTAGTTTCACAAATGTCCCAATAGTTTCACAGATGTCCCAATAGTTTCACAGATGTCCCAGAAGTTTTACAGACATCCCAGTAGGTTAACAGATGTCCCGATAGTTTCACAGATGTACCAGTAGTTTCACAGATCTCCCAATAGTTTCACATACGTCCCATTAGTTTCACAGATGTCCCCATAGTTTCACAGATGTCCCAATAGTTTAACAGATGTCCCAGTAGTTTTACAGATGTCCCAGTAGTTTCACACATGTCCCAGTAGTTTCACAGATGCCCCAATAGTTTCACATATGTCCCATTAGTTTTACAGATGTCCCCATAGTTTCACAGATGTCCCCATAGTTTCACAGATGTACCAGTAGTTTCACAGATGTCCCAATAGTTTCACAGATGTCCCAATAGTTTCACAGATGTCCCAATAGTTTCACATATGTCCCATTAGTTTCACAGATGACCCCATAGTTTCACAGATGTCCCAATAGTTTCACAGATGTCCCAATAGTTTCACAGATGTCCCAGAAGTTTTACAGACATCCCAGTAGGTTAACAGATGTCCCGATAGTTTCACAGATGTACCAGTAGTTTCACAGATCTCCCAATAGTTTCACATATGTCCCATTAGTTTCACAGATGTCCCCATAGTTTCACAGATGTCCCAATAGTTTAACAGATGTCCCAGTAGTTTTACAGATGTCCCAGTAGTTTCACACATGTCCCAGTAGTTTCACAGACGCCCCAATAGTTTCACATATGTCCCATTAGTTTTACAGATGTCCCCATAGTTTCACAGATGTCCCAGTAGTTTAACAGATGTCCCAATAGTTTCACAGATTTCCCTATAGTTTCACATATGTACCAGTAGTTTTACACATTTCCCAATAGTTTCACATATGTCCCATTAGTTTCACAGATGTCCCCATAGTTTCACAGATGTCCCAATAGTTTCCCAGATGTCCCAATAGTTTCACAGATTTACCAGTAGTTTAACAGATGTTCCAATAGTTTAACAGATGTCCCAGTAGTTTCACAGATGTCCCAGTAGTTTCACAGATGTCCCAGTAGTTTCACATATGTCCCAGTAGTTTAACAGATGTCCCAATAGTTTCACAGATGTCCCAGTAGGTTAACAGATGTCCCCATAGTTTCACAGATGTCCCACTAGTTTCATAGATGTGCCAATAGTTTCACAGATGTCCCAGTAGGTTAACAGATGTCCCCATAGTTTCACAGATGTCCCAATAGTTAACAGATGTCCCAGTAGTTTTACAGATATCCCAGTAGGTTAACAGATGTCCCCATAGTTTCACAGATGTACCAGTAGTTTCACAGATGTCCCAATAGTTTCACAGATTTCCCAATAGTTTCACATATGTCCCAGTAGTTTTACACATTTCCCAATAGTTTCACATATGTCCCATTAGTTTCACAGATGTCCCCATAGTTTCACAGATGTACCAGTAGTTTCACAGATGTCCCAATAGTTTCACAGATGTTCCAATAGTTTCACAGATGTCCCAATAGTTTCACATATGTCCCATTAGTTTCACAGATGACCCCATAGTTTCACAGATGTCCCAATAGTTTCACAGATGTCCCAATAGTTTCACCTATGTCCCATTTGTTTCACAGATGTCCCCATAGTTTCACAGATGTCCCAATAGTTTCACAGATGTACCAGTAGTTTCACGGATGTCCCAATAGTTTCACAGATGTCCCAATAGTTTCACAGATGTCCCAGAAGTTTTACAGACATCCCAGTAGGTTAACAGATGTCCCGATAGTTTCACAGATGTACCAGTAGTTTCACAGATCTCCCAATAGTTTCACATATGTCCCATTAGTTTCACAGATGTCCCCATAGTTTCACAGATGTCCCAATAGTTTAACAGATGTCCCAGTAGTTTTACAGATGTCCCAGTAGTTTCACACATGTCCCAGTAGTTTCACAGACGCCCCAATAGTTTCACATATGTCCCATTAGTTTTACAGATGTCCCCATAGTTTCACAGATGTCCCAGTAGTTTAACAGATGTCCCAATAGTTTCACAGATTTCCTTATAGTTTCACATATGTACCAGTAGTTTTACACATTTCCCAATAGTTTCACATATGTCCCATTAGTTTTACAGATGTCCCCATAGTTTCACAGATGTCCCAGTAGTTTAACAGATGTCCCAATAGTTTCACAGATTTCCCTATAGTTTCACATATGTACCAGTAGTTTTACACATTTCCCAATAGTTTCACATATGTCCCATTAGTTTCACAGATGTCCCCATAGTTTCACAGATGTCCCAATAGTTTCCCAGATGTCCCAATAGTTTCACAGATTTACCAGTAGTTTAACAGATGTTCCAATAGTTTAACAGATGTCCCAGTAGTTTCACAGATGTCCCAGTAGTTTCACAGATGTCCCAGTAGTTTCACATATGTCCCAGTAGTTTAACAGATGTCCCAATAGTTTCACAGATGTCCCAGTAGGTTAACAGATGTCCCCATAGTTTCACAGATGTCCCACTAGTTTCATAGATGTGCCAATAGTTTCACAGATGTCCCAGTAGGTTAACAGATGTCCCCATAGTTTCACAGATGTCCCAATAGTTAACAGATGTCCCAGTAGTTTTACAGATATCCCAGTAGGTTAACAGATGTCCCCATAGTTTCACAGATGTACCAGTAGTTTCACAGATGTCCCAATAGTTTCACAGATTTCCCAATAGTTTCACATATGTCCCAGTAGTTTTACACATTTCCCAATAGTTTCACATATGTCCCATTAGTTTCACAGATGTCCCCATAGTTTCACAGATGTACCAGTAGTTTCACAGATGTCCCAATAGTTTCACAGATGTTCCAATAGTTTCACAGATGTCCCAATAGTTTCACATATGTCCCATTAGTTTCACAGATGACCCCATAGTTTCACAGATGTCCCAATAGTTTCACAGATGTCCCAATAGTTTCACCTATGTCCCATTTGTTTCACAGATGTCCCCATAGTTTCACAGATGTCCCAATAGTTTCACAGATGTACCAGTAGTTTCACGGATGTCCCAATAGTTTCACAGATGTCCCAATAGTTTCACAGATGTCCCAGAAGTTTTACAGACATCCCAGTAGGTTAACAGATGTCCCGATAGTTTCACAGATGTACCAGTAGTTTCACAGATCTCCCAATAGTTTCACATATGTCCCATTAGTTTCACAGATGTCCCCATAGTTTCACAGATGTCCCAATAGTTTAACAGATGTCCCAGTAGTTTTACAGATGTCCCAGTAGTTTCACACATGTCCCAGTAGTTTCACAGACGCCCCAATAGTTTCACATATGTCCCATTAGTTTTACAGATGTCCCCATAGTTTCACAGATGTCCCAGTAGTTTAACAGATGTCCCAATAGTTTCACAGATTTCCTTATAGTTTCACATATGTACCAGTAGTTTTACACATTTCCCAATAGTTTCACATATGTCCCATTAGTTTCACAGATGTCCCCATAGTTTCACAGATGTCCCAATAGTTTCCCAGATGTCCCAATAGTTTCACAGATTTACCAGTAGTTTAACAGATGTTCCAATAGTTTAACAGATGTCCCAGTAGTTTCACAGATGTCCCAATAGTTTCACAGATGTCCCAATAGTTTCACATATGTCCCATTAGTTTCACAGATGACCCCATAGTTTCACAGATGTCCCAATAGTTTCACAGATGTCCCAATAGTTTCACAGATGTCCCAGAAGTTTTACAGACATCCCAGTAGGTTAACAGATGTCCCGATAGTTTCACAGATGTACCAGTAGTTTCACAGATCTCCCAATAGTTTCACATATGTCCCATTAGTTTCACAGATGTCCCCATAGTTTCACAGATGTCCCAATAGGTTAACAGATGTCCCAGTAGTTTTACAGATGTCCCAGTAGTTTCACACATGTCCCAGTAGTTTCACAGACGCCCCAATAGTTTCACATATGTCCCATTAGTTTTACAGATGTCCCCATAGTTTCACAGATGTCCCAGTAGTTTAACAGATGTCCCAATAGTTTCACAGATTTCCCTATAGTTTCACATATGTACCAGTAGTTTTACACATTTCCCAATAGTTTCACATATGTCCCATTAGTTTCACAGATGTCCCCATAGTTTCACAGATGTCCCAATAGTTTCCCAGATGTCCCAATAGTTTCACAGATTTACCAGTAGTTTAACAGATGTTCCAATAGTTTAACAGATGTCCCAGTAGTTTCACAGATGTCCCAGTAGTTTCACAGATGTCCCAGTAGTTTCACATATGTCCCAGTAGTTTAACAGATGTCCCAATAGTTTCACAGATGTCCCAGTAGGTTAACAGATGTCCCCATAGTTTCACAGATGTCCCACTAGTTTCATAGATGTGCCAATAGTTTCACAGATGTCCCAGTAGGTTAACAGATGTCCCCATAGTTTCACAGATGTCCCAATAGTTAACAGATGTCCCAGTAGTTTTACAGATATTCCAGTAGGTTAACAGATGTCCCCATAGTTTCACAGATGTACCAGTAGTTTCACAGATGTCCCAATAGTTTCACAGATGTCCCAATAGTTTCACAGATTTCCCAATAGTTTCACATATGTCCAGGAAGGTTAACAGATGTCCCCATAGTTTCACAGATGTCCCAATAGTTAACAGATGTCCCAGTAGTTTTACAGATATCCCAGTAGGTTAACAGATGTCCCCATAGTTTCACAGATGTACCAGTAGTTTCACAGATGTCCCAATAGTTTCACAGATTTCCCAATAGTTTCACATATGTCCCAGTAGTTTTACACATTTCCCAATAGTTTCACATATGTCCCATTAGTTTCACAGATGTCCCCATAGTTTCACAGATGTACCAGTAGTTTCACAGATGTCCCAATAGTTTCACAGATGTTCCAATAGTTTCACAGATGTCCCAATAGTTTCACATATGTCCCATTAGTTTCACAGATGACCCCATAGTTCCACAGATGTCCCAATAGTTTCACAGATGTCCCAATAGTTTCACCTATGTCCCATTTGTTTCACAGATGTCCCCATAGTTTCACAGATGTCCCAATAGTTTCACAGATGTACCAGTAGTTTCACGGATGTCCCAATAGTTTCACAGATGTCCCAATAGTTTCACAGATGTCCCAGAAGTTTTACAGACATCCCAGTAGGTTAACAGATGTCCCGATAGTTTCACAGATGTACCAGTAGTTTCACAGATCTCCCAATAGTTTCACATATGTCCCATTAGTTTCACAGATGTCCCCATAGTTTCACAGATGTCCCAATAGTTTCACAGATGTCCCAGAAGTTTTACAGACATCCCAGTAGGTTAACAGATGTCCCGATAGTTTCACAGATGTACCAGTAGTTTCACAGATCTCCCAATAGTTTCACATACGTCCCATTAGTTTCACAGATGTCCCCATAGTTTCACAGATGTCCCAATAGTTTAACAGATGTCCCAGTAGTTTTACAGATGTCCCAGTAGTTTCACACATGTCCCAGTAGTTTCACAGATGCCCCAATAGTTTCACATATGTCCCATTAGTTTTACAGATGTCCCCATAGTTTCACAGATGTCCCCATAGTTTCACAGATGTACCAGTAGTTTCACAGATGTCCCAATAGTTTCACAGATGTCCCAATAGTTTCACAGATGTCCCAATAGTTTCACATATGTCCCATTAGTTTCACAGATGACCCCATAGTTTCACAGATGTCCCAATAGTTTCACAGATGTCCCAATAGTTTCACAGATGTCCCAGAAGTTTTACAGACATCCCAGTAGGTTAACAGATGTCCCGATAGTTTCACAGATGTACCAGTAGTTTCACAGATCTCCCAATAGTTTCACATATGTCCCATTAGTTTCACAGATGTCCCCATAGTTTCACAGATGTCCCAATAGTTTAACAGATGTCCCAGTAGTTTTACAGATGTCCCAGTAGTTTCACACATGTCCCAGTAGTTTCACAGACGCCCCAATAGTTTCACATATGTCCCATTAGTTTTACAGATGTCCCCATAGTTTCACAGATGTCCCAGTAGTTTAACAGATGTCCCAATAGTTTCACAGATTTCCCTATAGTTTCACATATGTACCAGTAGTTTTACACATTTCCCAATAGTTTCACATATGTCCCATTAGTTTCACAGATGTCCCCATAGTTTCACAGATGTCCCAATAGTTTCCCAGATGTCCCAATAGTTTCACAGATTTACCAGTAGTTTAACAGATGTTCCAATAGTTTAACAGATGTCCCAGTAGTTTCACAGATGTCCCAGTAGTTTCACAGATGTCCCAGTAGTTTCACATATGTCCCAGTAGTTTAACAGATGTCCCAATAGTTTCACAGATGTCCCAGTAGGTTAACAGATGTCCCCATAGTTTCACAGATGTCCCACTAGTTTCATAGATGTGCCAATAGTTTCACAGATGTCCCAGTAGGTTAACAGATGTCCCCATAGTTTCACAGATGTCCCAATAGTTAACAGATGTCCCAGTAGTTTTACAGATATCCCAGTAGGTTAACAGATGTCCCCATAGTTTCACAGATGTACCAGTAGTTTCACAGATGTCCCAATAGTTTCACAGATTTCCCAATAGTTTCACATATGTCCCAGTAGTTTTACACATTTCCCAATAGTTTCACATATGTCCCATTAGTTTCACAGATGTCCCCATAGTTTCACAGATGTACCAGTAGTTTCACAGATGTCCCAATAGTTTCACAGATGTTCCAATAGTTTCACAGATGTCCCAATAGTTTCACATATGTCCCATTAGTTTCACAGATGACCCCATAGTTTCACAGATGTCCCAATAGTTTCACAGATGTCCCAATAGTTTCACCTATGTCCCATTTGTTTCACAGATGTCCCCATAGTTTCACAGATGTCCCAATAGTTTCACAGATGTACCAGTAGTTTCACGGATGTCCCAATAGTTTCACAGATGTCCCAATAGTTTCACAGATGTCCCGGAAGTTTTACAGACATCCCAGTAGGTTAACAGATGTCCCGATAGTTTCACAGATGTACCAGTAGTTTCACAGATCTCCCAATAGTTTCACATATGTCCCATTAGTTTCACAGATGTCCCCATAGTTTCACAGATGTCCCAATAGTTTAACAGATGTCCCAGTAGTTTTACAGATGTCCCAGTAGTTTCACACATGTCCCAGTAGTTTCACAGACGCCCCAATAGTTTCACATATGTCCCATTAGTTTTACAGATGTCCCCATAGTTTCACAGATGTCCCAGTAGTTTAACAGATGTCCCAATAGTTTCACAGATTTCCTTATAGTTTCACATATGTACCAGTAGTTTTACACATTTCCCAATAGTTTCACATATGTCCCATTAGTTTCACAGATGTCCCCATAGTTTCACAGATGTCCCAATAGTTTCCCAGATGTCCCAATAGTTTCACAGATTTACCAGTAGTTTAACAGATGTTCCAATAGTTTAACAGATGTCCCAGTAGTTTCACAGATGTCCCAATAGTTTCACAGATGTCCCAATAGTTTCACATATGTCCCATTAGTTTCACAGATGACCCCATAGTTTCACAGATGTCCCAATAGTTTCACAGATGTCCCAATAGTTTCACAGATGTCCCAGAAGTTTTACAGACATCCCAGTAGGTTAACAGATGTCCCGATAGTTTCACAGATGTACCAGTAGTTTCACAGATCTCCCAATAGTTTCACATATGTCCCATTAGTTTCACAGATGTCCCCATAGTTTCACAGATGTCCCAATAGTTTAACAGATGTCCCAGTAGTTTTACAGATGTCCCAGTAGTTTCACACATGTCCCAGTAGTTTCACAGACGCCCCAATAGTTTCACATATGTCCCATTAGTTTTACAGATGTCCCCATAGTTTCACAGATGTCCCAGTAGTTTAACAGATGTCCCAATAGTTTCACAGATTTCCCTATAGTTTCACATATGTACCAGTAGTTTTACACATTTCCCAATAGTTTCACATATGTCCCATTAGTTTCACAGATGTCCCCATAGTTTCACAGATGTCCCAATAGTTTCCCAGATGTCCCAATAGTTTCACAGATTTACCAGTAGTTTAACAGATGTTCCAATAGTTTAACAGATGTCCCAGTAGTTTCACAGATGTCCCAGTAGTTTCACAGATGTCCCAGTAGTTTCACATATGTCCCAGTAGTTTAACAGATGTCCCAATAGTTTCACAGATGTCCCAGTAGGTTAACAGATGTCCCCATAGTTTCACAGATGTCCCACTAGTTTCATAGATGTGCCAATAGTTTCACAGATGTCCCAGTAGGTTAACAGATGTCCCCATAGTTTCACAGATGTCCCAATAGTTAACAGATGTTCCAGTAGTTTTACAGATATTCCAGTAGGTTAACAGATGTCCCCATAGTTTCACAGATGTACCAGTAGTTTCACAGATGTCCCAATAGTTTCACAGATGTCCCAATAGTTTCACAGATTTCCCAATAGTTTCACATATGTCCAGGAAGGTTAACAGATGTCCCCATAGTTTCACAGATGTCCCAATAGTTAACAGATGTCCCAGTAGTTTTACAGATATCCCAGTAGGTTAACAGATGTCCCCATAGTTTCACAGATGTACCAGTAGTTTCACAGATGTCCCAATAGTTTCACAGATTTCCCAATAGTTTCACATATGTCCCAGTAGTTTTACACATTTCCCAATAGTTTCACATATGTCCCATTAGTTTCACAGATGTCCCCATAGTTTCACAGATGTACCAGTAGTTTCACAGATGTCCCAATAGTTTCACAGATGTTCCAATAGTTTCACAGATGTCCCAATAGTTTCACATATGTCCCATTAGTTTCACAGATGACCCCATAGTTTCACAGATGTCCCAATAGTTTCACAGATGTCCCAATAGTTTCACCTATGTCCCATTTGTTTCACAGATGTCCCCATAGTTTCACAGATGTCCCAATAGTTTCACAGATGTACCAGTAGTTTCACGGATGTCCCAATAGTTTCACAGATGTCCCAATAGTTTCACAGATGTCCCAGAAGTTTTACAGACATCCCAGTAGGTTAACAGATGTCCCGATAGTTTCACAGATGTACCAGTAGTTTCACAGATCTCCCAATAGTTTCACATATGTCCCATTAGTTTCACAGATGTCCCCATAGTTTCACAGATGTCCCAATAGTTTAACAGATGTCCCAGTAGTTTTACAGATGTCCCAGTAGTTTCACACATGTCCCAGTAGTTTCACAGACGCCCCAATAGTTTCACATATGTCCCATTAGTTTTACAGATGTCCCCATAGTTTCACAGATGTCCCAGTAGTTTAACAGATGTCCCAATAGTTTCACAGATTTCCTTATAGTTTCACATATGTACCAGTAGTTTTACACATTTCCCAATAGTTTCACATATGTCCCATTAGTTTCACAGATGTCCCCATAGTTTCACAGATGTCCCAATAGTTTCCCAGATGTCCCAATAGTTTCACAGATTTACCAGTAGTTTAACAGATGTTCCAATAGTTTAACAGATGTCCCAGTAGTTTCACAGATGTCCCAATAATTTCACAGATGTCCCAGTAGGTTAACAGATGTCCCCATAGTTTCACAGATGTCCCACTAGTTTCATAGATGTGCCAATAGTTTCACAGATGTCCCAGTAGGTTAACAGATGTCCCCATAGTTTCACAGATGTCCCAATAGTTAACAGATGTCCCAGTAGTTTTACAGATATCCCAGTAGGTTAACAGATGTCCCCATAGTTTCACAGATGTACCAGTAGTTTCACAGATGTCCCAATAGTTTCACAGATGTCCCAATAGTTTCACAGATTTCCCAATAGTTTCACATATGTCCCAGTAGTTTTACACATTTCCCAATAGTTTCACATATGTCCCATTAGTTTCACAGATGTCCCCATAGTTTCACAGATGTGCCAATAGTTTCCCGGATGTCCCAATAGTTTCACAGATGTACCAGTAGTTTAACAGATGTTCCAATAGTTTAACAGATGTCCCAGTAGTTTCACAGATGTCCCAATAGTTTCACAGATGTCCCAGTAGGTTAACAGATGTCCCGATAGTTTCACAGATGTCCCAGTAGTTTCACAGATGTCCCAGTAGTTTCACAGATGTCCCCATAGTTTCACAGATGTCCCACTAGTTTCATAGATGTGCCAATAGTTTCACAGATGTCCATGAAGGTTAACAGATGTCCCCATAGTTTCACAGATGTCCCAATAGTTAACAGATGTCCCAGTAGTTTTACAGATATCCCACTAGGTTAACAGATGTCCCCATAGTTTCACAGATGTACCAGTAGTTTCACAGATGTCCCAATAGTTTCACAGATGTCCCAATAGTTTCACAGATTTCCCAATAGTTTCACATATGTCCCAGTAGTTTTACACATTTCCCAATAGTTTCACATATGTCCCATTAGTTTCACAGATGTCCCCATAGTTTCACAGATGTGCCAATAGTTTCCCAGATGTCCCAATAGTATCACAGATGTACCAGTAGTTTAACAGATGTTCCAATAGTTTAACAGATGTCCCAGTAGTTTCACAGATGTCCCAGTAGTTTCACAGATGCCACAGTAGTTTCACAGATGTCCCAGTAGTTTAACAGATGTCCCAATAGTTTCACAGATGTCCCAGTAGGTTAACAGATGTCCCGATAGTTTCACAGATGTCCCAGTAGTTTCACAGATGTCCCAGTAGTTTCACAGATGTCCCAATAGTTTCACAGATGTACCAGTAGTTTCACAGATGTCCCAATAGTTTCACAGATGTCCCAATAGTTTCACAGATGTCCCAGAAGTTTTACAGACATCCCAGTAGGTTAACAGATGTCCCGATAGTTTCACAGATGTACCAGTAGTTTCACAGATCTCCCAATAGTTTCACATATGTCCCATTAGTTTCACAGATGTCCCCATAGTTTCACAGATGTCCCAATAGTTTAACAGATGTCCCAGTAGTTTTACAGATGTCCCAGTAGGTTCACATATGTCCCAGTAGTTTTACAGATGTCCCAGTAGTTTCACCGATGTCCCAGTAGTTTCACAGATGTCCCAGTAGGTTAACAGATGTCCCCATAGTTTCGCAGATGTCCCAATAGTTAACAGATGTCCCAGTAGTTTTACAGATATCCCAGTAGGTTATCAGATGTCCCCATAGTTTCACAGATGTACCAGTAGTTTCACACATGTCCCAATAGTTTCACAGATTTCCCAATAGTTTCACATATGTACCAGTAGTTTTACACATTTCCCAATAGTTTCACATATGTCCCATTAGTTTCACAGATGTCCCCATAGTTTCACAGATGTCCCAATAGTTTCCCAGATGTCCCAATAGTTTCACAGATGTACCAGTAGTTTAACAGATGTTCCAATAGTTTAACAGATGTCCCAGTAGTTTCACAGATGTCTCAGTAGTTTCACAGATGTCCCAGTAGTTTCACAGATGGCCCAGTAGGATAACAGATGTCCCCATAGTTTCACAGATGTCCCACTAGTTTCATAGATGTCCCAATAGTTTCACAGATGTCCGCATAGTTTCACAGATGTACCAGTAGTTTCACAGATGTCCCAATAGTTTCACAGATGTCCCAATAGTTTCACAGATGTCCCAATAGTTTCACATATGTCCCATTAGTTTCACAGATGACCCCATAGTTTCACAGATGTCCCAATAGTTTCACAGATGTCCCAATAGTTTCACCTATGTCCCATTTGTTTCACAGATGTCCCCATAGTTTCACAGATGTCCCAATAGTTTCACAGATGTACCAGTAGTTTCACAAATGTCCCAATAGTTGCACAGATGTCCCAATAGTTTCACAGATGTCCCAGAAGTTTTACAGACATCCCAGTAGGTTAACAGATGTCCCGATAGTTTCACAGATGTACCAGTAGTTTCACAGATCTCCCAATAGTTTCACATACGTCCCATTAGTTTCACAGATGTCCCCATAGTTTCACAGATGTCCCAATAGTTTAACAGATGTCCCAGTAGTTTTACAGATGTCCCAGTAGTTTCACACATGTCCCAGTAGTTTCACAGATGCCCCAATAGTTTCACATATGTCCCATTAGTTTTACAGATGTCCCCATAGTTTCACAGATGTCCCCATAGTTTCACAGATGTACCAGTAGTTTCACAGATGTCCCAATAGTTTCACAGATGTCCCAATAGTTTCACAGATGTCCCAATAGTTTCACATATGTCCAATTAGTTTCACAGATGACCCCATAGTTTCACAGATGTCCCAATAGTTTCACAGATGTCCCAATAGTTTCACAGATGTCCCAGAAGTTTTACAGACATCCCAGTAGGTTAACAGATGTCCCGATAGTTTCACAGATGTACCAGTAGTTTCACAGATCTCCCAATAGTTTCACATATGTCCCATTAGTTTCACAGATGTCCCCATAGTTTCACAGATGTCCCAATAGTTTAACAGATGTCCCAGTAGTTTTACAGATGTCCCAGTAGTTTCACACATGTCCCAGTAGTTTCACAGACGCCCCAATAGTTTCACATATGTCCCATTAGTTTTACAGATGTCCCCATAGTTTCACAGATGTCCCAGTAGTTTAACAGATGTCCCAATAGTTTCACAGATTTCCCTATAGTTTCACATATGTACCAGTAGTTTTACACATTTCCCAATAGTTTCACATATGTCCCATTAGTTTCACAGATGTCCCCATAGTTTCACAGATGTCCCAATAGTTTCCCAGATGTCCCAATAGTTTCACAGATTTACCAGTAGTTTAACAGATGTTCCAATAGTTTAACAGATGTCCCAGTAGTTTCACAGATGTCCCAGTAGTTTCACAGATGTCCCAGTAGTTTCACATATGTCCCAGTAGTTTAACAGATGTCCCAATAGTTTCACAGATGTCCCAGTAGGTTAACAGATGTCCCCATAGTTTCACAGATGTCCCACTAGTTTCATAGATGTGCCAATAGTTTCACAGATGTCCCAGTAGGTTAACAGATGTCCCCATAGTTTCACAGATGTACCAGTAGTTTCACAGATGTCCCAATAGTTTCACAGATGTCCAAATAGTTTCACAGATTTCCCAATAGTTTCACATATGTCCAGGAAGGTTAACAGATGTCCCCATAGTTTCACAGATGTCCCAATAGTTAACAGATGTCCCAGTAGTTTTACAGATATCCCAGTAGGTTAACAGATGTCCCCATAGTTTCACAGATGTACCAGTAGTTTCACAGATGTCCCAATAGTTTCACAGATTTCCCAATAGTTTCACATATGTCCCAGTAGTTTTACACATTTCCCAATAGTTTCACATATGTCCCATTAGTTTCACAGATGTCCCCATAGTTTCACAGATGTACCAGTAGTTTCACAGATGTCCCAATAGTTTCACAGATGTTCCAATAGTTTCACAGATGTCCCAATAGTTTCACATATGTCCCATTAGTTTCACAGATGACCCCATAGTTTCACAGATGTCCCAATAGTTTCACAGATGTCCCAATAGTTTCACCTATGTCCCATTTGTTTCACAGATGTCCCCATAGTTTCACAGATGTCCCAATAGTTTCACAGATGTACCAGTAGTTTCACGGATGTCCCAATAGTTTCACAGATGTCCCAATAGTTTCACAGATGTCCCAGAAGTTTTACAGACATCCCAGTAGGTTAACAGATGTCCCGATAGTTTCACAGATGTACCAGTAGTTTCACAGATCTCCCAATAGTTTCACATATGTCCCATTAGTTTCACAGATGTCCCCATAGTTTCACAGATGTCCCAATAGTTTAACAGATGTCCCAGTAGTTTTACAGATGTCCCAGTAGTTTCACACATGTCCCAGTAGTTTCACAGACGCCCCAATAGTTTCACATATGTCCCATTAGTTTTACAGATGTCCCCATAGTTTCACAGATGTCCCAGTAGTTTAACAGATGTCCCAATAGTTTCACAGATTTCCTTATAGTTTCACATATGTACCAGTAGTTTTACACATTTCCCAATAGTTTCACATATGTCCCATTAGTTTCACAGATGTCCCCATAGTTTCACAGATGTCCCAATAGTTTCCCAGATGTCCCAATAGTTTCACAGATTTACCAGTAGTTTAACAGATGTTCCAATAGTTTAACAGATGTCCCAGTAGTTTCACAGATGTCCCAATAATTTCACAGATGTCCCAGTAGGTTAACAGATGTCCCCATAGTTTCACAGATGTCCCACTAGTTTCATAGATGTGCCAATAGTTTCACAGATGTCCCAGTAGGTTAACAGATGTCCCCATAGTTTCACAGATGTCCCAATAGTTAACAGATGTCCCAGTAGTTTTACAGATATCCCAGTAGGTTAACAGATGTCCCCATAGTTTCACAGATGTACCAGTAGTTTCACAGATGTCCCAATAGTTTCACAGATGTCCCAATAGTTTCACAGATTTCCCAATAGTTTCACATATGTCCCAGTAGTTTTACACATTTCCCAATAGTTTCACATATGTCCCATTAGTTTCACAGATGTCCCCATAGTTTCACAGATGTGCCAATAGTTTCCCGGATGTCCCAATAGTTTCACAGATGTACCAGTAGTTTAACAGATGTTCCAATAGTTTAACAGATGTCCCAGTAGTTTCACAGATGTCCCAATAGTTTCACAGATGTCCCAGTAGGTTAACAGATGTCCCGATAGTTTCACAGATGTCCCAGTAGTTTCACAGATGTCCCAGTAGTTTCACAGATGTCCCAATAGTTTCACAGATGTCCCACTAGTTTCATAGATGTCCCAATAGTTTAACAGATGTCCCAGTAGGTTAAAAGATGTCCCCATAGTTTCACAGATGTCCCAATAGTTAACAGATGTCCCAGTAGTTTTACAGATATCCCAGTAGGTTAACAGATGTCCCCATAGTTTCACAGATGTACCAGTAGTTTCACAGATGTCCCAATAGTTTCACAGATGTCCCAATAGTTTCACAGATTTCCCAATAGTTTCACATATGTCCCAGTAGTTTTACACATTTCCCAATAGTTTCACATATGTCCCATTAGTTTCACAGATGTCCCCATAGTTTCACAGATGTACCAGTAGTTTAACAGATGTTCCAATAGTTTAACAAATGTCCCAGTAGTTTCACAGATGTCCCAGTAGTTTCACAGATGTTCCAGTAGTTTCACAGATGTCCCAATAGTTTAACAGATGTCCCAATAGTTTCACAGATGTCCCAGTAGGTTAACAGATATCCCCATAGTTTCACAGATGTACCAGTAGTTTCACAGATGTCCCAATAGTTTCACAGATGTCCCAATAGTTTCACAGATGTCCCAATAGTTTCCCATATGTCCCATTAGTTTCACAGATGACCCCATAGTTTCACAGATGTCCCAATAGTTTCACAGATGTCCCAATAGTTTCACCTATGTCCCATTTGTTTCACAGATGTCCCCATAGTTTCACAGATGTCCCAATAGTTTCACAGATGTACCAGTAGTTTCGCAGATGTCCCAATAGTTTCACAGATGTCCCAATAGTTTCACAGATGTCCCAGAAGTTTTACAGACATCCCAGTAGGTTAACAGATGTCCCGATAGTTTCACAGATTTCCCAATAGTTTCACATATGTACCAGTAGTTTTACACATTTCCCAATAGTTTCACATATGTCCCATTAGTTTCACAGATGTCCACATAGTTTCACAGATGTCCCAATAGTTTCCCAGATCTCCCAATAGTTTCACAGATATACCAGTAGTTTAACAGATGTTCCAATAGTTTAACAGATGTCACAGTAGTTTCACAGATGTACCAGTAGTTTCACGGATGTCCCAATAGTTTCACAGATGTCCCAATAGTTTCACAGATGTCCCAGAAGTTTTACAGACATCCCAGTAGGTTAACAGATGTCCCGATAGTTTCACAGATGTACCAGTAGTTTCACAGATCTCCCAATAGTTTCACATATGTCCCATTAGTTTCACAGATGTCCCCATAGTTTCACAGATGTCCCAATAGTTTAACAGATGTCCCAGTAGTTTTACAGATGTCCCAGTAGTTTCACACATGTCCCAGTAGTTTCACAGACGCCCCAATAGTTTCACATATGTCCCATTAGTTTTACAGATGTCCCCATAGTTTCACAGATGTGCCAGTAGTTTAACAGATGTCCCAATAGTTTCACAGATTTCCCTATAGTTTCACATATGTACCAGTAGTTTTACACATTTCCCAATAGTTTCACATATGTCCCATTAGTTTCACAGATGTCCCCATAGTTTCACAGATGTCCCAATAGTTTCCCAGATGTCCCAATAGTTTCACAGATTTACCAGTAGTTTAACAGATGTCCCAATAGTTTCCCAGATGTCCCAATAGTTTCACAGATTTATCAGTAGTTTAACAGATGTTCCAATAGTTTAACAGATGTCCCAGTAGTTTCACAGATGTCCCAATAGTTTCACAGATGTCCAAGTAGGTTAACAGATGTCCCCATAGTTTCACAGATGTCCCACTAGTTTCATAGATGTGCCAATAGTTTCACAGATGTCCCAGTAGGTTAACAGATGTCCCCATAGTTTCACAGATGTCCCAATAGTTAACAGATGTCCCAGTAGTTTTACAGATATCCCAGTAGGTTAACAGATGTCCCCATAGTTTCACAGATGTACCAGTATTTTCACAGATGTCCCAATAGTTTCACAGATGTCCCAATAGTTTCACAGATTTCCCAATAGTTTCACATATGTCCCAGTAGTTTTACACATTTCCCAATAGTTTCACATATGTCCCATTAGTTTCACAGATGTCCCCATAGTTTCACAGATGTGCCAATAGTTTCCCGGATGTCCCAATAGTTTCACAGATGTACCAGTAGTTTAACAGATGTTCCAATAGTTTAACAGATGTCCCAGTAGTTTCACAGATGTCCCAATAGTTTCACAGATGTCCCAGTAGGTTAACAGATGTCCCGATAGTTTCACAGATGTCCCAGTAGTTTCACAGATGTCCCCATAGTTTCACAGATGTCCCAATAGTTTCACAGATGTCCCACTAGTTTCATAGATGTCCCAATAGTTAACAGATGTCCCAGTAGTTTTACAGATATCCCAGTAGGTTAACAGATGTCCCCATAGTTTCACAGATGTACCAGTAGTTTCACAGATGTCCCAATAGTTTCACAGATGTCCCAATAGTTTCACAGATTTCCCAATAGTTTCACATATGTCCCAGTAGTTTTACACATTTCCCAATAGTTTCACATATGTCCCATTAGTTTCACAGATGTCCCCATAGTTTCACAGATGTACCAGTAGTTTAACAGATGTTCCAATAGTTTAACAAATGTCCCAGTAGTTTCACAGATGTCCCAGTAGTTTCACAGATGTTCCAGTAGTTTCACAGATGTCCCAATAGTTTAACAGATGTCCCAATAGTTTCACAGATGTCCCAGTAGGTTAACAGATATCCCCATAGTTTCACAGATGTACCAGTAGTTTCACAGATGTCCCAATAGTTTCACAGATGTCCCAATAGTTTCACAGATGTCCCAATAGTTTCCCATATGTCCCATTAGTTTCACAGATGACCCCATAGTTTCACAGATGTCCCAATAGTTTCACAGATGTCCCAATAGTTTCACCTATGTCCCATTTGTTTCACAGATGTCCCCATAGTTTCACAGATGTCCCAATAGTTTCACAGATGTACCAGTAGTTTCGCAGATGTCCCAATAGTTTCACAGATGTCCCAATAGTTTCACAGATGTCCCAGAAGTTTTACAGACATCCCAGTAGGTTAACAGATGTCCCGATAGTTTCACAGATTTCCCAATAGTTTCACATATGTACCAGTAGTTTTACACATTTCCCAATAGTTTCACATATGTCCCATTAGTTTCACAGATGTCCCCATAGTTTCACAGATGTCCCAATAGTTTCCCAGATGTCCCAATAGTTTCACAGATATACCAGTAGTTTAACAGATGTTCCAATAGTTTAACAGATGTCACAGTAGTTTCACAGATGTACCAGTAGTTTCACGGATGTCCCAATAGTTTCACAGATGTCCCAATAGTTTCACAGATGTCCCAGAAGTTTTACAGACATCCCAGTAGGTTAACAGATGTCCCGATAGTTTCACAGATGTACCAGTAGTTTCACAGATCTCCCAATAGTTTCACATATGTCCCATTAGTTTCACAGATGTCCCCATAGTTTCACAGATGTCCCAATAGTTTAACAGATGTCCCAGTAGTTTTACAGATGTCCCAGTAGTTTCACACATGTCCCAGTAGTTTCACAGACGCCCCAATAGTTTCACATATGTCCCATTAGTTTTACAGATGTCCCCATAGTTTCACAGATGTCCCAGTAGTTTAACAGATGTCCCAATAGTTTCACAGATTTCCCTATAGTTTCACATATGTACCAGTAGTTTTACACATTTCCCAATAGTTTCACATATGTCCCATTAGTTTCACAGATGTCCCCATAGTTTCACAGATGTCCCAATAGTTTCCCAGATGTCCCAATAGTTTCACAGATTTACCAGTAGTTTAACAGATGTTCCAATAGTTTAACAGATGTCCCAGTAGTTTCACAGATGTCCCAGTAGTTTCACAGATGTCCCAGTAGTTTCACATATGTCCCAGTAGTTTAACAGATGTCCCAATAGTTTCACAGATGTCCCAGTAGGTTAACAGATGTCCCCATAGTTTCACAGATGTCCCACTAGTTTCATAGATGTGCCAATAGTTTCACAGATGTCCCAGTAGGTTAACAGATGTCCCCATAGTTTCACAGATGTCCCAATAGTTAACAGATGTCCCAGTAGTTTTACAGATATCCCAGTAGGTTAACAGATGTCCCCATAGTTTCACAGATGTACCAGTATTTTCACAGATGTCCCAATAGTTTCACAGATGTCCCAATAGTTTCACAGATTTCCCAATAGTTTCACATATGTCCCAGTAGTTTTACACATTTCCCAATAGTTTCACATATGTCCCATTAGTTTCACAGATGTCCCCATAGTTTCACAGATGTGCCAATAGTTTCCCGGATGTCCCAATAGTTTCACAGATGTACCAGTAGTTTAACAGATGTTCCAATAGTTTAACAGATGTCCCAGTAGTTTCACAGATGTCCCAATAGTTTCACAGATGTCCCAGTAGGTTAACAGATGTCCCGATAGTTTCACAGATGTCCCAGTAGTTTCACAGATGTCCCCATAGTTTCACAGATGTCCCAATAGTTTCACAGATGTCCCACTAGTTTCATAGATGTCCCAATAGTTAACAGATGTCCCAGTAGTTTTACAGATATCCCAGTAGGTTAACAGATGTCCCCATAGTTTCACAGATGTACCAGTAGTTTCACAGATGTCCCAATAGTTTCACAGATGTCCCAATAGTTTCACAGATTTCCCAATAGTTTCACATATGTCCCAGTAGTTTTACACATTTCCCAATAGTTTCACATATGTCCCATTAGTTTCACAGATGTCCCCATAGTTTCACAGATGTACCAGTAGTTTAACAGATGTTCCAATAGTTTAACAAATGTCCCAGTAGTTTCACAGATGTCCCAGTAGTTTCACAGATGTTCCAGTAGTTTCACAGATGTCCCAATAGTTTAACAGATGTCCCAATAGTTTCACAGATGTCCCAGTAGGTTAACAGATATCCCCATAGTTTCACAGATGTACCAGTAGTTTCACAGATGTCCCAATAGTTTCACAGATGTCCCAATAGTTTCACAGATGTCCCAATAGTTTCCCATATGTCCCATTAGTTTCACAGATGACCCCATAGTTTCACAGATGTCCCAATAGTTTCACAGATGTCCCAATAGTTTCACCTATGTCCCATTTGTTTCACAGATGTCCCCATAGTTTCACAGATGTCCCAATAGTTTCACAGATGTACCAGTAGTTTCGCAGATGTCCCAATAGTTTCACAGATGTCCCAATAGTTTCACAGATGTCCCAGAAGTTTTACAGACATCCCAGTAGGTTAACAGATGTCCCGATAGTTTCACAGATTTCCCAATAGTTTCACATATGTACCAGTAGTTTTACACATTTCCCAATAGTTTCACATATGTCCCATTAGTTTCACAGATGTCCCCATAGTTTCACAGATGTCCCAATAGTTTCCCAGATGTCCCAATAGTTTCACAGATATACCAGTAGTTTAACAGATGTTCCAATAGTTTAACAGATGTCACAGTAGTTTCACAGATGTACCAGTAGTTTCACGGATGTCCCAATAGTTTCACAGATGTCCCAATAGTTTCACAGATGTCCCAGAAGTTTTACAGACATCCCAGTAGGTTAACAGATGTCCCGATAGTTTCACAGATGTACCAGTAGTTTCACAGATCTCCCAATAGTTTCACATATGTCCCATTAGTTTCACAGATGTCCCCATAGTTTCACAGATGTCCCAATAGTTTAACAGATGTCCCAGTAGTTTTACAGATGTCCCAGTAGTTTCACACATGTCCCAGTAGTTTCACAGACGCCCCAATAGTTTCACATATGTCCCATTAGTTTTACAGATGTCCCCATAGTTTCACAGATGTCCCAGTAGTTTAACAGATGTCCCAATAGTTTCACAGATTTCCCTATAGTTTCACATATGTACCAGTAGTTTTACACATTTCCCAATAGTTTCACATATGTCCCATTAGTTTCACAGATGTCCCCATAGTTTCACAGATGTCCCAATAGTTTCCCAGATGTCCCAATAGTTTCACAGATTTACCAGTAGTTTAACAGATGTTCCAATAGTTTAACAGATGTCCCAGTAGTTTCACAGATGTCCCAGTAGTTTCACAGATGTCCCAGTAGTTTCACATATGTCCCAGTAGTTTAACAGATGTCCCAATAGTTTCACAGATGTCCCAGTAGGTTAACAGATGTCCCCATAGTTTCACAGATGTCCCACTAGTTTCATAGATGTGCCAATAGTTTCACAGATGTCCCAGTAGGTTAACAGATGTCCCCATAGTTTCACAGATGTCCCAATAGTTAACAGATGTCCCAGTAGTTTTACAGATATCCCAGTAGGTTAACAGATGTCCCCATAGTTTCACAGATGTACCAGTATTTTCACAGATGTCCCAATAGTTTCACAGATGTCCCAATAGTTTCACAGATTTCCCAATAGTTTCACATATGTCCCAGTAGTTTTACACATTTCCCAATAGTTTCACATATGTCCCATTAGTTTCACAGATGTCCCCATAGTTTCACAGATGTGCCAATAGTTTCCCGGATGTCCCAATAGTTTCACAGATGTACCAGTAGTTTAACAGATGTTCCAATAGTTTAACAGATGTCCCAGTAGTTTCACAGATGTCCCAATAGTTTCACAGATGTCCCAGTAGGTTAACAGATGTCCCGATAGTTTCACAGATGTCCCAGTAGTTTCACAGATGTCCCCATAGTTTCACAGATGTCCCAATAGTTTCACAGATGTCCCACTAGTTTCATAGATGTCCCAATAGTTTAACAGATGTCCCAGTAGGTTAAAAGATGTCCCCATAGTTTCACAGATGTCCCAATAGTTAACAGATGTCCCAGTAGTTTTACAGATATCCCAGTAGGTTAACAGATGTCCCCATAGTTTCACAGATGTACCAGTAGTTTCACAGATGTCCCAATAGTTTCACAGATGTCCCAATAGTATCACAGATTTCCCAAAAGTTTCACATATGTCCCAGTAGTTTTACACATTTCCCAATAGTTTCACATACGTCCCATTAGTTTCACAGATGTCCCCATAGTTTCACAGATGTACCAGTAGTTTAACAGATGTTCCAATAGTTTAACAAATGTCCCAGTAGTTTCACAGATGTCCCAGTAGTTTCACAGATGTTCCAGTAGTTTCACAGATGTCCCAATAGTTTAACAGATGTCCCAATAGTTTCACAGATGTCCCAGTAGGTTAACAGATATCCCCATAGTTTCACAGATGTACCAGTAGTTTCACAGGAGTCCCAATAGTTTCACAGATGTCCCAATAGTTTCACAGATGTCCCAATAGTTTCCCATATGTCCCATTAGTTTCACAGATGACCCCATAGTTTCACAGATGTCCCAATAGTTTCACAGATGTCCCAATAGTTTCACCTATGTGCCATTTGTTTCACAGATGTCCCCATAGTTTCACAGATGTCCCAATAGTTTCACAGATGTACCAGTAGTTTCGCAGATGTCCCAATAGTTTCACAGATGTCCCAATAGTTTCACAGATGTCCCAGAAGTTTTACAGACATCCCAGTAGGTTAACAGATGTCCCGATAGTTTCACAGATTTCCCAATAGTTTCACATATGTACCAGTAGTTTTACACATTTCCCAATAGTTTCACATATGTCCCATTAGTTTCACAGATGTCCCCATAGTTTCACAGATGTCCCAATAGTTTCCCAGATGTCCCAATAGTTTCACAGATATACCAGTAGTTTAACAGATGTTCCAATAGTTTAACAGATGTCACAGTAGTTTCACAGATGTCCCAGTAGTTTCACAGATGTCCCAGTAGTTTCACAGATGTCCCAGTAGTTTAACAGATGTACCAATAGTTTTAAAGATGTCCCAGTAGGTTAACAGATGTCCCCATAGTTTCACAGATGTCCCACTAGTTTCATAGATGTCCCAATAGTTTCACAGATGTCCCAGTAGGTTAAAAGATGTCCCCATAGTTTCACAGATGTCCCAATAGTTAACAGATGTCCCAGTAGTTTCACAGATGTCCCAGAAGTTTTACAGACATCCCAGTAGGTTAACAGATGTCCCGATAGTTTCACAGATGTACCAGTAGTTTCACAGATCTCCCAATAGTTTCACATACGTCCCATTAGTTTCACAGATGTCCCCATAGTTTCACAGATGTCCCAATAGTTTAACAGATGTCCCAGTAGTTTTACAGATGTCCCAGTAGTTTCACACATGTCCCAGTAGTTTCACAGATGCCCCAATAGTTTCACATATGTCCCATTAGTTTTACAGATGTCCCCATAGTTTCACAGATGTCCCCATAGTTTCACAGATGTACCAGTAGTTTCACAGATGTCCCAATAGTTTCACAGATGTCCCAATAGTTTCACAGATGTCCCAATAGTTTCACATATGTCCCATTAGTTTCACAGATGACCCCATAGTTTCACAGATGTCCCAATAGTTTCACAGATGTCCCAATAGTTTCACAGATGTCCCAGAAGTTTTACAGACATCCCAGTAGGTTAACAGATGTCCCGATAGTTTCACAGATGTACCAGTAGTTTCACAGATCTCCCAATAGTTTCACATATGTCCCATTAGTTTCACAGATGTCCCCATAGTTTCACAGATGTCCCAATAGTTTAACAGATGTCCCAGTAGTTTTACAGATGTCCCAGTAGTTTCACACATGTCCCAGTAGTTTCACAGACGCCCCAATAGTTTCACATATGTCCCATTAGTTTTACAGATGTCCCCATAGTTTCACAGATGTCCCAGTAGTTTAACAGATGTCCCAATAGTTTCACAGATTTCCCTATAGTTTCACATATGTACCAGTAGTTTTACACATTTCCCAATAGTTTCACATATGTCCCATTAGTTTCACAGATGTCCCCATAGTTTCACAGATGTCCCAATAGTTTCCCAGATGTCCCAATAGTTTCACAGATTTACCAGTAGTTTAACAGATGTTCCAATAGTTTAACAGATGTCCCAGTAGTTTCACAGATGTCCCAGTAGTTTCACAGATGTCCCAGTAGTTTCACATATGTCCCAGTAGTTTAACAGATGTCCCAATAGTTTCACAGATGTCCCAGTAGGTTAACAGATGTCCCCATAGTTTCACAGATGTCCCACTAGTTTCATAGATGTGCCAATAGTTTCACAGATGTCCCAGTAGGTTAACAGATGTCCCCATAGTTTCACAGATGTCCCAATAGTTAACAGATGTCCCAGTAGTTTTACAGATATCCCAGTAGGTTAACAGATGTCCCCATAGTTTCACAGATGTACCAGTAGTTTCACAGATGTCCCAATAGTTTCACAGATTTCCCAATAGTTTCACATATGTCCCAGTAGTTTTACACATTTCCCAATAGTTTCACATATGTCCCATTAGTTTCACAGATGTCCCCATAGTTTCACAGATGTACCAGTAGTTTCACAGATGTCCCAATAGTTTCACAGATGTTCCAATAGTTTCACAGATGTCCCAATAGTTTCACATATGTCCCATTAGTTTCACAGATGACCCCATAGTTTCACAGATGTCCCAATAGTTTCACAGATGTCCCAATAGTTTCACCTATGTCCCATTTGTTTCACAGATGTCCCCATAGTTTCACAGATGTCCCAATAGTTTCACAGATGTACCAGTAGTTTCACGGATGTCCCAATAGTTTCACAGATGTCCCAATAGTTTCACAGATGTCCCAGAAGTTTTACAGACATCCCAGTAGGTTAACAGATGTCCCGATAGTTTCACAGATGTACCAGTAGTTTCACAGATCTCCCAATAGTTTCACATATGTCCCATTAGTTTCACAGATGTCCCCATAGTTTCACAGATGTCCCAATAGTTTAACAGATGTCCCAGTAGTTTTACAGATGTCCCAGTAGTTTCACACATGTCCCAGTAGTTTCACAGACGCCCCAATAGTTTCACATATGTCCCATTAGTTTTACAGATGTCCCCATAGTTTCACAGATGTCCCAGTAGTTTAACAGATGTCCCAATAGTTTCACAGATTTCCCTATAGTTTCACATATGTACCAGTAGTTTTACACATTTCCCAATAGTTTCACATATGTCCCATTAGTTTCACAGATGTCCCCATAGTTTCACAGATGTCCCAATAGTTTCCCAGATGTCCCAATAGTTTCACAGATTTACCAGTAGTTTAACAGATGTTCCAATAGTTTAACAGATGTCCCAGTAGTTTCACAGATGTCCCAGTAGTTTCACAGATGTCCCAGTAGTTTCACATATGTCCCAGTAGTTTAACAGATGTCCCAATAGTTTCACAGATGTCCCAGTAGGTTAACAGATGTCCCCATAGTTTCACAGATGTCCCACTAGTTTCATAGATGTGCCAATAGTTTCACAGATGTCCCAGTAGGTTAACAGATGTCCCCATAGTTTCACAGATGTCCCAATAGTTAACAGATGTCCCAGTAGTTTTACAGATATCCCAGTAGGTTAACAGATGTCCCCATAGTTTCACAGATGTACCAGTATTTTCACAGATGTCCCAATAGTTTCACAGATGTCCCAATAGTTTCACAGATTTCCCAATAGTTTCACATATGTCCCAGTAGTTTTACACATTTCCCAATAGTTTCACATATGTCCCATTAGTTTCACAGATGTCCCCATAGTTTCACAGATGTGCCAATAGTTTCCCGGATGTCCCAATAGTTTCACAGATGTACCAGTAGTTTAACAGATGTTCCAATAGTTTAACAGATGTCCCAGTAGTTTCACAGATGTCCCAATAGTTTCACAGATGTCCCAGTAGGTTAACAGATGTCCCGATAGTTTCACAGATGTCCCAGTAGTTTCACAGATGTCCCCATAGTTTCACAGATGTCCCAATAGTTTCACAGATGTCCCACTAGTTTCATAGATGTCCCAATAGTTTAACAGATGTCCCAGTAGGTTAAAAGATGTCCCCATAGTTTCACAGATGTCCCAATAGTTAACAGATGTCCCAGTAGTTTTACAGATATCCCAGTAGGTTAACAGATGTCCCCATAGTTTCACAGATGTACCAGTAGTTTCACAGATGTCCCAATAGTTTCACAGATGTCCCAATAGTATCACAGATTTCCCAAAAGTTTCACATATGTCCCAGTAGTTTTACACATTTCCCAATAGTTTCACATACGTCCCATTAGTTTCACAGATGTCCCCATAGTTTCACAGATGTACCAGTAGTTTAACAGATGTTCCAATAGTTTAACAAATGTCCCAGTAGTTTCACAGATGTCCCAGTAGTTTCACAGATGTTCCAGTAGTTTCACAGATGTCCCAATAGTTTAACAGATGTCCCAATAGTTTCACAGATGTCCCAGTAGGTTAACAGATATCCCCATAGTTTCACAGATGTACCAGTAGTTTCACAGGAGTCCCAATAGTTTCACAGATGTCCCAATAGTTTCACAGATGTCCCAATAGTTTCCCATATGTCCCATTAGTTTCACAGATGACCCCATAGTTTCACAGATGTCCCAATAGTTTCACAGATGTCCCAATAGTTTCACCTATGTGCCATTTGTTTCACAGATGTCCCCATAGTTTCACAGATGTCCCAATAGTTTCACAGATGTACCAGTAGTTTCGCAGATGTCCCAATAGTTTCACAGATGTCCCAATAGTTTCACAGATGTCCCAGAAGTTTTACAGACATCCCAGTAGGTTAACAGATGTCCCGATAGTTTCACAGATTTCCCAATAGTTTCACATATGTACCAGTAGTTTTACACATTTCCCAATAGTTTCACATATGTCCCATTAGTTTCACAGATGTCCCCATAGTTTCACAGATGTCCCAATAGTTTCCCAGATGTCCCAATAGTTTCACAGATATACCAGTAGTTTAACAGATGTTCCAATAGTTTAACAGATGTCACAGTAGTTTCACAGATGTCCCAGTAGTTTCACAGATGTCCCAGTAGTTTCACAGATGTCCCAGTAGTTTAACAGATGTACCAATAGTTTTAAAGATGTCCCAGTAGGTTAACAGATGTCCCCATAGTTTCACAGATGTCCCACTAGTTTCATAGATGTCCCAATAGTTTCACAGATGTCCCAGTAGGTTAAAAGATGTCCCCATAGTTTCACAGATGTCCCAATAGTTAACAGATGTCCCAGTAGTTTCACAGATGTCCCAGAAGTTTTACAGACATCCCAGTAGGTTAACAGATGTCCCGATAGTTTCACAGATGTACCAGTAGTTTCACAGATCTCCCAATAGTTTCACATACGTCCCATTAGTTTCACAGATGTCCCCATAGTTTCACAGATGTCCCAATAGTTTAACAGATGTCCCAGTAGTTTTACAGATGTCCCAGTAGTTTCACACATGTCCCAGTAGTTTCACAGATGCCCCAATAGTTTCACATATGTCCCATTAGTTTTACAGATGTCCCCATAGTTTCACAGATGTCCCCATAGTTTCACAGATGTACCAGTAGTTTCACAGATGTCCCAATAGTTTCACAGATGTCCCAATAGTTTCACAGATGTCCCAATAGTTTCACATATGTCCCATTAGTTTCACAGATGACCCCATAGTTTCACAGATGTCCCAATAGTTTCACAGATGTCCCAATAGTTTCACAGATGTCCCAGAAGTTTTACAGACATCCCAGTAGGTTAACAGATGTCCCGATAGTTTCACAGATGTACCAGTAGTTTCACAGATCTCCCAATAGTTTCACATATGTCCCATTAGTTTCACAGATGTCCCCATAGTTTCACAGATGTCCCAATAGTTTAACAGATGTCCCAGTAGTTTTACAGATGTCCCAGTAGTTTCACACATGTCCCAGTAGTTTCACAGACGCCCCAATAGTTTCACATATGTCCCATTAGTTTTACAGATGTCCCCATAGTTTCACAGATGTCCCAGTAGTTTAACAGATGTCCAAATAGTTTCACAGATTTCCCTATAGTTTCACATATGTACCAGTAGTTTTACACATTTCCCAATAGTTTCACATATGTCCCATTAGTTTCACAGATGTCCCCATAGTTTCACAGATGTCCCAATAGTTTCCCAGATGTCCCAATAGTTTCACAGATTTACCAGTAGTTTAACAGATGTTCCAATAGTTTAACAGATGTCCCAGTAGTTTCACAGATGTCCCAGTAGTTTCACAGATGTCCCAGTAGTTTCACATATGTCCCAGTAGTTTAACAGATGTCCCAATAGTTTCACAGATGTCCCAGTAGGTTAACAGATGTCCCCATAGTTTCACAGATGTCCCACTAGTTTCATAGATGTGCCAATAGTTTCACAGATGTCCCAGTAGGTTAACAGATGTCCCCATAGTTTCACAGATGTCCCAATAGTTAACAGATGCCCCAGTAGTTTTACAGATATCCCAGTAGGTTAACAGATGTCCCCATAGTTTCACAGATGTACCAGTAGTTTCACAGATGTCCCAATAGTTTCACAGATTTCCCAATAGTTTCACATATGTCCCAGTAGTTTTACACATTTCCCAATAGTTTCACATATGTCCCATTAGTTTCACAGATGTCCCCATAGTTTCACAGATGTACCAGTAGTTTCAAAGATGTCCCAATAGTTTCACAGATGTTCCAATAGTTTCACAGATGTCCCAATAGTTTCACATATGTCCCATTAGTTTCACAGATGACCCCATAGTTTCACAGATGTCCCAATAGTTTCACAGATGTCCCAATAGTTTCACCTATGTCCCATTTGTTTCACAGATGTCCCCATAGTTTCACAGATGTCCCAATAGTTTCACAGATGTACCAGTAGTTTCACGGATGTCCCAATAGTTTCACAGATGTCCCAATAGTTTCACAGATGTCCCAGAAGTTTTACAGACATCCCAGTAGGTTAACAGATGTCCCGATAGTTTCACAGATGTACCAGTAGTTTCACAGATCTCCCAATAGTTTCACATATGTCCCATTAGTTTCACAGATGTCCCCATAGTTTCACAGATGTCCCAATAGTTTAACAGATGTCCCAGTAGTTTTACAGATGTCCCAGTAGTTTCACACATGTCCCAGTAGTTTCACAGACGCCCCAATAGTTTCACATATGTCCCATTAGTTTTACAGATGTCCCCATAGTTTCACAGATGTCCCAGTAGTTTAACAGATGTCCCAATAGTTTCACAGATTTCCTTATAGTTTCACATATGTACCAGTAGTTTTACACATTTCCCAATAGTTTCACATATGTCCCATTAGTTTCACAGATGTCCCCATAGTTTCACAGATGTCCCAATAGTTTCCCAGATGTCCCAATAGTTTCACAGATTTACCAGTAGTTTAACAGATGTTCCAATAGTTTAACAGATGTCCCAGTAGTTTCACAGATGTCCCAATAGTTTCACAGATGTCCCAATAGTTTCACATATGTCCCATTAGTTTCACAGATGACCCCATAGTTTCACAGATGTCCCAATAGTTTCACAGATGTCCCAATAGTTTCACAGATGTCCCAGAAGTTTTACAGACATCCCAGTAGGTTAACAGATGTCCCGATAGTTTCACAGATGTACCAGTAGTTTCACAGATCTCCCAATAGTTTCACATATGTCCCATTAGTTTCACAGATGTCCCCATAGTTTCACAGATGTCCCAATAGTTTAACAGATGTCCCAGTAGTTTTACAGATGTCCCAGTAGTTTCACACATGTCCCAGTAGTTTCACAGACGCCCCAATAGTTTCACATATGTCCCATTAGTTTTACAGATGTCCCCATAGTTTCACAGATGTCCCAGTAGTTTAACAGATGTCCCAATAGTTTCACAGATTTCCCTATAGTTTCACATATGTACCAGTAGTTTTACACATTTCCCAATAGTTTCACATATGTCCCATTAGTTTCACAGATGTCCCCATAGTTTCACAGATGTCCCAATAGTTTCCCAGATGTCCCAATAGTTTCACAGATTTACCAGTAGTTTAACAGATGTTCCAATAGTTTAACAGATGTCCCAGTAGTTTCACAGATGTCCCAGTAGTTTCACAGATGTCCCAGTAGTTTCACATATGTCCCAGTAGTTTAACAGATGTCCCAATAGTTTCACAGATGTCCCAGTAGGTTAACAGATGTCCCCATAGTTTCACAGATGTCCCACTAGTTTCATAGATGTGCCAATAGTTTCACAGATGTCCCAGTAGGTTAACAGATGTCCCCATAGTTTCACAGATGTCCCAATAGTTAACAGATGTTCCAGTAGTTTTACAGATATTCCAGTAGGTTAACAGATGTCCCCATAGTTTCACAGATGTACCAGTAGTTTCACAGATGTCCCAATAGTTTCACAGATGTCCCAATAGTTTCACAGATTTCCCAATAGTTTCACATATGTCCAGGAAGGTTAACAGATGTCCCCATAGTTTCACAGATGTCCCAATAGTTAACAGATGTCCCAGTAGTTTTACAGATATCCCAGTAGGTTAACAGATGTCCCCATAGTTTCACAGATGTACCAGTAGTTTCACAGATGTCCCAATAGTTTCACAGATTTCCCAATAGTTTCACATATGTCCCAGTAGTTTTACACATTTCCCAATAGTTTCACATATGTCCCATTAGTTTCACAGATGTCCCCATAGTTTCACAGATGTACCAGTAGTTTCACAGATGTCCCAATAGTTTCACAGATGTTCCAATAGTTTCACAGATGTCCCAATAGTTTCACATATGTCCCATTAGTTTCACAGATGACCCCATAGTTTCACAGATGTCCCAATAGTTTCACAGATGTCCCAATAGTTTCACCTATGTCCCATTTGTTTCACAGATGTCCCCATAGTTTCACAGATGTCCCAATAGTTTCACAGATGTACCAGTAGTTTCACGGATGTCCCAATAGTTTCACAGATGTCCCAATAGTTTCACAGATGTCCCAGAAGTTTTACAGACATCCCAGTAGGTTAACAGATGTCCCGATAGTTTCACAGATGTACCAGTAGTTTCACAGATCTCCCAATAGTTTCACATATGTCCCATTAGTTTCACAGATGTCCCCATAGTTTCACAGATGTCCCAATAGTTTAACAGATGTCCCAGTAGTTTTACAGATGTCCCAGTAGTTTCACACATGTCCCAGTAGTTTCACAGACGCCCCAATAGTTTCACATATGTCCCATTAGTTTTACAGATGTCCCCATAGTTTCACAGATGTCCCAGTAGTTTAACAGATGTCCCAATAGTTTCACAGATTTCCTTATAGTTTCACATATGTACCAGTAGTTTTACACATTTCCCAATAGTTTCACATATGTCCCATTAGTTTCACAGATGTCCCCATAGTTTCACAGATGTCCCAATAGTTTCCCAGATGTCCCAATAGTTTCACAGATTTACCAGTAGTTTAACAGATGTTCCAATAGTTTAACAGATGTCCCAGTAGTTTCACAGATGTCCCAATAATTTCACAGATGTCCCAGTAGGTTAACAGATGTCCCCATAGTTTCACAGATGTCCCACTAGTTTCATAGATGTGCCAATAGTTTCACAGATGTCCCAGTAGGTTAACAGATGTCCCCATAGTTTCACAGATGTCCCAATAGTTAACAGATGTCCCAGTAGTTTTACAGATATCCCAGTAGGTTAACAGATGTCCCCATAGTTTCACAGATGTACCAGTAGTTTCACAGATGTCCCAATAGTTTCACAGATGTCCCAATAGTTTCACAGATTTCCCAATAGTTTCACATATGTCCCAGTAGTTTTACACATTTCCCAATAGTTTCACATATGTCCCATTAGTTTCACAGATGTCCCCATAGTTTCACAGATGTGCCAATAGTTTCCCGGATGTCCCAATAGTTTCACAGATGTACCAGTAGTTTAACAGATGTTCCAATAGTTTAACAGATGTCCCAGTAGTTTCACAGATGTCCCAATAGTTTCACAGATGTCCCAGTAGGTTAACAGATGTCCCGATAGTTTCACAGATGTCCCAGTAGTTTCACAGATGTCCCAGTAGTTTCACAGATGTCCCCATAGTTTCACAGATGTCCCACTAGTTTCATAGATGTGCCAATAGTTTCACAGATGTCCATGAAGGTTAACAGATGTCCCCATAGTTTCACAGATGTCCCAATAGTTAACAGATGTCCCAGTAGTTTTACAGATATCCCACTAGGTTAACAGATGTCCCCATAGTTTCACAGATGTACCAGTAGTTTCACAGATGTCCCAATAGTTTCACAGATGTCCCAATAGTTTCACAGATTTCCCAATAGTTTCACATATGTCCCAGTAGTTTTACACATTTCCCAATAGTTTCACATATGTCCCATTAGTTTCACAGATGTCCCCATAGTTTCACAGATGTGCCAATAGTTTCCCAGATGTCCCAATAGTATCACAGATGTACCAGTAGTTTAACAGATGTTCCAATAGTTTAACAGATGTCCCAGTAGTTTCACAGATGTCCCAGTAGTTTCACAGATGCCACAGTAGTTTCACAGATGTCCCAGTAGTTTAACAGATGTCCCAATAGTTTCACAGATGTCCCAGTAGGTTAACAGATGTCCCGATAGTTTCACAGATGTCCCAGTAGTTTCACAGATGTCCCAGTAGTTTCACAGATGTCCCAATAGTTTCACAGATGTACCAGTAGTTTCACAGATGTCCCAATAGTTTCACAGATGTCCCAATAGTTTCACAGATGTCCCAGAAGTTTTACAGACATCCCAGTAGGTTAACAGATGTCCCGATAGTTTCACAGATGTACCAGTAGTTTCACAGATCTCCCAATAGTTTCACATATGTCCCATTAGTTTCACAGATGTCCCCATAGTTTCACAGATGTCCCAATAGTTTAACAGATGTCCCAGTAGTTTTACAGATGTCCCAGTAGGTTCACATATGTCCCAGTAGTTTTACAGATGTCCCAGTAGTTTCACCGATGTCCCAGTAGTTTCACAGATGTCCCAGTAGGTTAACAGATGTCCCCATAGTTTCGCAGATGTCCCAATAGTTAACAGATGTCCCAGTAGTTTTACAGATATCCCAGTAGGTTATCAGATGTCCCCATAGTTTCACAGATGTACCAGTAGTTTCACACATGTCCCAATAGTTTCACAGATTTCCCAATAGTTTCACATATGTACCAGTAGTTTTACACATTTCCCAATAGTTTCACATATGTCCCATTAGTTTCACAGATGTCCCCATAGTTTCACAGATGTCCCAATAGTTTCCCAGATGTCCCAATAGTTTCACAGATGTACCAGTAGTTTAACAGATGTTCCAATAGTTTAACAGATGTCCCAGTAGTTTCACAGATGTCTCAGTAGTTTCACAGATGTCCCAGTAGTTTCACAGATGGCCCAGTAGGATAACAGATGTCCCCATAGTTTCACAGATGTCCCACTAGTTTCATAGATGTCCCAATAGTTTCACAGATGTCCGCATAGTTTCACAGATGTACCAGTAGTTTCACAGATGTCCCAATAGTTTCACAGATGTCCCAATAGTTTCACAGATGTCCCAATAGTTTCACATATGTCCCATTAGTTTCACAGATGACCCCATAGTTTCACAGATGTCCCAATAGTTTCACAGATGTCCCAATAGTTTCACCTATGTCCCATTTGTTTCACAGATGTCCCCATAGTTTCACAGATGTCCCAATAGTTTCACAGATGTACCAGTAGTTTCACAAATGTCCCAATAGTTGCACAGATGTCCCAATAGTTTCACAGATGTCCCAGAAGTTTTACAGACATCCCAGTAGGTTAACAGATGTCCCGATAGTTTCACAGATGTACCAGTAGTTTCACAGATCTCCCAATAGTTTCACATACGTCCCATTAGTTTCACAGATGTCCCCATAGTTTCACAGATGTCCCAATAGTTTAACAGATGTCCCAGTAGTTTTACAGATGTCCCAGTAGTTTCACACATGTCCCAGTAGTTTCACAGATGCCCCAATAGTTTCACATATGTCCCATTAGTTTTACAGATGTCCCCATAGTTTCACAGATGTCCCCATAGTTTCACAGATGTACCAGTAGTTTCACAGATGTCCCAATAGTTTCACAGATGTCCCAATAGTTTCACAGATGTCCCAATAGTTTCACATATGTCCAATTAGTTTCACAGATGACCCCATAGTTTCACAGATGTCCCAATAGTTTCACAGATGTCCCAATAGTTTCACAGATTTCCCTATAGTTTCACATATGTACCAGTAGTTTTACACATTTCCCAATAGTTTCACATATGTCCCATTAGTTTCACAGATGTCCCCATAGTTTCACAGATGTCCCAATAGTTTCCCAGATGTCCCAATAGTTTCACAGATTTACCAGTAGTTTAACAGATGTTCCAATAGTTTAACAGATGTCCCAGTAGTTTCACAGATGTCCCAGTAGTTTCACAGATGTCCCAGTAGTTTCACATATGTCCCAGTAGTTTAACAGATGTCCCAATAGTTTCACAGATGTCCCAGTAGGTTAACAGATGTCCCCATAGTTTCACAGATGTCCCACTAGTTTCATAGATGTGCCAATAGTTTCACAGATGTCCCAGTAGGTTAACAGATGTCCCCATAGTTTCACAGATGTACCAGTAGTTTCACAGATGTCCCAATAGTTTCACAGATGTCCAAATAGTTTCACAGATTTCCCAATAGTTTCACATATGTCCAGGAAGGTTAACAGATGTCCCCATAGTTTCACAGATGTCCCAATAGTTAACAGATGTCCCAGTAGTTTTACAGATATCCCAGTAGGTTAACAGATGTCCCCATAGTTTCACAGATGTACCAGTAGTTTCACAGATGTCCCAATAGTTTCACAGATTTCCCAATAGTTTCACATATGTCCCAGTAGTTTTACACATTTCCCAATAGTTTCACATATGTCCCATTAGTTTCACAGATGTCCCCATAGTTTCACAGATGTACCAGTAGTTTCACAGATGTCCCAATAGTTTCACAGATGTTCCAATAGTTTCACAGATGTCCCAATAGTTTCACATATGTCCCATTAGTTTCACAGATGACCCCATAGTTTCACAGATGTCCCAATAGTTTCACAGATGTCCCAATAGTTTCACCTATGTCCCATTTGTTTCACAGATGTCCCCATAGTTTCACAGATGTCCCAATAGTTTCACAGATGTACCAGTAGTTTCACGGATGTCCCAATAGTTTCACAGATGTCCCAATAGTTTCACAGATGTCCCAGAAGTTTTACAGACATCCCAGTAGGTTAACAGATGTCCCGATAGTTTCACAGATGTACCAGTAGTTTCACAGATCTCCCAATAGTTTCACATATGTCCCATTAGTTTCACAGATGTCCCCATAGTTTCACAGATGTCCCAATAGTTTAACAGATGTCCCAGTAGTTTTACAGATGTCCCAGTAGTTTCACACATGTCCCAGTAGTTTCACAGACGCCCCAATAGTTTCACATATGTCCCATTAGTTTTACAGATGTCCCCATAGTTTCACAGATGTCCCAGTAGTTTAACAGATGTCCCAATAGTTTCACAGATTTCCTTATAGTTTCACATATGTACCAGTAGTTTTACACATTTCCCAATAGTTTCACATATGTCCCATTAGTTTCACAGATGTCCCCATAGTTTCACAGATGTCCCAATAGTTTCCCAGATGTCCCAATAGTTTCACAGATTTACCAGTAGTTTAACAGATGTTCCAATAGTTTAACAGATGTCCCAGTAGTTTCACAGATGTCCCAATAATTTCACAGATGTCCCAGTAGGTTAACAGATGTCCCCATAGTTTCACAGATGTCCCACTAGTTTCATAGATGTGCCAATAGTTTCACAGATGTCCCAGTAGGTTAACAGATGTCCCCATAGTTTCACAGATGTCCCAATAGTTAACAGATGTCCCAGTAGTTTTACAGATATCCCAGTAGGTTAACAGATGTCCCCATAGTTTCACAGATGTACCAGTAGTTTCACAGATGTCCCAATAGTTTCACAGATGTCCCAATAGTTTCACAGATTTCCCAATAGTTTCACATATGTCCCAGTAGTTTTACACATTTCCCAATAGTTTCACATATGTCCCATTAGTTTCACAGATGTCCCCATAGTTTCACAGATGTGCCAATAGTTTCCCGGATGTCCCAATAGTTTCACAGATGTACCAGTAGTTTAACAGATGTTCCAATAGTTTAACAGATGTCCCAGTAGTTTCACAGATGTCCCAATAGTTTCACAGATGTCCCAGTAGGTTAACAGATGTCCCGATAGTTTCACAGATGTCCCAGTAGTTTCACAGATGTCCCAGTAGTTTCACAGATGTCCCAATAGTTTCACAGATGTCCCACTAGTTTCATAGATGTCCCAATAGTTTAACAGATGTCCCAGTAGGTTAAAAGATGTCCCCATAGTTTCACAGATGTCCCAATAGTTAACAGATGTCCCAGTAGTTTTACAGATATCCCAGTAGGTTAACAGATGTCCCCATAGTTTCACAGATGTACCAGTAGTTTCACAGATGTCCCAATAGTTTCACAGATGTCCCAATAGTTTCACAGATTTCCCAATAGTTTCACATATGTCCCAGTAGTTTTACACATTTCCCAATAGTTTCACATATGTCCCATTAGTTTCACAGATGTCCCCATAGTTTCACAGATGTACCAGTAGTTTAACAGATGTTCCAATAGTTTAACAAATGTCCCAGTAGTTTCGCAGATGTCCCAGTAGTTTCACAGATGTTCCAGTAGTTTCACAGATGTCCCAATAGTTTAACAGATGTCCCAATAGTTTCACAGATGTCCCAGTAGGTTAACAGATATCCCCATAGTTTCACAGATGTACCAGTAGTTTCACAGATGTCCCAATAGTTTCACAGATGTCCCAATAGTTTCACAGATGTCCCAATAGTTTCCCATATGTCCCATTAGTTTCACAGATGACCCCATAGTTTCACAGATGTCCCAATAGTTTCACAGATGTCCCAATAGTTTCACCTATGTCCCATTTGTTTCACAGATGTCCCCATAGTTTCACAGATGTCCCAATAGTTTCACAGATGTACCAGTAGTTTCGCAGATGTCCCAATAGTTTCACAGATGTCCCAATAGTTTCACAGATGTCCCAGAAGTTTTACAGACATCCCAGTAGGTTAACAGATGTCCCGATAGTTTCACAGATTTCCCAATAGTTTCACATATGTACCAGTAGTTTTACACATTTCCCAATAGTTTCACATATGTCCCATTAGTTTCACAGATGTCCACATAGTTTCACAGATGTCCCAATAGTTTCCCAGATGTCCCAATAGTTTCACAGATATACCAGTAGTTTAACAGATGTTCCAATAGTTTAACAGATGTCACAGTAGTTTCACAGATGTACCAGTAGTTTCACGGATGTCCCAATAGTTTCACAGATGTCCCAATAGTTTCACAGATGTCCCAGAAGTTTTACAGACATCCCAGTAGGTTAACAGATGTCCCGATAGTTTCACAGATGTACCAGTAGTTTCACAGATCTCCCAATAGTTTCACATATGTCCCATTAGTTTCACAGATGTCCCCATAGTTTCACAGATGTCCCAATAGTTTAACAGATGTCCCAGTAGTTTTACAGATGTCCCAGTAGTTTCACACATGTCCCAGTAGTTTCACAGACGCCCCAATAGTTTCACATATGTCCCATTAGTTTTACAGATGTCCCCATAGTTTCACAGATGTGCCAGTAGTTTAACAGATGTCCCAATAGTTTCACAGATTTCCCTATAGTTTCACATATGTACCAGTAGTTTTACACATTTCCCAATAGTTTCACATATGTCCCATTAGTTTCACAGATGTCCCCATAGTTTCACAGATGTCCCAATAGTTTCCCAGATGTCCCAATAGTTTCACAGATTTACCAGTAGTTTAACAGATGTCCCAATAGTTTCCCAGATGTCCCAATAGTTTCACAGATTTATCAGTAGTTTAACAGATGTTCCAATAGTTTAACAGATGTCCCAGTAGTTTCACAGATGTCCCAATAGTTTCACAGATGTCCCAGTAGGTTAACAGATGTCCCCATAGTTTCACAGATGTCCCACTAGTTTCATAGATGTGCCAATAGTTTCACAGATGTCCCAGTAGGTTAACAGATGTCCCCATAGTTTCACAGATGTCCCAATAGTTAACAGATGTCCCAGTAGTTTTACAGATATCCCAGTAGGTTAACAGATGTCCCCATAGTTTCACAGATGTACCAGTATTTTCACAGATGTCCCAATAGTTTCACAGATGTCCCAATAGTTTCACAGATTTCCCAATAGTTTCACATATGTCCCAGTAGTTTTACACATTTCCCAATAGTTTCACATATGTCCCATTAGTTTCACAGATGTCCCCATAGTTTCACAGATGTGCCAATAGTTTCCCGGATGTCCCAATAGTTTCACAGATGTACCAGTAGTTTAACAGATGTTCCAATAGTTTAACAGATGTCCCAGTAGTTTCACAGATGTCCCAATAGTTTCACAGATGTCCCAGTAGGTTAACAGATGTCCCGATAGTTTCACAGATGTCCCAGTAGTTTCACAGATGTCCCCATAGTTTCACAGATGTCCCAATAGTTTCACAGATGTCCCACTAGTTTCATAGATGTCCCAATAGTTAACAGATGTCCCAGTAGTTTTACAGATATCCCAGTAGGTTAACAGATGTCCCCATAGTTTCACAGATGTACCAGTAGTTTCACAGATGTCCCAATAGTTTCACAGATGTCCCAATAGTTTCACAGATTTCCCAATAGTTTCACATATGTCCCAGTAGTTTTACACATTTCCCAATAGTTTCACATATGTCCCATTAGTTTCACAGATGTCCCCATAGTTTCACAGATGTACCAGTAGTTTAACAGATGTTCCAATAGTTTAACAAATGTCCCAGTAGTTTCACAGATGTCCCAGTAGTTTCACAGATGTTCCAGTAGTTTCACAGATGTCCCAATAGTTTAACAGATGTCCCAATAGTTTCACAGATGTCCCAGTAGGTTAACAGATATCCCCATAGTTTCACAGATGTACCAGTAGTTTCACAGATGTCCCAATAGTTTCACAGATGTCCCAATAGTTTCACAGATGTCCCAATAGTTTCCCATATGTCCCATTAGTTTCACAGATGACCCCATAGTTTCACAGATGTCCCAATAGTTTCACAGATGTCCCAATAGTTTCACCTATGTCCCATTTGTTTCACAGATGTCCCCATAGTTTCACAGATGTCCCAATAGTTTCACAGATGTACCAGTAGTTTCGCAGATGTCCCAATAGTTTCACAGATGTCCCAATAGTTTCACAGATGTCCCAGAAGTTTTACAGACATCCCAGTAGGTTAACAGATGTCCCGATAGTTTCACAGATTTCCCAATAGTTTCACATATGTACCAGTAGTTTTACACATTTCCCAATAGTTTCACATATGTCCCATTAGTTTCACAGATGTCCCCATAGTTTCACAGATGTCCCAATAGTTTCCCAGATGTCCCAATAGTTTCACAGATATACCAGTAGTTTAACAGATGTTCCAATAGTTTAACAGATGTCACAGTAGTTTCACAGATGTACCAGTAGTTTCACGGATGTCCCAATAGTTTCACAGATGTCCCAATAGTTTCACAGATGTCCCAGAAGTTTTACAGACATCCCAGTAGGTTAACAGATGTCCCGATAGTTTCACAGATGTACCAGTAGTTTCACAGATCTCCCAATAGTTTCACATATGTCCCATTAGTTTCACAGATGTCCCCATAGTTTCACAGATGTCCCAATAGTTTAACAGATGTCCCAGTAGTTTTACAGATGTCCCAGTAGTTTCACACATGTCCCAGTAGTTTCACAGACGCCCCAATAGTTTCACATATGTCCCATTAGTTTTACAGATGTCCCCATAGTTTCACAGATGTCCCAGTAGTTTAACAGATGTCCCAATAGTTTCACAGATTTCCCTATAGTTTCACATATGTACCAGTAGTTTTACACATTTCCCAATAGTTTCACATATGTCCCATTAGTTTCACAGATGTCCCCATAGTTTCACAGATGTCCCAATAGTTTCCCAGATGTCCCAATAGTTTCACAGATTTACCAGTAGTTTAACAGATGTTCCAATAGTTTAACAGATGTCCCAGTAGTTTCACAGATGTCCCAGTAGTTTCACAGATGTCCCAGTAGTTTCACATATGTCCCAGTAGTTTAACAGATGTCCCAATAGTTTCACAGATGTCCCAGTAGGTTAACAGATGTCCCCATAGTTTCACAGATGTCCCACTAGTTTCATAGATGTGCCAATAGTTTCACAGATGTCCCAGTAGGTTAACAGATGTCCCCATAGTTTCACAGATGTCCCAATAGTTAACAGATGTCCCAGTAGTTTTACAGATATCCCAGTAGGTTAACAGATGTCCCCATAGTTTCACAGATGTACCAGTATTTTCACAGATGTCCCAATAGTTTCACAGATGTCCCAATAGTTTCACAGATTTCCCAATAGTTTCACATATGTCCCAGTAGTTTTACACATTTCCCAATAGTTTCACATATGTCCCATTAGTTTCACAGATGTCCCCATAGTTTCACAGATGTGCCAATAGTTTCCCGGATGTCCCAATAGTTTCACAGATGTACCAGTAGTTTAACAGATGTTCCAATAGTTTAACAGATGTCCCAGTAGTTTCACAGATGTCCCAATAGTTTCACAGATGTCCCAGTAGGTTAACAGATGTCCCGATAGTTTCACAGATGTCCCAGTAGTTTCACAGATGTCCCCATAGTTTCACAGATGTCCCAATAGTTTCACAGATGTCCCACTAGTTTCATAGATGTCCCAATAGTTAACAGATGTCCCAGTAGTTTTACAGATATCCCAGTAGGTTAACAGATGTCCCCATAGTTTCACAGATGTACCAGTAGTTTCACAGATGTCCCAATAGTTTCACAGATGTCCCAATAGTTTCACAGATTTCCCAATAGTTTCACATATGTCCCAGTAGTTTTACACATTTCCCAATAGTTTCACATATGTCCCATTAGTTTCACAGATGTCCCCATAGTTTCACAGATGTACCAGTAGTTTAACAGATGTTCCAATAGTTTAACAAATGTCCCAGTAGTTTCACAGATGTCCCAGTAGTTTCACAGATGTTCCAGTAGTTTCACAGATGTCCCAATAGTTTAACAGATGTCCCAGTAGTTTTACAGATATCCCAGTAGGTTAACAGATGTCCCCATAGTTTCACAGATGTACCAGTATTTTCACAGATGTCCCAATAGTTTCACAGATGTCCCAATAGTTTCACAGATTTCCCAATAGTTTCACATATGTCCCAGTAGTTTTACACATTTCCCAATAGTTTCACATATGTCCCATTAGTTTCACAGATGTCCCCATAGTTTCACAGATGTGCCAATAGTTTCCCGGATGTCCCAATAGTTTCACAGATGTACCAGTAGTTTAACAGATGTTCCAATAGTTTAACAGATGTCCCAGTAGTTTCACAGATGTCCCAATAGTTTCACAGATGTCCCAGTAGGTTAACAGATGTCCCGATAGTTTCACAGATGTCCCAGTAGTTTCACAGATGTCCCCATAGTTTCACAGATGTCCCAATAGTTTCACAGATGTCCCACTAGTTTCATAGATGTCCCAATAGTTAACAGATGTCCCAGTAGTTTTACAGATATCCCAGTAGGTTAACAGATGTCCCCATAGTTTCACAGATGTACCAGTAGTTTCACAGATGTCCCAATAGTTTCACAGATGTCCCAATAGTTTCACAGATTTCCCAATAGTTTCACATATGTCCCAGTAGTTTTACACATTTCCCAATAGTTTCACATATGTCCCATTAGTTTCACAGATGTCCCCATAGTTTCACAGATGTACCAGTAGTTTAACAGATGTTCCAATAGTTTAACAAATGTCCCAGTAGTTTCACAGATGTCCCAGTAGTTTCACAGATGTTCCAGTAGTTTCACAGATGTCCCAATAGTTTAACAGATGTCCCAATAGTTTCACAGATGTCCCAGTAGGTTAACAGATATCCCCATAGTTTCACAGATGTACCAGTAGTTTCACAGATGTCCCAATAGTTTCACAGATGTCCCAATAGTTTCACAGATGTCCCAATAGTTTCCCATATGTCCCATTAGTTTCACAGATGACCCCATAGTTTCACAGATGTCCCAATAGTTTCACAGATGTCCCAATAGTTTCACCTATGTCCCATTTGTTTCACAGATGTCCCCATAGTTTCACAGATGTCCCAATAGTTTCACAGATGTACCAGTAGTTTCGCAGATGTCCCAATAGTTTCACAGATGTCCCAATAGTTTCACAGATGTCCCAGAAGTTTTACAGACATCCCAGTAGGTTAACAGATGTCCCGATAGTTTCACAGATTTCCCAATAGTTTCACATATGTACCAGTAGTTTTACACATTTCCCAATAGTTTCACATATGTCCCATTAGTTTCACAGATGTCCCCATAGTTTCACAGATGTCCCAATAGTTTCCCAGATGTCCCAATAGTTTCACAGATATACCAGTAGTTTAACAGATGTTCCAATAGTTTAACAGATGTCACAGTAGTTTCACAGATGTACCAGTAGTTTCACGGATGTCCCAATAGTTTCACAGATGTCCCAATAGTTTCACAGATGTCCCAGAAGTTTTACAGACATCCCAGTAGGTTAACAGATGTCCCGATAGTTTCACAGATGTACCAGTAGTTTCACAGATCTCCCAATAGTTTCACATATGTCCCATTAGTTTCACAGATGTCCCCATAGTTTCACAGATGTCCCAATAGTTTAACAGATGTCCCAGTAGTTTTACAGATGTCCCAGTAGTTTCACACATGTCCCAGTAGTTTCACAGACGCCCCAATAGTTTCACATATGTCCCATTAGTTTTACAGATGTCCCCATAGTTTCACAGATGTCCCAGTAGTTTAACAGATGTCCCAATAGTTTCACAGATTTCCCTATAGTTTCACATATGTACCAGTAGTTTTACACATTTCCCAATAGTTTCACATATGTCCCATTAGTTTCACAGATGTCCCCATAGTTTCACAGATGTCCCAATAGTTTCCCAGATGTCCCAATAGTTTCACAGATTTACCAGTAGTTTAACAGATGTTCCAATAGTTTAACAGATGTCCCAGTAGTTTCACAGATGTCCCAGTAGTTTCACAGATGTCCCAGTAGTTTCACATATGTCCCAGTAGTTTAACAGATGTCCCAATAGTTTCACAGATGTCCCAGTAGGTTAACAGATGTCCCCATAGTTTCACAGATGTCCCAATAGTTTCACATATGTCCCATTAGTTTCACAGATGTCCCAATAGTTTCACAGATGTCCCAGAAGTTTTACAGACATCCCAGTAGGTTAACAGATGTCCCGATAGTTTCACAGATGTACCAGTAGTTTCACAGATCTCCCAATAGTTTCACATATGTCCCATTAGTTTCACAGATGTCCCCATAGTTTCACAGATGTCCCAATAGTTTAACAGATGTCCCAGTAGTTTTACAGATGTCCCAGTAGTTTCACACATGTCCCAGTAGTTTCACAGACGCCCCAATAGTTTCACATATGTCCCATTAGTTTTACAGATGTCCCCATAGTTTCACAGATGTCCCAGTAGTTTAACAGATGTCCCAATAGTTTCACAGATTTCCCTATAGTTTCACATATGTACCAGTAGTTTTACACATTTCCCAATAGTTTCACATATGTCCCATTAGTTTCACAGATGTCCCCATAGTTTCACAGATGTCCCAATAGTTTCCCAGATGTCCCAATAGTTTCACAGATTTACCAGTAGTTTAACAGATGTTCCAATAGTTTAACAGATGTCCCAGTAGTTTCACAGATGTCCCAGTAGTTTCACAGATGTCCCAGTAGTTTCACATATGTCCCAGTAGTTTAACAGATGTCCCAATAGTTTCACAGATGTCCCAGTAGGTTAACAGATGTCCCCATAGTTTCACAGATGTCCCACTAGTTTCATAGATGTGCCAATAGTTTCACAGATGTCCCAGTAGGTTAACAGATGTCCCCATAGTTTCACAGATGTCCCAATAGTTAACAGATGTCCCAGTAGTTTTACAGATATCCCAGTAGGTTAACAGATGTCCCCATAGTTTCACAGATGTACCAGTATTTTCACAGATGTCCCAATAGTTTCACAGATGTCCCAATAGTTTCACAGATTTCCCAATAGTTTCACATATGTCCCAGTAGTTTTACACATTTCCCAATAGTTTCACATATGTCCCATTAGTTTCACAGATGTCCCCATAGTTTCACAGATGTGCCAATAGTTTCCCGGATGTCCCAATAGTTTCACAGATGTACCAGTAGTTTAACAGATGTTCCAATAGTTTAACAGATGTCCCAGTAGTTTCACAGATGTCCCAATAGTTTCACAGATGTCCCAGTAGGTTAACAGATGTCCCGATAGTTTCACAGATGTCCCAGTAGTTTCACAGATGTCCCCATAGTTTCACAGATGTCCCAATAGTTTCACAGATGTCCCACTAGTTTCATAGATGTCCCAATAGTTTAACAGATGTCCCAGTAGGTTAAAAGATGTCCCCATAGTTTCACAGATGTCCCAATAGTTAACAGATGTCCCAGTAGTTTTACAGATATCCCAGTAGGTTAACAGATGTCCCCATAGTTTCACAGATGTACCAGTAGTTTCACAGATGTCCCAATAGTTTCACAGATGTCCCAATAGTATCACAGATTTCCCAAAAGTTTCACATATGTCCCAGTAGTTTTACACATTTCCCAATAGTTTCACATACGTCCCATTAGTTTCACAGATGTCCCCATAGTTTCACAGATGTACCAGTAGTTTAACAGATGTTCCAATAGTTTAACAAATGTCCCAGTAGTTTCACAGATGTCCCAGTAGTTTCACAGATGTTCCAGTAGTTTCACAGATGTCCCAATAGTTTAACAGATGTCCCAATAGTTTCACAGATGTCCCAGTAGGTTAACAGATATCCCCATAGTTTCACAGATGTACCAGTAGTTTCACAGGAGTCCCAATAGTTTCACAGATGTCCCAATAGTTTCACAGATGTCCCAATAGTTTCCCATATGTCCCATTAGTTTCACAGATGACCCCATAGTTTCACAGATGTCCCAATAGTTTCACAGATGTCCCAATAGTTTCACCTATGTGCCATTTGTTTCACAGATGTCCCCATAGTTTCACAGATGTCCCAATAGTTTCACAGATGTACCAGTAGTTTCGCAGATGTCCCAATAGTTTCACAGATGTCCCAATAGTTTCACAGATGTCCCAGAAGTTTTACAGACATCCCAGTAGGTTAACAGATGTCCCGATAGTTTCACAGATTTCCCAATAGTTTCACATATGTACCAGTAGTTTTACACATTTCCCAATAGTTTCACATATGTCCCATTAGTTTCACAGATGTCCCCATAGTTTCACAGATGTCCCAATAGTTTCCCAGATGTCCCAATAGTTTCACAGATATACCAGTAGTTTAACAGATGTTCCAATAGTTTAACAGATGTCACAGTAGTTTCACAGATGTCCCAGTAGTTTCACAGATGTCCCAGTAGTTTCACAGATGTCCCAGTAGTTTAACAGATGTACCAATAGTTTTAAAGATGTCCCAGTAGGTTAACAGATGTCCCCATAGTTTCACAGATGTCCCACTAGTTTCATAGATGTCCCAATAGTTTCACAGATGTCCCAGTAGGTTAAAAGATGTCCCCATAGTTTCACAGATGTCCCAATAGTTAACAGATGTCCCAGTAGTTTTACAGATATCCCAGTAGGTTAACAGATGTCCCCATAGTTTCACAGATGTCCCACTAGTTTCATAGATGTGCCAATAGTTTCACAGATGTCCAGGAAGGTTAACAGATGTCCCCATAGTTTCACAGATGTCCCAATAGTTAACAGATGTCCCAGTAGTTTTACAGATATCCCAGTAGGTTAACAGATGTCCCCATAGTTTCACAGATGTACCAGTAGTTTCACAGATGTCCCAATAGTTTCACAGATGTCCCAATAGTTTCACAGATTTCCCAATAGTTTCACATATGTCCCAGTAGTTTTACACATTTCCCAATAGTTTCACATATGTCCCATTAGTTTCACAGATGTCCCCATAGTTTCACAGATGTGCCAATAGTTTCCCAGATGTCCCAATAGTATCACAGATGTACCAGTAGTTTAACAGATGTTCCAATAGTTTAACAGATGTCCCAGTAGTTTCACAGATGTCCCAGTAGTTTCACAGATGTCACAGTAGTTTCACAGATGTCCCAGTAGTTTAACAGATGTCCCAATAGTTTCACAGATGTCCCAGTAGGTTAACAGATGTCCCGATAGTTTCACAGATGTCCCAGTAGTTTCACAGATGTCCCAGTAGTTTCACAGATGTCCCAATAGTTTCACAGATGTACCAGTAGTTTCACAGATGTCCCAATAGTTTCACAGATGTCCCAATAGTTTCGCAGATGTCCCAGAAGTTTTACAGACATCCCAGTAGGTTAACAGATGTCCCGATAGTTTCACAGATGTACCAGTAGTTTCACAGATCTCCCAATAGTTTCACATATGTCCCATTAGTTTCACAGATGTCCCCATAGTTTCACAGATGTCCCAATAGTTTAACAGATGTCCCAGTAGTTTTACAGATGTCCCAGTAGGTTCACATATGTCTCAGTAGATTTACAGATGTCCCAGTAGTTTCACAGATGTCCCAGTAGTTTCACAGATGTCCCAGTAGGTTAACAGATGTCCCCATAGTTTCGCAGATGTCCCAATAGTTAACAGATGTCCCAGTAGTTTTACAGATATCCCAGTAGGTTATCAGATGTCCCCATAGTTTCACAGATGTACCAGTAGTTTCACACATGTCCCAATAGTTTCACAGATTTCCCAATAGTTTCACATATGTACCAGTAGTTTTACACATTTCCCAATAGTTTCACATATGTCCCATTAGTTTCACAGATGTCCCCATAGTTTCACAGATGTCCCAATAGTTTCCCAGATGTCCCAATAGTTTCACAGATGTACCAGTAGTTTAACAGATGTTCCAATAGTTTAACAGATGTCCCAGTAGTTTCACAGATGTCTCAGTAGTTTCACAGATGTCCCAGTAGTTTCACAGATGGCCCAGTAGGATAACAGATGTCCCCATAGTTTCACAGATGTCCCACTAGTTTCATAGATGTCCCAATAGTTTCACAGATGTCCGCATAGTTTCACAGATGTACCAGTAGTTTCACAGATGTCCCAATAGTTTCACAGATGTCCCAATAGTTTCACAGATGTCCCAATAGTTTAACATATGTCCCATTAGTTTCACAGATGACCCCATAGTTTCACAGATGTCCCAATAGTTTCACAGATGTCCCAATAGTTTCACCTATGTCCCATTTGTTTCACAGATGTCCCCATAGTTTCACAGATGTCCCAATAGTTTCACAGATGTACCAGTAGTTTCACAGACGTCCCAATAGTTTCACAGATGTCCCAATAGTTTCACAGATGTCCCAGAAGTTTTACAGACATCCCAGTAGGTTAACAGATGTCCCGATAGTTTCACAGATGTACCAGTAGTTTCACAGATCTCCCAATAGTTTCACATACGTCCCATTAGTTTCACAGATGTCCCCATAGTTTCACAGATGTCCCAATAGTTTAACAGATGTCCCAGTAGTTTTACAGATGTCCCAGTAGTTTCACACATGTCCCAGTAGTTTCACAGATGCCCCAATAGTTTCACATATGTCCCATTAGTTTTACAGATGTCCCCATAGTTTCACAGATGTCCCCATAGTTTCACAGATGTACCAGTAGTTTCACAGATGTCCCAATAGTTTCACAGATGTCCCAATAGTTTCGCAGATGTCCCAATAGTTTCACATATGTCCCATTAGTTTCACAGATGACCCCATAGTTTCACAGATGTCCCAATAGTTTCACAGATGTCCCAATAGTTTCACCTATGTCCCATTTGTTTCACAGATGTCCCCATAGTTTCAAAGATGTCCCAATAGTTTCACAGATGTACCAGTAGTTTCACGGATGTCCCAATAGTTTCACAGATGTCCCAATAGTTTCACAGATGTCCCAGAAGTTTTACAGACATCCCAGTAGGTTAACAGATGTCCCGATAGTTTCACAGATGTACCAGTAGTTTGACAGATCTCCCAATAGTTTCACATATGTCCCATTAGTTTCACAGATGTCCCCATAGTTTCACAGATGTCCCAATAGTTTAACAGATGTCCCAGTAGTTTTACAGATGTCCCAGTAGTTTCACACATGTCCCAGTAGTTTCACAGATGCCCCAATAGTTTCACATATGTCCCATTAGTTTTACAGATGTCCCCATAGTTTCACAGATGTCCCCATAGTTTCACAGATGTACCAGTAGTTTCACAGATGTCCCAATAGTTTCACAGATGTCCCAATAGTTTCACAGATGTCCCAATAGTTTCACATATGTCCCATTAGTTTCACAGATGACCCCATAGTTTCACAGATGTCCCAATAGTTTCACAGATGTCCCAATAGTTTCACCTATGTCCCATTTGTTTCACAGATGTCCCCATAGTTTCACAGATGTCCCAATAGTTTCACAGATGTACCAGTAGTTTCACGGATGTCCCAATAGTTTCACAGATGTCCCAATAGTTTCACAGATGTCCCAGAAGTTTTACAGACATCCCAGTAGGTTAACAGATGTCCCGATAGTTTCACAGATGTACCAGTAGTTTGACAGATCTCCCAATAGTTTCACATATGTCCCATTAGTTTCACAGATGTCCCCATAGTTTCACAGATGTCCCAATAGTTTAACAGATGTCCCAGTAGTTTTACAGATGTCCCAGTAGTTTCACACATGTCCCAGTAGTTTCACAGACGCCCCAATAGTTTCACATATGTCCCATTAGTTTTACAGATGTCCCCATAGTTTCACAGATGTCCCAGTAGTTTAACAGATGTCCCAATAGTTTCACAGATTTCCCTATAGTTTCACATATGTACCAGTAGTTTTACACATTTCCCAATAGTTTCACATATGTCCCATTAGTTTCACAGATGTCCCCATAGTTTCACAGACGTCCCAATAGTTTCCCAGATGTCCCAATAGTTTCACAGATTTACCAGTAGTTTAACAGATGTTCCAATAGTTTAACAGATGTCCCAGTAGTTTCACAGATGTCCCAGTAGTTTCACAGATGTCCCAGTAGTTTCACATATGTCCCAGTAGTTTAACAGATGTCCCAATAGTTTCACAGATGTCCCAGTAGGTTAACAGATGTCCCCATAGTTTCACAGATGTCCCACTAGTTTCATAGATGTGCCAATAGTTTCACAGATGTCCCAGTAGGTTAACAGATGTCCCCATAGTTTCACAGATGTCCCAATAGTTAACAGATGTCCCAGTAGTTTTACAGATATCCCAGTAGGTTAACAGATGTCCCCATAGTTTCACAGATGTACCAGTAGTTTCACAGATGTCCCAATAGTTTCACAGATGTCCCAATAGTTTCACAGATTTCCCAATAGTTTCACATATGTCCCAGTAGTTTTACACATTTCCCAATAGTTTCACATATGTCCCATTAGTTTCACAGATGTCCCCATAGTTTCACAGATGTGCCAATAGATTCCCAGATGTCCCAAAAGTTTCACAGATGTACCAGTAGTTTAACAGATGTTCCAATAGTTTAACAGATGTCCCAGTAGTTTCACAGATGTCCCAATAGTTTCACAGATGTCCCAGTAGGTTAACAGATGTCCCAGTAGTTTCACAGATGTCCCAATAGTTTCACAGATATACCAGTAGTTTCACAGATGTCCCAATAGTTTCACAGATGTCCCAGAAGTTTTACAGACATCCCATTAGTTTCACAGATGTCCCCATAGTTTCACAGATGTCCTAATAGTTTAACAGATGTCCCAGTAGTTTTACAGATGTCCCAGTAGTTTCACACATGTCCCAGTAGTTTCACAGACGCCCCAATAGTTTCACATATGTCCCATTAGTTTTACAGATGTCCCCATAGTTTCACAGATGTCCCAGTAGTTTAACAGATGTCCCAATAGTTTCACAGATTTCCCAATAGTTTCACATATGTACCAGTAGTTTTACACATTTCCCAATAGTTTCACATATGTCCCATTAGTTTCACAGATGTCCACATAGTTTCCCAGATGTCCCAATAGTTTCACAGATGTAACAGTAGTTTAACAGATGTTCCAATAGTTTAACAGATGTCCCAGCAGTTTAACAGATGTTCCAATAGTTTAACAGATGTCCCAGTAGTTTCACAGATGTCCCAGTAGTTTCACAGATGTCCACATAGTTTCACAGATGTCCCAATAGTTTCCCAGATGTCCCAATAGTTTCACAGATGTACCAGTAGTTTAACAGATGTTCCAATAGTTTAACAGATGTCCCAGTAGTTTCACAGATGTCTCAGTAGTTTCACAGATGTCCCAGTAGTTTCACAGATGACCCAGTAGGATAACAGATGTCCCCATAGTTTCACAGATGTCCCACTAGTTTCATAGATGTCCCAATAGTTTCACAGATGTCCGCATAGTTTCACAGATGTACCAGTAGTTTCACAGATGTCCCAATAGTTTCACAGATGTCCCAATAGTTTCACAGATGTCCCAATAGTTTCACATATGTCCCATTAGTTTCACAGATGACCCCATAGTTTCACAGATGTCCCAATAGTTTCACAGATGTCCCAATAGTTTCACCTATGTCCCATTTGTTTCACAGATGTCCCCATAGATTCACAGATGTCCCAATAGTTTCACAGATGTACCAGTAGTTTCACAGATCTCCCAATAGTTTCACATACGTCCCATTAGTTTCACAGATGTCCCCATAGTTTCACAGATGTCCCAATAGTTTAACAGATGTCCCAGTAGTTTTACAGATGTCCCAGTAGTTTCACACATGTCCCAGTAGTTTCACAGACGCCCCAATAGTTTCACATATGTCCCATTAGTTTTACAGATGTCCCCATAGTTTCACAGATGTCCCCATAGTTTCACAGATGTACCAGTAGTTTCACAGATGTCCCAATAGTTTCACAGATGTCCCAATAGTTTCACAGATGTCCCAATAGTTTCACATATGTCCCATTAGTTTCACAGATGACCCCATAGTTTCACAGATGTCCCAATAGTTTCACAGATGTCCCAATAGTTTCACCTATGTCCCATTTGTTTCACAGATGTCCCCATAGTTTCACAGATGTCCCAATAGTTTCACAGATATACCAGTAGTATCACGGATGTCCCAATAGTTTCACAGATGTCCCAATAGTTTCACAGATGTCCCAGAAGTTTTACAGACATCCCAGTAGGTTAACAGATGTCCCAATAGTTTCACAGATGTACCAGTAGTTTCACAGATCTCCCAATAGTTTCACATATGTCCCATTAGTTTCACAGATGTCCCCATAGTTTCACAGATGTCCCAATAGTTTAACAGATGTCCCAGTAGTTTTACAGATGTCCCAGTAATTTCACACATGTCCCAGTAGTTTCACAGACGCCCCAATAGTTTCACATATGTCCCATTAGTTTTACAGATGTCCCCATAGTTTCACAGATGTCCCAGTAGTTTAACAGATGTCCCAATAGTTTCACAGATTTCCCTATAGTTTCACATATGTACCAGTAGTTTTACACATTTCCCAATAGTTTCACATATGTCCCATTAGTTTTACAGATGTCCCCATAGTTTCACAGATGTCCCCATAGTTTCACAGATGTACCAGTAGTTTCACAGATGTCCCAATAGTTTCACAGATGTCCCAATAGTTTCACAGATGTCCCAATAGTTTCACATATGTCCCATTAGTTTCACAGATGTCCCCATAGTTTCACAGATGTCCCAAAAGTTTCCCAGATGTCCCAATAGTTTCACAGATTTACCAGTAGTTTAACAGATGTTCCAATAGTTTAACAGATGTCCCAGTAGTTTCACAGATGTCCCAGTAGTTTCAAAGATGTCCCAGTAGTTTCACATATGTCCCAGTAGTTTAACAGATGTCCCAATAGTTTCACAGATGTCCCAGTAGGTTAACAGATGTTCCCATAGTTTCACAGATGTCCCACTAGTTTCATAGATGTGCCAATAGTTTCACAGATGTCCCAGTAGGTTAACAGATGTCCCCATAGTTTCACAGATGTCCCAATAGTTAACAGATGTCCCAGTAGTTTTACAGATATCCCAGTAGGTTAACAGATGTCCCCATAGTTTCACAGATGTACCAGTAGTTTCACAGATGTCCCAATAGTTTCACAGATGTCCCAATAGTTTCACAGATTTCCCAATAGTTTCACATATGTCCCAGTAGTTTTACACATTTCCCAATAGTTTCACATATGTCCCATTAGTTTCACAGATGTCCCCATAGTTTCACAGATGTGCCAATAGTTTCCCAGATGTCCCAAAAGTTTCACAGATGTACCAGTAGTTTAACAGATGTTCCAATAGTTTAACAGATGTCCCAGTAGTTTCACAGATGTCCCAATAGTTTCACAGATGTCCCAGTAGGTTAACAGATGTCCCAGTAGTTTCACAGATGTCCCAATAGTTTCACAGATGTACCAGTAGTTTCACAGATGTCCCAATAGTTTCACAGATGTCCCAGAAGTTTTACAGACATCCCAGTAGGTTAACAGATGTCCCGATAGTTTCACAGATGTACCAGTAGTTTCACAGATCTCCCAATAGTTTCACATATGTCCCATTAGTTTCACAGATGTCCCCATAGTTTCACAGATGTCCCAATAGTTTAACAGATGTCCCAGTAGTTTTACAGATGTCCCAGTAGTTTCACACATGTCCCAGTAGTTTCACAGACGCCCCAATAGTTTCACATATGTCCCATTAGTTTTACAGATGTCCCCATAGTTTCACAGATGTCCCAGTAGTTTAACAGATGTCCCAATAGTTTCACAGAATTCCCAATAGTTTCACATATGTACCAGTAGTTTTACACATTTCCCAATAGTTTCACATATGTCCCATTAGTTTCACAGATGTCCACATAGTTTCACAGATGTCCCAATAGTTTCCCAGATGTCCCAATAGTTTCACAGATGTAACAGTAGTTTAACAGATGTTCCAATAGTTTAACAGATGTCCCAGTAGTTTAACAGATGTTCCAATAGTTTATCAGATGTCCCAGTAGTTTCACAGATGTCCCAGTAGTTTCACAGATGTCCCAGTAGTTTCACAGATGTCCCAGTAGTTTAACAGATGTCCCAATAGTTTCACAGATGTCCCAGTAGGTTAACAGATGTCCCCATAGTTTCACAGATGTCCCACTAGTTTCATAGATGTGCCAATAGTTTCACAGATGTCCCAGTAGGTTAACAGATGTCCCCATAGTTTCACAGATGTCCCAATAGTTAACAGATGTCCCAGTAGTTTTACAGATATCCCAGTAGGTTAACAGATGTCCCCATAGTTTCACAGATGTACCAGTAGTTTCACAGATGTCCCAATAGTTTCACAGATGTCCCAATAGTTTCACAGATTTCCCAATAGTTTCACATATGTCCCAGTAGTTTTACACATTTCCCAATAGTTTCACATATGTCCCAGTAGTTTCACAGATGTTCCAGTATTTTCACAGATGTCCCAGTAGTTTAACAGATGTCCCAATAGTTTCACAGATGTCCCAGTAGGTTAACAGATGTCTCGATAGTTTCACAGATGTCCAAGTAGTTTCACAGATGTCCCAGTAGTTTCACAGATGTCCCAATAGTTTCACAGATGTACCAGTAGTTTCACAGATATCCCAATAGTTTCACAGATGTCCCAATAGTTTCACAGATGTCCCAGAAGTTTTACAGACATCCCAGTAGGTTAACAGATGTCCCCATAGTTTCACAGATGCACCAGTAGTTTCACAGATCTCCCAATAGTTTCACATATGTCCCATTAGTTTCACAGATGTCCCCATAGTTTCACAGATGTCCCAATAGTTTAACAGATGTCCCAATAGTTTTACAGATGTCCCAGTAGTTTCACACATGTCCCAGTAGTTTCACAGACGCCCCAATAGTTTCACATATGTCCCATTAGTTTTACAGATGTCCCCATATTTTCACAGATGTCCCAGTAGTTTAACAGATGTCCCAATAGTTTCACAGATTTCCCAATAGTTTCACATATGTACCAGTAGTTTTACACATTTCCCAATAGTTTCACATATGTCCCATTAGTTTCACAGATGTCCCCATAGTTTCACAGATGTCCCAATAGTTTCCCAGATGTCCCAATAGTTTCACAGATGTACCAGTAGTTTAACAGATGTTCCAATAGTTTAACAGATGTCCCAGTAGTTTCACAGATGTCCCAGTAGTTTCACAGATGTCCCAGTAGTTTCACAGATGTCCCAGTAGTTTAACAGATGTCCCAATAGTTTCACAGATGTCCCAGTAGGTTAACAGATGTCCCCAAAGTTTCACAGATGTCCCAATAGTTTCACAGATGTCCCAGTAGTTTTACAAATATCCCAGTAGGTTAACATATGTCCCCATAGTTTCACAGATGTCCCAATAGTTTAATAGATGTCCAGTAGTTTAACAGATGTCCCAGTAGTTTGACAGATGTCCCAGTAGTTTCACAGATGTCCCAATAGTTTCACAGATGTCCCAGGAGTTTAACAGATGTCCCAGTATAGGAATAGGTTTTACCCTTTTAACTGGCACAAAAACTGACACCTTTATTCAAGGCATCATGTTTGCAATAACCACAACACAAGCAGTCAAAATGCAAACAAAACAAAAGACAACTCAGATAATAATATTGGCACTGTCCTTGAATTTGATTGGTCCACACCCGAGACGGCTTTTCTTAAGAGCCCTTTAGTCTCCATTGGTGTTGGACCAGAAGACGCCAAAAGGCGTACAACTCAAAAACAGCGCCACTATCAGAGTATTGAGGGCTCGGGGTGAGCATTTACATTATGGGACCTCCTTTGCCAGTAACAAGATACAGGAATAGGTTTTTACCCTTTTAACTGGCTCCCTCATCCTGCTCCAGACATCCGAGATGCTCTTGCTCAGGGCAGGAGGCTTTGGTGTCTGTGGATAAAGACAAAAATCCCCCCACCCCCCCGTATAGTTAGCATGGCTGTCGGTGCTCGCGCTGTTGGCGACTAGCAGCGTCCATGAAGGCTGGCACAGCGCGCGCATGAAAAAATATATATATATTGTGGACGATGTTGGTCACGAAAGCCTACGTGTTAAATCTGTGAAACCGCCTGGACATCTGTGAAACTAAACTAAGGGGACATCCGTGAAACCATTGGGAATATCTGTGAAACTAAACTGGGACATCCGTGAAACCATTGGGAATATCTGTGAAACTAAACTGGGACATCCGTGAAACCATTGGGAATATCTGTGAAACTAAACTAAGGGGACATCCGTAAAACCATTGGGAATATCTGTGAAACTAAACTAAGGGGACATCCGTGAAACCATTGGGAATATCTGTGAAACTAAACTAAGGGGACATCCATAAAACCATTGGGAATATCTGTGAATCTAAACTAAGGGGACATCCGTGAAACCATTGGGAATATCTGTGAAACTAAACTAAGGGGACATCCATAAAACCATTGGGAATATCTGTGAATCTAAACTAAGGGGACATCCGTGAAACCATTGGGAATATCTGCGAATCTGCGGTGACTGCGACCGTCACCGCGTGGCGCCGGGCTTACGAAGCCACGGCGGGTAACGTGTTGCCATCACGTGCAGCCCCGCTCACTGATCGTAGTACCACCGGCCCCGGCGGGGCCTGGGTTGAGCGTCGGCCAGCCAGGGTCACGTTGGGGCACGGTACGCCGGCTGACCTGCCGACGCGCGACCGGACGATATCGGGCGGGGGGGGGGGCCCGCCGGTGGACCGGGGGGGGGGGCCGCTGGGCGGTCACGTGGTCTAGAGGAGCTCTCGGGGAGCCCTTTGGGAAAGAGCCGGAGAGGTCTGGAAGGTGGGCGGGGCAAGGGGTGGAGCCGGGCCCAGCCCCAGGCCGATGTAACGGGGGGGGGGGCCCCCGTGAAGGGGCTCGGGGGTCCTTCGTGTTGCTGGCGATGAAGATCCACGGTGGGGTAGACGAAGCCTCTGGCCACGCGGTCCAGGACCCGGCTCATGGAGTCCGGGCCGGGGATAGGGAACCTTGTCCAGTTCTGTCGTGGCGTGGCCAGGTGAGCACTCAACACCCAAAGTGTGGGTGGCGTTGTGTTACGTCGATTTAATGAATAGCGTTGCTCCCAAGGCAACGTCTCGCGATTCGGTTAGACTCACTACAAAACCTATTGGGATGTCTTTGAAACGATTGGCCAGCAACACGCCCGGCAGTCTTCGGCCACAGCAACAGCGACATTTCCAAACCGGACCAGGTGGTTATTTGACGACCTGGTGTGCACCCTCGTGTGAATCTTTACCAATGAAAGTTCTACGGGGAGCGATCCCAAGGCCACATTCGTCGGCACGGCCTGTGGTAGAATCATCGCTGCGCACCGTGGCACTGCAGCCAGAATCAGAATCTTTATTTATACTGGAGGAATACGATGAGCTATGAAGCTCTTTTTCACAAATGTAAAATAATTATAACAGTTGTCCAATAGTTTCAGAGATGTCCAATAGTTTCAGAGATGCCCAATAGTTTCAGAGATGCCCAATCGTTTCAGAGATGTCCAATAGTTTCACAGATGCCCAATAGTTTTACAGATGTCCCAATAGGTTCACATATGTCCCAATAGTTTTACAGATGTCCAATAGTTTCAGAGATGCCCAATAGTTTTACAGATGCCCAATAGTTTCAGAGATGTCCAATAGTTTTACAGATGCCCAATAGTTTCAGAGATGTCCAATAGTTTTACAGATGCCCAATAGTTTTACAGATGCCCAATAGTTTTACAGATGTCCCAATAGTTTCAGAGATGTCCAATAGTTTTACAGATTCCCAATAGTTTTACAGATGCCCAATAGTTTTACAGATGCCCAATAGTTTTACAGATGACCAATAGTTTTACAGATGTCCAATAGTTTCACAGATGCCCAATAGTTTTGCAGATGCCCAATAGTTTCAGAGATGTCCAATAGTTTTACAGATATACAATAGTTTCAGAGATGTCCAATAGTTTCAGAGGTGCCCAATAGTTTCAGAGATGCCCAATAGTTTTACAGATATACAATAGTTTCAGAGATGTCCAATAGTTTCAGAGGTGCCCAATAGTTTCAGAGATGCCCAATAGTTTTACAGATATCCAATAGTTTTACAGATGCCCAATAGTTTTACAGATGCCCAATAGTTTTACAGATGCCAAATAGTTTTACAGATGCCCAATAGTTTTAGAGATGCCCAATAGTTTCACAGATGCCCAATAGTTTTACAGATGCCCAATAGTTTTACAGATGCCCAATAGTTTTAGAGATGCCCAATAGTTTCACAGATGCCCAATAGTTTTACAGATGCCCAATAGTTTCACAGATGCCCAATAGTTTTACAGATGCCAAATAGTTTTACAGATGCCAAATAGTTTTACAGATGCCCAATAGTTTTAGAGATGCCCAATAGTTTCACAGATGCCCAATAGTTTTACAGATGCCCAATAGTTTCACAGATGCCCAATAGTTTCACAGATGCCCAATAGTTTTAGAGATGCCCAATAGTTTTAGAGATGCCCAATAGTTTTACAGATGCCCAATAGTTTCACAAATGCCCAATAGTTTTACAGATGCCCAATAGTTTCACAGATGCCCAATAGTTTAACAGATGCCCAATAGTTTCACTCATGTCCAGTCGTCGCCTTCCCCTGGTGCAGCCCGCCAACGTGACCACGAGCCGTGAGGTTGACGCGCAGCTCACCAGTACCGGGGTCTTGGTGGAAGCCGAGCGGGAACGACGATCGCCTGTCGCTAGATCTCGGCCGTGCGCCTCACCCCTCTCCCCGGAATCCCCACGGCCACCGTCGCTTCGTCAGCGGGGGGCGGTCGGAGTCGCCGCACCGTCACCCCGACGGACGTCGCGGTCGGGCGGGCCGATGCCGTCCTTGCCGCCGCCGCCGCCGCCGCCGCCGCCGCCGCCCATCCTCCTCGCGTGCGGGGCGCCCTCGCTCACGGCGGGGAGGGATCGGCATCCGTGCACACGGGGAGGCGACAATCCCCCCACGCGGCGCATTAGCGGACCGCCGGGGGGGCAGGCGAAGTCGGCGAGGGGCTCCGACGAACACCGGCAAAGCTCCGTCGCCGCACGTGGGGAGTCGTTCACGGCCGCGGCCCGGCGCTCTCAACGCGCCTCTCCAAAGGTGGAGGTGGGCGGAACCGTAGGAGGGGGAGGAGGAGCCTGCAGGAGAAAGGTCCTAGAACAAGATGACACTGAAGCAGACGAACGGGGGAATAACACAATTTCAAAAGTAGCAGCTTTGCATTATTCAAATATTCGCCACGTGCAGGACACCTCCAATCACCGGATCGGTTCCCACTCCACTCGGTCTCGTCTCGCAGAGATCCCACAGAACCATCTGTCGGTGTTCCTACAAACATCCCGCGTGCGTACGCACCGTGCGCTAGAGCAGCAACTCCTGGCACAATGGTGGTGGTGGTGGGGTGGTGGTGGTGGTGGTGGTGGGGGGGTGGTGGGGGTGGTAGTGGTGGTGGTGGTGGGGGTGGTGGGGGTGGTGGTGGGAGTGGTGGTGATGGTGGTGGTGATGGGGGTGGTGGTGGGGGTGATGGTGATGGTGGTGGTGATGGTGATGGTGGTGATGGTGATGGTGGTGGTGATGGTGGTGGGGGTGGTGGTGATGGTGGTGGTGATGGTGGTGGGGGTGGTGGTGGTGGTGATGGTGGTGGTGGGGGTGGTGGTGGTGATGGTGGTGGTGGTGGTGATGGTGGTGGGGGTGGTGGTGGTGATGGTGATGGTGGTGATGGTGGTGGTGATGGTGATGGTGGTGATGGTGGTAGTAGTGGTGGGGGTGGTGATGGTGGTGGTGGGGGTGGTGATGGTGGTGGTGGTGGTGATGGTGGTGGTGGTGATGGTGGGGTGATGATGGTGGTGGTGGTGGTGATGGTGGTGGTGGTGTTGATGGTGGTGGTGGTGATGGTGGTGGTGGTGGTGGTGATAGTGGGGGTGGTGGTGGTGATGGTGGTGGTGGTGGTGATGGTGGTGGTGGTGGGGGTGGTGGTGGTGATGGTGGTGGTGGTGGTGATGGTGGTGATGGTGGTGGTGATGGTCGTGATGGTGGTGGTGGTGGTGGTGATGGTGGTGGTGGTGGTGACGGTGGTGGTGGTGGTGATGGTGGTGGTGATTGTGGTGGTGGTGGTGATGGTGGTGGTGGTGATGGTGGTGGTGGTGGTGATGGTGGTGATGGTGGTGGTGGTGATGGTGGTGGTGGTGATGGTGGTGATGGTGGTGGTGGTGGGGGTGGTGGTGGTGGTGGTGGGGGTGGTGATGGTGGTGGTGGTGGTGGTGATGGTGGTGATGGTGGTGGTGGTGATGGTGGTGGTGGTGATGGTGGTGGTGGTGGGGGTGGTGGTGGTGGTGGTGGGGGTGGTGATGATGGTGGTGGTGGGGGTGGTGATAGTGGTGGGGGTGGTGATGGTGGAGGTGGTGGGGGTGGTGGTGGGGGTGGTGATGGTGGTGGTGGGGGTGGTGGTGGTGGTGGTGATGGTGGTGGTGATGGTGGGGGTGGTGGTGATGGTGGTGGTGGGGGTGGTGGTGGTGGTGATGGTGGTGGTGATGGTGGGGGTGGTGGTGATGGTGGTGGTGGTGGTGATGGTGATGGTGGTGGTTATGGTGATGGTGGTGGTGGCGCTGCTGTTGCTGGTGGCCTTGGTCAGGACCCGCTCCCTGACCCTCCTCACCTACGTCACAATGCTCTTGCAGGTGACGGGGAGATTTGTATCTGAGTGGACAAAGACAAATATGACCCTCCCCCCGTAGAGCATTAACACTACACTATACACTACACTATACACTACACTATACACTACACTATACACTACACTATACACTACACTATACACTACACTATACACTACACTATACACTATACTATACACTACACTATACACTATACTATACACTACCCTATACACTACACTATACACTACACTATACACTACACTATACACTACACTATACACTACACTATACACTATCCACTACACTACACTATACACTACACTATACACTATACTATACACTATACACTACACTATACACTATACTATACACTACACTATACACTACACTATACACTACACTATACACTATCCACTACACTACACTATACACTACACTATACACTATACTATACACTATACACTACACTATACACTACACTATACACTACACTATA